>NW_027640839.1:0-526481 GCF_949752795.1 Hyperoodon ampullatus | reverse complement strand
ACTAGTAAGAATCTTAAAACCTATGTATTGATATGTCTCCGTAAGGAATCAAGTGTGTCTAGACTGGGATAAATATGGCAGCCGAGAATCAGCTCAAACCCACTATAAAAAAGGAATTCTCAAAAATAAAACAAAAAAACTGGGAAATTCTTTACAATTCCTTCAGGGTCTCTGATGAAACCTGAAATGACCCTATCTACAAGGACAGCTGGATGTGGCATAAGGCTGGACACTTGGGACTGAGAGGATTGGTGAGATTGGGTGAGCAAATGCAGACCCTTTAAAGCAATAATGCATGGCACACATTCCATGGGTCCCAACTCTCCAGGTTGAAGGGAATATTACTACAGATATAACATGTAAGGGAATCCTAGAGAACGGACACACTGTGAATACGAAAGGTTTCTAAAACTCAACGAATAGTCCCTCTCCTGGTGCTCCGGTTTGACTTTCCATCTGCTTTATTATCAACCTCCCAACTTGGAGAGACAGCCCCTTTAACCTCCTGGTTCGCACAGGTTTCCAATTTGGCAGAGGATGATAGGGAAGAGGGAGAACCAATGAGAGAGTAGCAGTTAGGCATTTGGACGGGCACATATCACTGTAATTTCCCGGCAGGAAGAAGAATTAACCAGAGTCTCAGCAACCCACCGGGAATCAGTATAGATCCAGAACCAAAATTTTGGACTTGCGGTCAGCTCACCAAAAACGAGTTGAAAAATGGAGCTCAGGGGCACAGCAATTCACAAACTGGCCGAGTAATAAAGGACAACTATCGTCCAAAATCTGTTGAGGGAAGGCAACGAGGCGGACTTGAAAGCGAGGCAGAATAGCAGGAAACAGATTTCAAGAGGTACGTTGGAATCGCCTTTAAAGCACAGGAAGAGGGGCACAACTTCGACAATGATGCACTTGGCCAAAAAGGGCGTATGCGTTTTTCTCCTGAATATATTCAGGAGAAAACGCATACGCCCTTTTTGGCCAAGCAAGCAAGTGGGCAATGCAAATCTGCACTACAAAGAAGTATCACTTCCCACCAGTCAAAAGGGACATCCACAAAATGTGTAAAAACCAGAAGGCAAGACAGGCGCTGGAGAACAGGGAGCCTTGTTATGCTGATGGGAGGGATGTAAATTGCCAACTGCCTCTCTGGAGGAGTTCATTGTGTTCCCTAAAACAAGTAAACAACAGAGCTACAGAGCCAAGGGCACTTCCAGTCTAGGGAATATACCTGGGAAAAACTGAAAATCAATAAGACAGAGCCACCCCAAAATTTAGGGCTGCACTGCTTACAAGGACCTCAACTTGGGTACACCTTAAATATCCCAGGAAATATAAAATTGGTTCAAAAAATTGTGGTACTTACGTACGATGGAATATCCCTCAGCCATGAAATCAATGTCATAAGACCAGTAGCAGCAAAATGGGTGGATTCAGGTACGATGATTCTAAGTGAAATAAGTCACACAGAAAAAAGAAACTTATCATAAGATATCACTTATGAAGATCCTGTAAACATGGCTACACTTGAACTGAGTTAGGAAAGAGAACAGTGTCTCACATTTAGAAAACACTCTTATGCCTGCTTAAGGGGGAAGGAGAGGTGGGGTGATGCATAAAACCAGAGTTTGATATAAGCACAGGTACCGTTCCAAAAACCAACTATGGAATAGACAAGACCTACACCTTCCTCAGTGAAAGGGACTCAAATCCCCATATTTCCAGGAGAAGAATATATCTGACTAGTAAGAATCTTAAAACCTATGTATTGATACGTCTCCGTAAGGGAATCAAGTGTGTCTAGACTGGGATAAATATGGCAGCGAGAATCAGCTCAAACCCACTATAAAAAGGAATTTCAAAAATAAAACAAAAAAAACTGGAAAATTCTTTACAATTCCTTCAGGGTCTCTGATGAGACCCTGAATGACCCTATCTACAATGACAGCTGGATGTGGCATAAGGCTGGACACTTGGGACTGAGAGGATTGGTGAGATTGGGTGAGCAAATGCAGACCCTTTAAAGCAATAATGCATGGCACACATTCCATGGGTCCCAACTCTCCAGGTTGAAGGGAATATTACTACAGATATAACATGTACGGGAATCCTAGAGAACGGACACACTGTGAATACGAAAGGTTTCTAAAACTCAACGAAGAGTCCCTCTCCTGGTGCTCCGGTTTGACTTTCCATCTGCTTTATTATCAACCTCCCAACTTGGAGAGACAGCCCCTTTAACCTCCTGGTTCGCACAGGTTGCCAATTTGGCAGAGGATGAAAGGGAAGAGGGAGAACCAATGAGAGAGTAGCTGTTAGGCATTTGGACGGGCACATATCACTGTAATTTTCCCGGCAGGAAGAAGAATTAACCAAAGTCTCAGCCACCCACCAGGAATCAGTATAGATCCTGAACCAAAATTTTGGACTTGCGGTCAGCTCACCAAAAACGAGTTGAAAAATGGAGCTCAGGGGCACAGCAATTCACAAACTGGCCGAGTAATAAAGGACAACTATCGTCCAAAAATCTGTTGAGGGAAGGCAACGAGGCGGACTTGAAAGCGTGGCAGAATAGCAGGAAACATATTTCAAGAGGTACATTGGAATCGCCTTTAAAGCACAGGAAGAGGGGCACAACTTCGACAATGATGCACTTGGCCAAAAAGGGCGTATGCGTTTTCTCCTGAATATATTCAGGAGAAAACGCATACGCCCTTTTTGGCCAAGCAAGCAAGCGGGCAATGCAAATCTGCACTACAAAGAAGTATCACTTCCCACCGGTCAAAAGGGACATCCACAAAATGTGTAAAAACCAGAAAGGCAAGACAGGCCCTGGAGAACAGGGAGCCTTGTTATGCTGATGGGCGGGATGTAAATTGCCAACTGCCTCTCTGGAGGAGTGCATTGTGTTCCCTAAAACAAGTAAACAACAGAGCTACAGAGCCAAGGGCACTTCCAGTCTAGGGAATATACCTTGGGAAAACTGAAAATCAAAAAGACACAGCCACCCCAAAATTTAGGGCTGCACTGCTTACAAGGACCTCAACTTGGGTACACCTTAAATATCCCAGGAAATATAAAAATGGTTCAAAAAATTGTGGTACTTACGTACGATGGAATATCCCTCAGCCATGAAATCAATGTCATAAGACCAGTAGCAGCAAAATGGGTGGATTCAGGTACGATGATTCTAAGTGAAATAAGTCACACAGAAAAAGAAACTTATCATAAGATATCACTTATGAAGATCCTGTAAACATGGCTACACTTGAACTGAGTTAGGAAAGAGAACAGAGTCTCACATTTAGAAAACACTCTTATGCCTGCTTAAGGGGGAAGGAGAGGTGGGGTGATGCATAAAACCAGAGTTTGATATAAGCACAGGTACCGTTCCAAAAACCAACTATGGAATAGACAAGACCTACACCTTCCTCAGTGAAAGGGACTCAAAACCCCATATTTCCCGCAGAGGAATATATCTGACTAGTAAGAATCTTAAAACCTATGTATTGATATGTCTCCGTAAGGGAATCAAGTGTGTCTAGACTGGGATAAATATGGCAGCGAGAATCAGCTCAAACCCACTATAAAAAGGAATTTCAAAAATAAAACAAAAAAACTGGGAAATTCTTTACAATTCCTTCAGGGTCTCTGATGAAACCTGAAATGACCCTATCTACAAGGACAGCTGGATGTGGCATAAGGCTGGACACTTGGGACTGAGAGGATTGGTGAGATTGGGTGAGCAAATGCAGACCCTTTAAAGCAATAATGCATGGCACACATTCCATGGGTCCCAACTCTCCAGGTTGAAGGGAATATTACTACAGATATAACATGTACGGGAATCCTAGAGAACGGACACACTGTGAATACGAAAGGTTTCTAAAACTCAACGAATAGTCCCTCTCCTGGTGCTCCGGTTTGACTTTCCATCTGCTTTATTATCAACCTCCCAACTTGGAGAGACAGCCCCTTTAACCTCCTGGTTCGCACAGGTTGCCAATTTGGCAGAGGATGAAAGGGAAGAGGGAGAACCAATGAGAGAGTAGCTGTTAGGCATTTGGACGGGCACATATCACTGTAATTTCCCGGCAGGAAGAAGAATTAACCAAAGTCTCAGCCACCCACCGGGAATCAGTATAGATCCTGAACCAAAATTTTGGACTTGCGGTCAGCTCACCAAAAACGAGTTGAAAAATGGAGCTCAGGGGCACAGCAATTCACAAACTGGCCGAGTAATAAAGGACAACTATCGTCCAAAAATCTGTTCAGGGAAGGCAACGAGGCGGACTTGAAAGCGTGGCAGAATAGCAGGAAACAGATTTCAAGAGGTACGTTGGAATCGCCTTTAAAGCACAGGAAGAGGGGCACAACTTCGACAATGATGCACTTGGCCAAAAAGGGCGTATGTGTTTTCTCCTGAATATATTCAGGAGAAAATGCATACGCCCTTTTTGGCCAAGCAAGCAAGCAGGCAATGCAAATCTTCACTACAAAGAAGTATCACTTCCCACCGGTCAAAAGGGACATCCACAAAATGTGTAAAAACCAGAAAGGCAAGACAGGCCCTGGAGAAAAGGGTGCCTTTTTATGCTGATGGGCGGGATGTAAATTGCCAACTGCCTCTCTGGAGGAGTGCATTGTGTTCCCTAAAACAAGTAAACAACAGAGCTACAGAGCCAAGGGCACTTCCAGTCTAGGGAATATACCTTGGGAAAACTGAAAATCAAAAAGACACAGCCACCCCAAAATTTAGGGCTGCACTGCTTACAAGGACCTCAACTTGGGTACACCTTAAATATCCCAGGAAATATAAAAATGGTTCAAAAAATTGTGGTACTTACGTACGATGGAATATCCCTCAGCCATGAAATCAATGTCATAAGACCAGTAGCAGCAAAATGGGTGGATTCAGGTACGATGATTCTAAGTGAAATAAGTCACACAGAAAAAGAAACTTATCAAAAGATATCACTTATGAAGATCCTGTAAACATGGCTACACTTGAACTGAGTTAGGAAAGAGAACAGTGTCTCACATTTAGAAAACACTCTTATGCCTGCTTAAGGGGGAAGGAGAGGTGGGGTGATGCATAAAACCAGAGTTTGATATAAGCACAGGTACCGTTCCAAAAACCAACTATGGAATAGACAAGACCTACACCATCCTCAGTGAAAGGGACTCAAAACCCCATATTTCCCGCAGAGGAATATATCTGACTAGTAAGAATCTTAAAACCTATGTATTGATATGTCTCCGTAAGGGAATCAAGTGTGTCTAGACTGGGATAAATATGGCAGCGAGAATCAGCTCAAACCCACTATAAAAAGGAATTTCAAAAATAAAACAAAAAAACTGGGAAATTCTTTACAATTCCTTCAGGGTCTCTGATGAAACCTGAAATGACCCTATCTACAATGACAGCTGGATGTGGCATAAGGCTGGACACTTGGGACTGAGAGGATTGGTGAGATTGGGTGAGCAAATGCAGACCCTTTAAAGCAATAATGCATGGCACACATTCCATGGGTCCCAACTCTCCAGGTTGAAGGGAATATTACTACAGATATAACATGTACGGGAATCCTAGAGAACGGACACACTGTGAATACGAAAGGTTTCTAAAACTCAACGAATAGTCCCTCTCTTGGTGCTCTGGTTTGACTTTCCATCTGCTTTATTATCAACCTCCCAACTTGGAGAGACAGCCCCTTTAACCTCCTGGTTCGCACAGGTTGCCAATTTGGCAGAGGATGAAAGGGAAGAGGGAGAACCAATGAGAGAGTAGCTGTTAGGCATTTGGACGGGCACATATCACTGTAATTTCCCGGCAGGAAGAAGAATTAACCAAAGTCTCAGCCACCCACCGGGAATCAGTATAGATCCTGAACCAAAATTTTGGACTTGCGGTCAGCTCACCTAAAACGAGTTGAAAAATGGAGCTCAGGGGCACAGCAATTCACAAACTGGCCGAGTAATAAAGGACAACTATCGTCCAAAAATCTGTTTAGGGAAGGCAACGAGGCGGACTTGAAAGCGAGGCAGAATAGCAGGAAACAGATTTCAAGAGGTACGTTGGAATTGCCTTTAAAGCACAGGAAGAGGGGCACAACTTCGACAATGATGCACTTGGCCAAAAAGGGTGTATGCGTTTTCTCCTGAATATATTCAGGAGAAAACGCATACGCTCTTTTTGGCCAAGCAAGCAAGTGGGCAATGCAAATCTGCACTACAAAGAAGTATCACTTCCCACCGGTCAAAAGGGACATCCACAAAATGTGTAAAAACCAGAAAGGCAAGACAGGCGCTGGAGAACAGGGAGCCTTGTTATGCTGATGGGAGGGATGTAAATTGCCAACTGCCTCTCTGGAGGAGTGCATTGTGTTCCCTAAAACAAGTAAACAACAGAGCTACAGAGCCAAGGGCACTTCCAGTCTAGGGAATATACCTGGGAAAAACTGAAAATCAATAAGACAGAGCCACCCCAAAATTTAGGGCTGCACTGCTTACAAGGACCTCAACTTGGGTACACCTTAAATATCCCAGGAAATATAAAATTGGTTCAAAAAATTGTGGTACTTACGTACGATGGAATATCCCTCAGCCATGAAATCAATGTCATAAGACCAGTAGCAGCAAAATGGGTGGATTCAGGTACGATGATTCTAAGTGAAATAAGTCACACAGAAAAAGAAACTTATCATAAGATATCACTTATGAAGATCCTGTAAACATGGCTACACTTGAACTGAGTTAGGAAAGAGAACAGTGTCTCACATTTAGAAAACACTCTTATGCCTGCTTAAGGGGGAAGGAGAGGTGGGGTGATGCATAAAACCAGAGTTTGATATAAGCACAGGTACCGTTCCAAAAACCAACTATGGAATAGACAAGACCTACACCTTCCTCAGTGAAAGGGACTCAAATCCCCATATTTCCAGGAGAAGAATATATCTGACTAGTAAGAATCTTAAAACCTATGTATTGATATGTCTCCGTAAGGGAATCAAGTGTGTCTAGACTGGGATAAATATGGCAGCGAGAATCAGCTCAAACCCACTATAAAAAGGAATTTCAAAAATAAAACAAAAAAACTGGGAAATTCTTTACAATTCCTTCAGGGTCTCTGATGAAACCTGAAATGACCCTATCTACAATGACAGCTGGATGTGGCATAAGGCTGGACACTTGGGACTGAGAGGATTGGTGAGATTGGGTGAGCAAATGCAGACCCTTTAAAGCAATAATGCATGGCACACATTCCATGGGTCCCAACTCTCCAGGTTGAAGGGAATATTACTACAGATATAACATGTACGGGAATCCTAGAGAACGGACACACTGTGAATACGAAAGGTTTCTAAAACTCAACGAAGAGTCCCTCTCCTGGTGCTCCGTTTTGACTTTCCATCTGCTTTATTATCAACCTCCCAACTTGGAGAGACAGCCCCTTTAACCTCCTGGTTCGCACAGGTTGCCAATTTGGCAGAGGATGAAAGGGAAGAGGGAGAACCAATGAGAGAGTAGCTGTTAGGCATTTGGACGGGCACATATCACTGTAATTTCCCGGCAGGAAGAAGAATTAACCAAAGTCTCAGCCACCCACCAGGAATCAGTATAGATCCTGAACCAAAATTTTGGACTTGCGGTCAGCTCACCAAAAACGAGTTGAAAAATGGAGCTCAGGGGCACAGCAATTCACAAACTGGCCGAGTAATAAAGGACAACTATCGTCCAAAAATCTGTTGAGGGAAGGCAACGAGGCGGACTTGAAAGCGTGGCAGAATAGCAGGAAACATATTTCAAGAGGTACATTGGAATCGCCTTTAAAGCACAGGAAGAGGGGCACAACTTCGACAATGATGCACTTGGCCAAAAAGGGCGTATGCGTTTTCTCCTGAATATATTCAGGAGAAAACGCATACGCCCTTTTTGGCCAAGCAAGCAAGCGGGCAATGCAAATCTGCACTACAAAGAAGTATCACTTCCCACCGGTCAAAAGGGACATCCACAAAATGTGTAAAAACCAGAAAGGCAAGACAGGCCCTGGAGAACAGGGAGCCTTGTTATGCTGATGGGCGGGATGTAAATTGCCAACTGCCTCTCTGGAGGAGTGCATTGTGTTCCCTAAAACAAGTAAACAACAGAGCTACAGAGCCAAGGGCACTTCCAGTCTAGGGAATATACCTTGGGAAAACTGAAAATCAAAAAGACACAGCCACCCCAAAATTTAGGGCTGCACTGCTTACAAGGACCTCAACTTGGGTACACCTTAAATATCCCAGGAAATATAAAAATGGTTCAAAAAATTGTGGTACTTACGTACGATGGAATATCCCTCAGCCATGAAATCAATGTCATAAGACCAGTAGCAGCAAAATGGGTGGATTCAGGTACGATGATTCTAAGTGAAATAAGTCACACAGAAAAAGAAACTTATCATAAGATATCACTTATGAAGATCCTGTAAACATGGCTACACTTGAACTGAGTTAGGAAAGAGAACAGAGTCTCACATTTAGAAAACACTCTTATGCCTGCTTAAGGGGGAAGGAGAGGTGGGGTGATGCATAAAACCAGAGTTTGATATAAGCACAGGTACCGTTCCAAAAACCAACTATGGAATAGACAAGACCTACACCTTCCTCAGTGAAAGGGACTCAAAACCCCATATTTCCCGCAGAGGAATATATCTGACTAGTAAGAATCTTAAAACCTATGTATTGATATGTCTCCGTAAGGGAATCAAGTGTGTCTAGACTGGGATAAATATGGCAGCGAGAATCAGCTCAAACCCACTATAAAAAGGAATTTCAAAAATAAAACAAAAAAACTGGGAAATTCTTTACAATTCCTTCAGGGTCTCTGATGAAACCTGAAATGACCCTATCTACAAGGACAGCTGGATGTGGCATAAGGCTGGACACTTGGGACTGAGAGGATTGGTGAGATTGGGTGAGCAAATGCAGACCCTTTAAAGCAATAATGCATGGCACACATTCCATGGGTCCCAACTCTCCAGGTTGAAGGGAATATTACTACAGATATAACATGTACGGGAATCCTAGAGAACGGACACACTGTGAATACGAAAGGTTTCTAAAACTCAACGAATAGTCCCTCTCCTGGTGCTCCGGTTTGACTTTCCATCTGCTTTATTATCAACCTCCCAACTTGGAGAGACAGCCCCTTTAACCTCCTGGTTCGCACAGGTTGCCAATTTGGCAGAGGATGAAAGGGAAGAGGGAGAACCAATGAGAGAGTAGCTGTTAGGCATTTGGACGGGCACATATCACTGTAATTTCCCGGCAGGAAGAAGAATTAACCAAAGTCTCAGCCACCCACCGGGAATCAGTATAGATCCTGAACCAAAATTTTGGACTTGCGGTCAGCTCACCAAAAACGAGTTGAAAAATGGAGCTCAGGGGCACAGCAATTCACAAATTGGCCGAGTAATAAAGGACAACTATCGTCCAAAAATCTGTTGAGGGAAGGCAACGAGGCGGACTTGAAAGCGTGGCAGAATAGCAGGAAACAGATTTCAAGAGGTACGTTGGAATCGCCTTTAAAGCACAGGAAGAGGGGCACAACTTCGACAATGATGCACTTGGCCAAAAAGGGCGTATGTGTTTTCTCCTGAATATATTCAGGAGAAAACGCATACGCCCTTTTTGGCCAAGCAAGCAAGCAGGCAATGCAAATCTGCACTACAAAGAAGTATCACTTCCCACCGGTCAAAAGGGACATCCACAAAATGTGTAAAAACCAGAAAGGCAAGACAGGCCCTGGAGAAAAGGGTGCCTTGTTATGCTGATGGGCGGGATGTAAATTGCCAACTGCCTCTCTGGAGGAGTGCATTGTGTTCCCTAAAACAAGTAAACAACAGAGCTACAGAGCCAAGGGCACTTCCAGTCTAGGGAATATACCTTGGGAAAACTGAAAATCAAAAAGACACAGCCACCCCAAAATTTAGGGCTGCACTGCTTACAAGGACCTCAACTTGGGTACACCTTAAATATCCCAGGAAATATAAAAATGGTTCAAAAAATTGTGGTACTTACGTACGATGGAATATCCCTCAGCCATGAAATCAATGTCATAAGACCAGTAGCAGCAAAATGGGTGGATTCAGGTACGATGATTCTAAGTGAAATAAGTCACACAGAAAAAGAAACTTATCATAAGATATCACTTATGAAGATCCTGTAAACATGGCTACACTTGAACTGAATTAGGAAAGAGAACAGTGTCTCACATTTAGAAAACACTCTTATGCCTGCTTAAGGGGGAAGGAGAGGTGGGTTGATGCATAAAACCAGAGTTTGATATAAGCACAGGTACCGTTCCAAAAACCAACTATGGAATAGACAAGACCTACACCTTCCTCAGTGAAAGGGACTCAAAACCCCATATTTCCCGCAGAGGAATATATCTGACTAGTAAGAATCTTAAAACCTATGTATTGATATGTCTCCGTAAGGGAATCAAGTGTGTCTAGACTGGGATAAATATGGCAGCGAGAATCAGCTCAAACCCACTATAAAAAGGAATTTCAAAAATAAAACAAAAAAACTGGGAAATTCTTTACAATTCCTTCAGGGTCTCTGATGAAACCTGAAATGACCCTATCTACAATGACAGCTGGATGTGGCATAAGGCTGGACACTTGGGACTGAGAGGATTGGTGAGATTGGGTGAGCAAATGCAGACCCTTTAAAGCAATAATGCATGGCACACATTCCATGGGTCCCAACTCTCCAGGTTGAAGGGAATATTACTACAGATATAACATGTACGGGAATCCTAGAGAACGGACACACTGTGAATACGAAAGGTTTCTAAAACTCAACGAATAGTCCCTCTCCTGGTGCTCTGGTTTGACTTTCCATCTGCTTTATTATCAACCTCCCAACTTGGAGAGACAGCCCCTTTAACCTCCTGGTTCGCACAGGTTGCCAATTTGGCAGAGGATGAAAGGGAAGAGGGAGAACCAATGAGAGAGTAGCTGTTAGGCATTTGGACGGGCACATATCACTGTAATTTCCCGGCAGGAAGAAGAATTAACCAAAGTCTCAGGCACCCACCGGGAATCAGTATAGATCCTGAACCAAAATTTTGGACTTGCGGTCAGCTCACCTAAAACGAGTTGAAAAATGGAGCTCAGGGGCACAGCAATTCACAAACTGGCCGAGTAATAAAGGACAACTATCGTCCAAAAATCTGTTGAGGGAAGGCAACGAGGCGGACTTGAAAGCGAGGCAGAATAGCAGGAAACAGATTTCAAGAGGTACGTTGGAATCGCCTTTAAAGCACAGGAAGAGGGGCACAACTTCGACAATGATGCACTTGGCCAAAAAGGGCGTATGCGTTTTCTCCTGAATATATTCAGGAGAAAACGCATACGCCCTTTTTGGCCAAGCAAGCAAGCGGGCAATGCAAATCTGCACTACAAAGAAGTATCACTTCCCACCTGTCAAAAGGGACATCCACAAAATGTGTAAAAACCAGAAAGGCAAGACAGGCCCTGGAGAAAAGGGTGCCTTGTTATGCTGATGGGCGGGATGTAAATTGCCAACTGCCTCTCTGGAGGAGTGCATTGTGTTCCCTAAAACAAGTAAACAACAGAGCTACAGAGCCAAGGGCACTTCCAGTCTAGGGAATATACCTTGGGAAAACTGAAAATCAAAAAGACACAGCCACCCCAAAATTTAGGGCTGCACTGCTTACAAGGACCTCAACTTGGGTACACCTTAAATATCCCAGGAAATATAAAAATGGTTCAAAAAATTGTGGTACTTACGTACGATGGAATATCCCTCAGCCATGAAATCAATGTCATAAGACCAGTAGCAGCAAAATGGGTGGATTCAGGTACGATGATTCTAAGTGAAATAAGTCACACAGAAAAAGAAACTTATCATAAGATATCACTTATGAAGATCCTGTAAACATGGCTACACTTGAACTGAGTTAGGAAAGAGAACAGTGTCTCACATTTAGAAAACACTCTTATGCCTGCTTAAGGGGGAAGGAGAGGTGGGGTGATGCATAAAACCAGAGTTTGATATAAGCACAGGTACCGTTCCAAAAACCAACTATGGAATAGACAAGACCTACACCTTCCTCAGTGAAAGGGACTCAAAACCCCATATTTCCCGCAGAGGAATATATCTGACTAGTAAGAATCTTAAAACCTATGTATTGATATGTCTCCGTAAGGGAATCAAGTGTGTCTAGACTGGGATAAATATGGCAGCGAGAATCAGCTCAAACCCACTATAAAATGGAATTTCAAAAATAAAACACAAAAACTGGGAAATTCTTTACAATTCCTTCAGGGTCTCTGATGAAACCTGAAATGACCCTATGTACAATGACAGCTGGATGTGGCATAAGGCTGGACACTTGGGACTGAGAGGATTGGTGAGATTGGGTGAGCAAATGCAGACCCTTTAAAGCAATAATGCATGGCACACATTCCATGGGTCCCAACTCTCCAGGTTGAAGGGAATATTACTACAGATATAACATGTACGGGAATCCTAGAGAACGGACACACTGTGAATACGAAAGGTTTCTAAAACTCAACGAATAGTCCCTCTCCTGGTGCTCCGGTTTGACTTTCCATCTGCTTTATTATCAACCTCCCAACTTGGAGAGACAGCCCCTTTAACCTCCTGGTTCGCACAGGTTGCCAATTTGGCAGAGGATGAAAGGGAAGAGGGAGAACCAATGAGAGAGTAGCTGTTAGGCATTTGGACGGGCACATATCACTGTAATTTCCCGGCAGGAAGAAGAATTAACCAAAGTCTCAGCCACCCACCGGGAATCAGTATAGATCCTGAACCAAAATTTTGGACTTGCGGTCAGCTCACCAAAAACGAGTTGAAAAATGGAGCTCAGGGGCACAGCAATTCACAAACTGGCCGAGTAATAAAGGACAACTATCGTCCAAAAATCTGTTGAGGGAAGGCAACGAGGCGGACTTGAAAGCGAGGCAGAATAGCAGGAAACAGATTTCAAGAGGTACGTTGGAATCACCTTTAAAGCACAGGAAGAGGGGCACAACTTCGACAATGATGCACTTGGCCCAAAAGGGCGTATGCGTTTTCTCCTGAATATATTCAGGAGAAAACGCATACGCCCTTTTTGGCCAAGCAAGCAAGCGGGCAATGCAAATCTGCACTACAAAGAAGTATCACTTCCCACCGGTCAAAAGGGACATCCACAAAATGTGTAAAAACCAGAAAGGCAAGACAGGCCTTGGAGAACAGGGAGCCTTGTTATGCTGATGGGCGGGATGTAAATTGCCAACTGCCTCTCTGGAGGAGTGCATTGTGTTCCCTATAACAAGTAAACAACAGAGCTACAGAGCCAAGGGCACTTCCAGTCTAGGGAATATACCTTGGGAAAACTGAAAATCAAAAAGACACAGCCACCCCAAAATTTAGGGCTGCACTGCTTACAAGGACCTCAACTTGGGTACACCTTAAATATCCCAGGAAATATAAAAATGGTTCAAAAAATTGTGGTACTTACGTACGATGGAATATCCCTCAGCCATGAAATCAATGTCATAAGACCAGTAGCAGCAAAATGGGTGGATTCAGGTACGATGATTTTAAGTGAAATAAGTCACAGAGAAAAAGAAACTTATCATAAGTTATCACTTATGAAGATCCTGTAAACATGGCTACACTTGAACTGAGTTAGGAAAGAGAACAGTGTCTCACATTTAGAAAACACTCTTATGCCTGCTTAAGGGGGAAGGAGAGGTGGGGTGATGCATAAAACCAGAGTTTGATATAAGCACAGGTACCGTTCCAAAAACCAACGATGGAATAGACAAGACCTACACCTTCCTCAGTGAAAGGGACTCAAAACCCCATATTTCCCGCAGAGGAATATATCTGACTAGTAAGAATCTTAAAACCTATGTATTGATATGTCTCCGTAAGGGAATCAAGTGTGTCTAGACTGGGATAAATATGGCAGCGAGAATCAGCTCAAACCCACTATAAAAAGGAATTTCAAAAATAAAACAAAAAAACTGGGAAATTCTTTACAATTCCTTCAGGGTCTCTGATGAAACCTGAAATGACCCTATCTACAAGGACAGCTGGATGTGGCATAAGGCTGGACACTTGGGACTGAGAGGATTGGTGAGATTGGGTGAGCAAATGCAGACCCTTTAAAGCAATAATGCATGGCACACATTCCATGGGTCCCAACTCTCCAGGTTGAAGGGAATATTACTACAGATATAACATGTACGGGAATCCTAGAGAACGGACACACTGTGAATACGAAAGGTTTCTAAAACTCAACGAATAGTCCCTCTCCTGGTGCTCCGGTTTGACTTTCCATCTGCTTTATTATCAACCTCCCAACTTGGAGAGACAGCCCCTTTAACCTCCTGGTTCGCACAGGTTGCCAATTTGGCAGAGGATGAAAGGGAAGAGGGAGAACCAATGAGAGAGTAGCTGTTAGGCATTTGGACGGGCACATATCACTGTAATTTCCCGGCAGGAAGAAGAATTAACCAAAGTCTCAGCCACCCACCGGGAATCAGTATAGATCCTGAACCAAAATTTTGGACTTGCGGTCAGCTCACCAAAAACGAGTTGAAAAATGGAGCTCAGGGGCACAGCAATTCACAAATTGGCCGAGTAATAAAGGACAACTATCGTCCAAAAATCTGTTGAGGGAAGGCAACGAGGCGGACTTGAAAGCGTGGCAGAATAGCAGGAAACAGATTTCAAGAGGTACGTTGGAATCGCCTTTAAAGCACAGGAAGAGGGGCACAACTTCGACAATGATGCACTTGGCCAAAAAGGGCGTATGTGTTTTCTCCTGAATATATTCAGGAGAAAACGCATACGCCCTTTTTGGCCAAGCAAGCAAGCGGGCAATGCAAATCTGCACTACAAAGAAGTATCACTTCCCACCGGTCAAAAGGGACATCCACAAAATGTGTAAAAACCAGAAAGGCAAGACAGGCCCTGGAGAAAAGGGTGCCTTTTTATGCTGATGGGCGGGATGTAAATTGCCAACTGCCTCTCTGGAGGAGTGCATTGTGTTCCCTAAAACAAGTAAACAACAGAGCTACAGAGCCAAGGGCACTTCCAGTCTAGGGAATATACCTTGGGAAAACTGAAAATCAAAAAGACACAGCCACCCCAAAATTTAGGGCTGCACTGCTTACAAGGACCTCAACTTGGGTACACCTTAAATATCCCAGGAAATATAAAAATGGTTCAAAAAATTGTGGTACTTACGTACGATGGAATATCCCTCAGCCATGAAATCAATGTCATAAGACCAGTAGCAGCAAAATGGGTGGATTCAGGTACGATGATTCTAAGTGAAATAAGTCACACAGAAAAAGAAACTTATCATAAGATATCACTTATGAAGATCCTGTAAACATGGCTACACTTGAACTGAGTTAGGAAAGAGAACAGTGTCTCACATTTAGAAAACACTCTTATGCCTGCTTAAGGGGGAAGGAGAGGTGGGGTGATGCATAAAACCAGAGTTTGATATAAGCACAGGTACCGTTCCAAAAACCAACTATGGAATAGACAAGACCTACACCTTCCTCAGTGAAAGGGACTCAAAACCCCATATTTCCCGCAGAGGAATATATCTGACTAGTAAGAATCTTAAAACCTATGTATTGATATGTCTCCGTAAGGGAATCAAGTGTGTCTAGACTGGGATAAATATGGCAGCGAGAATCAGCTCAAACCCACTATAAAAAGGAATTTCAAAAATAAAACAAAAAAACTGGGAAATTCTTTACAATTCCTTCAGGGTCTCTGATGAAACCTGAAATGACCCTATCTACAATGACAGCTGGATGTGGCATAAGGCTGGACACCTGGGACTGAGAGGATTGGTGAGATTGGGTGAGCAAATGCAGACCCTTTAAAGCAATAATGCATGGCACACATTCCATGGGTCCCAACTCTCCAGGTTGAAGGGAATATTACTACAGATATAACATGTACGGGAATCCTAGAGAACGGACACACTGTGAATACGAAAGGTTTCTAAAACTCAACGAATAGTCCCTCTCCTGGTGCTCTGGTTTGACTTTCCATCTGCTTTATTATCAACCTCCCAACTTGGAGAGACAGCCCCTTTAACCTCCTGGTTCGCACAGGTTGCCAATTTGGCAGAGGATGAAAGGGAAGAGGGAGAACCAATGAGAGAGTAGCTGTTAGGCATTTGGACGGGCACATATCACTGTAATTTCCCGGCAGGAAGAAGAATTAACCAAAGTCTCAGCCACCCACCGGGAATCAGTATAGATCCTGAACCAAAATTTTGGACTTGCAGTCAGCTCACCTAAAACGAGTTGAAAAATGGAGCTCAGGGGCACAGCAATTCACAAACTGGCCGAGTAATAAAGGACAACTATCGTCCAAAAATCTGTTGAGGGAAGGCAACGAGGCGGACTTGAAAGCGAGGCAGAATAGCAGGAAACAGATTTCAAGAGGTACGTTGGAATCGCCTTTAAAGCACAGGAAGAGGGGCACAACTTCGACAATGATGCACTTGGCCAAAAAGGGCGTATGCGTTTTCTCCTGAATATATTCAGGAGAAAACGCATACGCCCTTTTTGGCCAAGCAAGCAAGCGGGCAATGCAAATCTGCACTACAAAGAAGTATCACTTCCCACCTGTCAAAAGGGACATCCACAAAATGTGTAAAAACCAGAAAGGCAAGACAGGCCCTGGAGAAAAGGGTGCCTTGTTATGCTGATGGGCGGGATGTAAATTGCCAACTGCCTCTCTGGAGGAGTGCATTGTGTTCCCTAAAACAAGTAAACAACAGAGCTACAGAGCCAAGGGCACTTCCAGTCTAGGGAATATACCTTGGGAAAACTGAAAATCAAAAAGACACAGCCACCCCAAAATTTAGGGCTGCACGGCTTACAAGGACCTCAACTTGGGTACACCTTAAATATCCCAGGAAATATAAAAATGGTTCAAAAAATTGTGGTACTTACGTACGATGGAATATCCCTCAGCCATGAAATCAATGTCATAAGACCAGTAGCAGCAAAATGGGTGGATTCAGGTACGATGATTCTAAGTGAAATAAGTCACACAGAAAAAGAAACTTATCATAAGATATCACTTATGAAGATCCTGTAAACATGGCTACACTTGAACTGAGTTAGGAAAGAGAACAGTGTCTCACATTTAGAAAACACTCTTATGCCTGCTTAAGGGGGAAGGAGAGGTGGGGTGATGCATAAAACCAGAGTTTGATATAAGCACAGGTACCGTTCCAAAAACCAACTATGGAATAGACAAGACCTACACCTTCCTCAGTGAAAGGGACTCAAAACCCCATATTTCCCGCAGAGGAATATATCTGACTAGTAAGAATCTTAAAACCTATGTATTGATATGTCTCCGTAAGGGAATCAAGTGTGTCTAGACTGGGATAAATATGGCAGCGAGAATCAGCTCAAACCCACTATAAAATGGAATTTCAAAAATAAAACACAAAAACTGGGAAATTCTTTACAATTCCTTCAGGGTCTCTGATGAAACCTGAAATGACCCTATCTACAATGACAGCTGGATGTGGCATAAGGCTGGACACTTGGGACTGAGAGGATTGGTGAGATTGGGTGAGCAAATGCAGACCCTTTAAAGCAATAATGCATGGCACACATTCCATGGGTCCCAACTCTCCAGGTTGAAGGGAATATTACTACAGATATAACATGTACGGGAATCCTAGAGAACGGACACACTGTGAATACGAAAGGTTTCTAAAACTCAACGAATAGTCCCTCTCCTGGTGCTCCGGTTTGACTTTCCATCTGCTTTATTATCAACCTCCCAACTTGGAGAGACAGCCCCTTTAACCTCCTGGTTCCCACAGGTTGCCAATTTGGCAGAGGATGAAAGGGAAGAGGGAGAACCAATGAGAGAGTAGCTGTTAGGCATTTGGACGGGCACATATCACTGTAATTTCCCGGCAGGAAGAAGAATTAACCAAAGTCTCAGCCACCCACCGGGAATCAGTATAGATCCTGAACCAAAATTTTGGACTTGCGGTCAGCTCACCAAAAACGAGTTGAAAAATGGAGCTCAGGGGCACAGCAATTCACAAACTGGCCGAGTAATAAAGGACAACTATCGTCCAAAAATCTGTTGAGGGAAGGCAACGAGGCGGACTTGAAAGCGAGGCAGAATAGCAGGAAACAGATTTCCAGAGGTACGTTGGAATCGCCTTTAAAGCACAGGAAGAGGGGCACAACTTCGACAATGATGCACTTGGCCAAAAAGGGCGTATGCGTTTTCTCCTGAATATATTCAGGAGAAAACGCATACGCCCTTTTTGGCCAAGCAAGCAAGCGGGCAATGCAAATCTGCACTACAAAGAAGTATCACTTCCCACCGGTCAAAAGGGACATCCACAAAATGTGTAAAAACCAGAAAGGCAAGACAGGCCCTGGAGAACAGGGAGCCTTGTTATGCTGATGGGCGGGATGTAAATTGCCAACTGCCTCTCTGGAGGAGTGCATTGTGTTCCCTAAAACAAGTAAACAACAGAGCTACAGAGCCAAGGGCACTTCCAGTCTAGGGAATATACCTTGGGAAAACTGAAAATCAAAAAGACACAGCCACCCCAAAATTTAGGGCTGCACTGCTTACAAGGACCTCAACTTGGGTACACCTTAAATATCCCAGGAAATATAAAAATGGTTCAAAAAATTGTGGTACTTACGTACGATGGAATATCCCTCAGCCATGAAATCAATGTCATAAGACCAGTAGCAGCAAAATGGGTGGATTCAGGTACGATGATTCTAAGTGAAATAAGTCACACAGAAAAAGAAACTTATCATAAGATATCACTTATGAAGATCCTGTAAACATGGCTACACTTGAACTGAGTTAGGAAAGAGAACAGTGTCTCACATTTAGAAAACACTCTTATGCCTGCTTAAGGGGGAAGGAGAGGTGGGGTGATGCATAAAACCAGAGTTTGATATAAGCACAGGTACCGTTCCAAAAACCAACTATGGAATAGACAAGACCTACACCTTCCTCAGTGAAAGGGACTCAAAACCCCATAGTTCCAGGAGAAGAATATATCTGACTAGTAAGAATCTTAAAACCTATGTATTGATATGTCTCCGTAAGGGAATCAAGTGTGTCTAGACTGGCACAAACATGGCAGCGAGAATCAGCTCAAACCCACTATAAAAAGGAATTTCAAAACCAAAAAAAAAAAACTGTGAAATTCTTTACAATTCCTTCAGGGTCTCTGATGAAACCTGAAATGACCCTATCTACAATGACAGCTGGATGTGGCATAAGGCTGGACACTTGGGACTGAGAGGATTGGTGAGATTGGGTGAGCAAATGCAGACCCTTTAAAGCAATAATGCATGGCACACATTCCATGGGTCCCAACTCTCCAGGTTGAAGGGAATATTACTACAGATATAACATGTACGGGAATCCTAGAGAACGGACACACTGTGAATACGAAAGGTTTCTAAAACTCAACGAATAGTCCCTCTCCTGGTGCTCCGGTTTGACTTTCCATCTGCTTTATTATCAACCTCCCAACTTGGAGAGACAGCCCCTTTAACCTCCTGGTTCGCACAGGTTGCCAATTTGGCAGAGGATGAAAGGGAAGAGGGAGAACCAATGAGAGAGTAGCTGTTAGGCATTTGGACGGGCACATATCACTGTAATTTCCCGGCAGGAAGAAGAATTAACCAAAGTCTCAGCCACCCACCGGGAATCAGTATAGATCCTGAACCAAAATTTTGGACTTGCGGTCAGTTCACCAAAAACGAGTTGAAAAATGGAGCTCAGGGGCACAGCAATTCACAAACTGGCCGAGTAATAAAGGACAACTATCGTCCAAAAATCTGTTGAGGGAAGGCAACGAGGCGGACTTGAAAGCGAGGCAGAATAGCAGGAAACAGATTTCAAGAGGTACGTTGGAATCGCCTTTAAAGCACAGGAAGAGGGGCACAACTTCGACAATGATGCACTTGGCCAAAAAGGGCGTATGCGTTTTCTCCTGAATATATTCAGGAGAAAACACATACGCCCTTTTTGGCCAAGCAAGCAAGCGGGCAATGCAAATCTGCACTACAAAGAAGTATCACTTCCCACCGGTCAAAAGGGACATCCACAAAATGTGTAAAAACCAGAAAGGCAAGACAGGCCCTGGAGAACAGGGAGCCTTTTTATGCTGATGGGCGGGATGTAAATTGCCAACTGCCTCTCTGGAGGAGTGCTTTGTGTTCCCTAAAACAAGTAAACAACAGAGCTACAGAGCCAAGGGCACTTCCAGTCTAGGGAATATACCTTGGGAAAACTGAAAATCAAAAAGACACAGCCACCCCAAAATTTAGGGCTGCACTGCTTACAAGGACCTCAACTTGGGTACACCTTAAATATCCCAGGAAATATAAAAATGGTTCAAAAAATTGTGGTACTTACGTACGATGGAATATCCCTCAGCCATGAAATCAATGTCATAAGACCAGTAGCAGCAAAATGGGTGGATTCAGGTACGATGATTCTAAGTGAAATAAGTCACACAGAAAAAGAAACTTATCATAAGATATCACTTATGAAGATCCTGTAAACATGGCTACACTTGAACTGAGTTAGGAAAGAGAACAGTGTCTCACATTTAGAAAACACTCTTATGCCTGCTTAAGGGGGAAGGAGAGGTGGGGTGATGCATAAAACCAGAGTTTGATATAAGCACAGGTACCGTTCCAAAAACCAACTATGGAATAGACAAGTCCTACACCTTCCTCAGTGAAAGGGACTCAAAACCCCATATTTCCAGGAGAAGAATATATCTGACTAGTAAGAATCTTAAAACCTATGTATTGATATGTCTCCGTAAGGGAATCAAGTGTGTCTAGACTGGGATAAATATGGCAGCGAGAATCAGCTCAAACCCACTATAAAAAGGAATTTCAAAAATAAAACAAAAAAACTGGGAAATTCTTTACAATTCCTTCAGGGTCTCTGATGAAACCTGAAATGACCCTATCTACAATGACAGCTGGATGTGGCATAAGGCTGGACACTTGGGACTGAGAGGATTGGTGAGATTGGGTGAGCAAATGCAGACCCTTTAAAGCAATAATGCATGGCACACATTCAATGGGTCCCAACTCTCCAGGTTGAAGGGAATATTACTACAGATATAACATGTACGGGAATCCTAGAGAACGGACACACTGTGAATACGAAAGGTTTCTAAAACTCAACGAATAGTCCCTCTCCTGGTGCTCCGGTTTGACTTTCCATCTGCTTTATTATCAACCTCCCAACTTGGAGAGACAGCCCCTTTAACCTCCTGGTTCGCACAGGTTGCCAATTTGGCAGAGGATGAAAGGGAAGAGGGAGAACCAATGAGAGAGTAGCTGTTAGGCATTTGGACGGGCACATATCACTGTAATTTCCCGGCAGGAAGAAGAATTAACCAAAGTCTCAGCCACCCACCGGGAATCAGTATAGATCCTGAACCAAAATTTTGGACTTGCGGTCAGCTCACCAAAAACGAGTTGAAAAATGGAGCTCAGGGGCACAGCAATTCACAAACTGGCCGAGTAATAAAGGACAACTATCGTCCAAAAATCTGTTGAGGGAAGGCAATGAGGCGGACTTGAAAGCGAGGCAGAATAGCAGGAAACAGATTTCAAGAGGTACGTTGGAATCGCCTTTAAAGCACAGGAAGAGGGGCACAACTTCGACAATGATGCACTTGGCCAAAAAGGGCGTATGCGTTTTCTCCTGAATATATACAGGAGAAAACGCATACGCCCTTTTTGGCCAAGCAAGCAAGCGGGCAATGCAAATCTGCACTACAAAGAAGTATCACTTCCCACCGGTCAAAAGGGACATCCACAAAATGTGTAAAAACCAGAAAGGCAAGACAGGCCCTGGAGAACAGGGAGCCTTGTTATGCTGATGGGCGGGATGTAAATTGCCAACTGCCTCTCTGGAGGAGTGCATTGTGTTCCCTAAAACAAGTAAACAACAGAGCTACAGAGCCAAGGGCACTTCCAGTCTAGGGAATATACCTTGGGAAAACTGAAAATCAAAAAGACACAGCCACCCCAAAATTTAGGGCTGCACTGCTTACAAGGACCTCAACTTGGGTACACCTTAAATATCCCAGGAAATATAAAAATGGTTCAAAAAATTGTGGTACTTACGTACGATGGAATATCCCTCAGCCATGAAATCAATGTCATAAGACCAGTAGCAGCAAAATGGGTGGATTCAGGTACGATGATTCTAAGTGAAATAAGTCACACAGAAAAAGAAACTTATCATAAGATATCACTTATGAAGATCCTGTAAACATGGCTACACTTGAACTGAGTTAGGAAAGAGAACAGTGTCTCACATTTAGAAAACACTCTTATGCCTGCTTAAGGGGGAAGGAGAGGTGGGGTGATGCATAAAACCAGAGTTTGATATAAGCACAGGTACCGTTCCAAAAACCAACTATGGAATAGACAAGACCTACACCTTCCTCAGTGAAAGGGACTCAAAACCCCATATTTCCCGCAGAGGAATATATCTGACTAGTAAGAATCTTAAAACCTATGTATTGAAATGTCTCCGTAAGGGAATCAAGTGTGTCTAGACTGGGATAAATATGGCAGCGAGAATCAGCTCAAACCCACTATAAAAAGGAATTTCAAAAATAAAACAAAAAAACTGGGAAATTCTTTACAATTCCTTCAGGGTCTCTGATGAAACCTGAAATGACCCTATCTACAATGACAGCTGGATGTGGCATAAGGCTGGACACTTGGGACTGAGAGGATTGGTGAGATTGGGTGAGCAAATGCAGACCCTTTAAAGCAATAATGCATGGCACACATTCCATGGGTCCCAACTCTCCAGGTTGAAGGGAATATTACTACAGATATAACATGTACGGGAATCCTAGAGAACGGACACACTGTGAATACGAAAGGTTTCTAAAACTCAACGAATAGTCCCTCTCCTGGTGCTCCGGTTTGACTTTCCATCTGCTTTATTATCAACCTCCCAACTTGGAGAGACAGCCCCTTTAACCTCCTGGTTCGCACAGGTTGCCAATTTGGCAGAGGATGAAAGGGAAGAGGGAGAACCAATGAGAGAGTAGCTGTTAGGCATTTGGACGGGCACATATCACTGTAATTTCCCGGCAGGAAGAAGAATTAACCAAAGTCTCAGCCACCCACCGGGAATCAGTATAGATCCTGAACCAAAATTTTGGACTTGCGGTCAGCTCACCAAAAACGAGTTGAAAAATGGAGCTCAGGGGCACAGCAATTCACAAACTGGCCGAGTAATAAAGGACAACTATCGTCCAAAAATCTGTTGAGGGAAGGCAACGAGGCGGACTTGAAAGCGTGGCAGAATAGCAGGAAACAGATTTCAAGAGGTACGTTGGAATCGCCTTTAAAGCACAGGAAGAGGGGCACAACTTCGACAATGATGCACTTGGCCAAAAAGGGCGTATGCGTTTTCTCCTGAATATATTCAGGAGAAAACGCATACGCCCTTTTTGGCCAAGCAAGCAAGCGGGCAATGCAAATCTGCACTACAAAGAAGTATCACTTCCCACCGGTCAAAAGGGACATCCACAAAATGTGTAAAAACCAGAAAGGCAAGACAGGCCCTGGAGAACAGGGAGCCTTGTTATGCTGATGGGCGGGATGTAAATTGCCAACTGCCTCTCTGGAGGAGTGCATTGTGTTCCCTAAAACAAGTAAACAACAGAGCTACAGAGCCAAGGGCACTTCCAGTCTAGGGAATATACCTTGGGAAAACTGAAAATCAAAAAGACACAGCCACCCCAAAATTTAGGGCTGCACTGCTTACAAGGACCTCAACTTGGGTACACCTTAAATATCCCAGGAAATATAAAAATGGTTCAAAAAATTGTGGTACTTACGTACGATGGAATATCCCTCAGCCATGAAATCAATGTCATAAGACCAGTAGCAGCAAAATGGGTGGATTCAGGTACGATGATTCTAAGTGAAATAAGTCACACAGAAAAAGAAACTTATCATAAGATATCACTTATGAAGATCCTGTAAACATGGCTACACTTGAACTGAGTTAGGAAAGAGAACAGTGTCTCACATTTAGAAAACACTCTTATGCCTGCTTAAGGGGGAAGGAGAGGTGGGGTGATGCATAAAAGCAGAGTTTGATATAAGCACAGGTACCGTTCCAAAAACCAACTATGGAATAGACAAGACCTACACCTTCCTCAGTGAAAGGGACTCAAAACCCCATATTTCCCGCAGAGGAATATATCTGACTAGTAAGAATCTTAAAACCTATGTATTGATATGTCTCCGTAAGGGAATCAAGTGTGTCTAGACTGGGATAAATATGGCAGCGAGAATCAGCTCAAACCCACTATAAAAAGGAATTTCAAAAATAAAACAAAAAAACTGGGAAATTCTTTACAATTCCTTCAGGGTCTCTGATGAAACCTGAAATGACCCTATCTACAATGACAGCTGGATGTGGCATAAGGCTGGACACTTGGGACTGAGAGGATTGGTGAGATTGGGTGAGCAAATGCAGACCCTTTAAAGCAATAATGCATGGCACACATTCCATGGGTCCCAACTCTCCAGGTTGAAGGGAATATTACTACAGATATAACATGTACGGGAATCCTAGAGAATGGACACACTGTGAATACGAAAGGTTTCTAAAACTCAACGAATAGTCCCTCTCCTGGTGCTCCGGTTTGACTTTCCATCTGCTTTATTATCAACCTCCCAACTTGGAGAGACAGCCCCTTTAACCTCCTGGTTCGCACAGGTTGCCAATTTGGCAGAGGATGAAAGGGAAGAGGGAGAACCAATGAGAGAGTAGCTGTTAGGCATTTGGACGGGCACATATCACTGTAATTTCCCGGCAGGAAGAAGAATTAACCAAAGTCTCAGCCACCCACCGGGAATCAGTATAGATCCTGAACCAAAATTTTGGACTTGCGGTCAGCTCACCAAAAACGAGTTGAAAAATGGAGCTCAGGGGCACAGCAATTCACAAACTGGCCGAGTAATAAAGGACAACTATCGTCCAAAAATCTGTTGAGGGAAGGCAACGAGGCGGACTTGAAAGCGAGGCAGAATAGCAGGAAACAGATTTCAAGAGGTACGTTGGAATCGCCTTTAAAGCACAGGAAGAGGGGCACAACTTCGACAATGATGCACTTGGCCAAAAAGGGCGTATGCGTTTTCTCCTGAATATATTCAGGAGAAAACGCATACGCCCTTTTTGGCCAAGCAAGCAAGTGGGCAATGCAAATCTGCACTACAAAGAAGTATCACTTCCCACCGGTCAAAAGGGACATCCACAAAATGTGTAAAAACCGGAAAGGCAAGACAGGCCCTGGAGAACAGGGAGCCTTGTTATGCTGATGGGCGGGATGTAAATTGCCAACTGCCTCTCTGGAGGAGTGCATTGTGTTCCCTAAAACAAGTAAACAACAGAGCTACAGAGCCAAGGGCACTTCCAGTCTAGGGAATATACCTGAGAAAAACTGAAAATCAATAAGACACAGCCACCCCAAAATTTAGGGCTGCACTGCTTACAAGGACCTCAACATGGGTACACCTTAAATATCCCAGGAAATATAAAATTGGTTCAAAAAATTGTGGTACTTACGTACGATGGAATATCCCTCAGCCATGAAATCAATGTCATAAGACCAGTAGCAGCAAAATGGGTGGATTCAGGTACGATGATTTTAAGTGAAATAAGTCACAGAGAAAAAGAAACTTATCATAAGTTATCACTTATGAAGATCCTGTAAACATGGCTACACTTGAACTGAGTTAGGAAAGAGAACAGTGTCTCACATTTAGAAAACACTCTTATGCCTGCTTAAGGGGGAAGGAGAGGTGGGGTGATGCATAAAACCAGAGTTTGATATAAGCACAGGTACCGTTCCAAAAACCAACTATGGAATAGACAAGACCTACACCTTCCTCAGCGAAAGGGACTCAAAACCCCATATTTCCAGGAGAAGAATATATCTGAATACTAAGAATCTTAAAACCTATGTATTGATATGTCTCCGTAAGGGAATCAAGTGTGTCTAGACTGGCACAAACATGGCAGCGAGAATCAGCTCAAACCCACTATAAAAAGGAATTTCAAAAACAAAACAAAAAAAAACTGGGAAATTCTTTACAATTCCTTCAGGGTCTCTGATGAAACCTGAAATGACCCTATCTACAATGACAGCTGGATGTGGCATAAGGCTGGACACTTGGGACTGAGAGGATTGGTGAGATTGGGTGAGAAAATGCAGACCCTTTAAAGCAATAATGCATGACACACATTCCATGGGTCCCAACTCTCCAGGTTGAAGGGAATATTACTACAGATATAACATGTACGGGAATCCTAGAGAACGGACACACTGTGAATACGAAAGGTTTCTAAAACTCAACGAATAGTCCCTCTCCTGGTGCTCCGGTTTGACTTTCCATCTGCTTTATTATCAACCTCCCAACTTGGAGAGACAGCCCCTTTAACCTCCTGGTTCGCACAGGTTGCCAATTTGGAAGAGGATGAAAGGGAAGAGGGAGAACCAATGAGAGAGTAGCTGTTAGGCATTTGGACGGGCACATATCACTGTAATTTCCCGGCAGGAACAAGAATTAACCAAAGTCTCAGCCACCCACCGGGAATCAGTATAGATCCTGAACCAAAATTTTGGACTTGCGGTCAGCTCACCAAAAACGAGTTGAAAAATGGAGCTCAGGGGCACAGCAATTCACAAACTGGCCGAGTAATAAAGGACAACTATCGTCCAAAAATCTGTTGAGGGAAGGCAACGAGGCGGACTTGAAAGCGTGGCAGAATAGCAGGAAACAGATTTCAAGAGGTACGTTGGAATCGCCTTTAAAGCACAGGAAGAGGGGCACAACTTCGACAATGATGCACTTGGCCAGAAAGGGCGTATGCGTTTTCTCCTGAATATATTCAGGAGAAAACGCATACGCCCTTTTTGGCCAAGCAAGCAAGCGGGCAATGCAAATCTGCACTACAAAGAAGTATCACTTCCCACCGGTCAAAAGGGACATCCACAAAATGTGTAAAAACCAGAAAGGCAAGACAGGCCCTGGAGAACAGGGTGCCTTGTTATGCTGATGGGCGGTCTGTAAATTGCCAACTGCCTCTCTGGAGGAGTGCATTGTGTTCCCTAAAACAAGTAAACAACAGAGCTACAGAGCCAAGGGCACTTCCAGTCTAGGGAATATACCTTGGGAAAACTGAAAATCAAAAAGACACAGCCACCCCAAAATTTAGGGCTGCACTGCTTACAAGGACCTCAACTTGGGTACACCTTAAATATCCCAGGAAATATAAAAATGGTTCAAAAAATTGTGGTACTTACGTACGATGGAATATCCCTCAGCCATGAAATCAATGTCATAAGACCAGTAGCAGCAAAATGGGTGGATTCAGGTACGATGATTCTAAGTGAAATAAGTCACACAGAAAAAGAAACTTATCATAAGATATCACTTATGAAGATCCTGTAAACATGGCTACACTTGAACTGAGTTAGGAAAGAGAACAGTGTCTCACATTTAGTAAACACTCTTATGCCTGCTTAAGGGGGAAGGAGAGGTGGGGTGAGGCATAAAACCAGAGTTTGATATAAGCACAGGTACCGTTCCAAAAACCAACTATGGAATAGACAAGACCTACACCTTCCTCAGTGAAAGGGACTCAAAACCCCATATTTCCCGCAGAGGAATATATCTGACGAGTAAGAATCTTAAAACCTATGTATTGATATGTCTCCGTAAGGGAATCAAGTGTGTCTAGACTGGGATAAAGATGGCAGTGAGAATCAGCTCAAACCCACTATAAAAAGGAATTTCAAAAATAAAACAAAAAAACTGGGAAATTCTTTACAATTCCTTCAGGGTCTCTGATGAAACCTGAAATGACCCTATCTACAATGACAGCTGGATGTGGCATAAGGCTGGACACTTGGGACTGAGAGGATTGGTGAGATTGGGTGAGCAAATGCAGACCCTTTAAAGCAATAATGCATGGCACACATTCCATGGGTCCCAACTCTCCAGGTTGAAGGGAATATTACTACAGATATAACATGTACGGGAATCCTAGAGAACGGACACACTGTGAATACGAAAGGTTTCTAAAACTCAACGAATAGTCCCTCTCCTGGTGCTCCGGTTTGACTTTCCATCTGCTTTATTATCAACCTCCCAACTTGGAGAGACAGCCCCTTTAACCTCCTGGTTCGCACAGGTTGCCAATTTGGCAGAGGATGAAAGGGAAGAGGGAGAACCAATGAGAGAGTAGCTGTTAGGCATTTGGACGGGCACATATCACTGTAATTTCCCGGCAGGAAGAAGAATTAACCAAAGTCTCAGCCACCCACCGGGAATCAGTATAGATCCTGAACCAAAATTTTGGACTTGCGGTCAGCTCACCAAAAACGAGTTGAAAAATGGAGCTCAGGGGCACAGCAATTCACAAACTGGCCGAGTAATAAAGGACAACTATCGTCCAAAAATCTGTTGAGGGAAGGCAACGAGGAGGACTTGAAAGCGTGGCAGAATAGCAGGAAACAGATTTCAAGAGGTACGTTGGAATCGCCTTTAAAGCACAGGAAGAGGGGCACAACTTCGACAATGATGCACTTGGCCAAAAAGGGCATATGCGTTTTCTCCTGAATATATTCAGGAGAAAACGCATACGCCCTTTTTGGCCAAGCAAGCAAGCGGGCAATGCAAATCTGCACTACAAAGAAGTATCACTTCCCACCGGTCAAAAGGGACATCCACAAAATGTGTAAAAACCAGAAAGGCAAGACAGGCCCTGGAGAACAGGGAGCCTTGTTATGCTGATGGGCGGGATGTAAATTGCCAACTGCCTCTCTGGAGGAGTGCATTGTGTTCCCTAAAACAAGTAAACAACAGAGCTACAGAGCCAAGGGCACTTCCAGTCTAGGGAATATACCTTGGGAAAACTGAAAATCAAAAAGACACAGCCACCCCAAAATTTAGGGCTGCACTGCTTACAAGGACCTCAACTTGGGTACAGCTTAAATATCCCAGGAAATATAAAAATGGTTCAAAAAATTGTGGTACTTACGTACGATGGAATATCCCTCAGCCATGAAATCAATGTCATAAGACCAGTAGCAGCAAAATGGGTGGATTCAGGTACGATGATTCTAAGTGAAATAAGTCACAGAGAAAAAGAAACTTATCATAAGATATCACTTATGAAGATCCTGTAAACATGGCTACACTTGAACTGAGTTAGGAAAGAGAACAGTGTCTCACATTTAGAAAACACTCTTATGCCTGCTTAAGGGGGAAGGAGAGGTGGGGTGATGCATAAAACCAGAGTTTGATATAAGCACAGGTACCGTTCCAAAAACCAACTAAGGAATAGACAAGACCTACACCTTCCTCAGTGAAAGGGACTCAAAACCCCATATTTCCCGCAGAGGAATATATCTGACTAGTAAGAATCTTAAAACCTATGTATTGATATGTCTCCGTAAGGGAATCAAGTGTGTCTAGACTGGGATAAATATGGCAGCGAGAATCAGCTCAAACCCACTATAAAAAGGAATTTCAAAAATAAAACAAAAAAACTGGGAAATTCTTTACAATTCCTTCAGGGTCTCTGATGAAACCTGAAATGACCCTATCTACAATGACAGCTGGATGTGGCATAAGGCTGGACACTTGGGACTGAGAGGATTGGTGAGATTGGGTGAGCAAATGCAGACCCTTTAAAGCAATAATGCATGGCACACATTCCATGGGTCCCAACTCTCCAGGTTGAAGGGAATATTACTACAGATATAACATGTATGGGAATCCTAGAGAACGGACACACTGTGAATACGAAAGGTTTCTAAAACTCAACGAATAGTCCCTCTCCTGGTGCTCCGGTTTGACTTTCCATCTGCTTTATTATCAACCTCCCAACTTGGAGAGACAGCCCCTTTAACCTCCTGGTTCGCACAGGTTGCCAATTTGGCAGAGGATGAAAGGGAAGAGGGAGAACCAATGAGAGAGTAGCTGTTAGGCATTTGGACGGGCACATATCACTGTAATTTCCCGGCAGGAAGAAGAATTAACCAAAGTCTCAGCCACCCACCGGGAATCAGTATAGATCCTGAACCAAAATTTTGGACTTGCGGTCAGCTCACCAAAAACGAGTTGAAAAATGGAGCTCAGGGGCACAGCAATTCACAAACTGGCCGAGTAATAAAGGACAACTATCGTCCAAACATCTGTTGAGGGAAGGCAACGAGGCGGACTTGAAAGCGAGGCAGAATAGCAGGAAACAGATTTCCAGAGGTACGTTGGAATCGCCTTTAAAGCACAGGAAGAGGGGCACAACTTCGACAATGATGCACTTGGCCAAAAAGGGCGTATGCGTTTTCTCCTGAATATATTCAGGAGAAAACGCATACGCCCTTTTTGGCCAAGCAAGCAAGCGGGCAATGCAAATCTGCACTACAAAGAAGTATCACTTCCCACTGGTCAAAAGGGACATCCACAAAATGTGTAAAAACCAGAAAGGCAAGACAGGCCCTGGAGAACAGGGAGCCTTGTTATGCTGATGGGCGGGATGTAAATTGCCAACTGCCTCTCTGGAGGAGTGCATTGTGTTCCCTAAAACAAGTAAACAACAGAGCTACAGAGCCAAGGGCACTTCCAGTCTAGGGAATATACCTTGGGAAAACTGAAAATCAAAAAGACACAGCCACCCCAAAATTTAGGGCTGCACTGCTTACAAGGACCTCAACTTGGGTACACCTTAAATATCCCAGGAAATATAAAAATGGTTCAAAAAATTGTGGTACTTACGTACGATGGAATATCCCTCAGCCATGAAATCAATGTCATAAGACCAGTAGCAGCAAAATGGGTGGATTCAGGTACGATGATTCTAAGTGAAATAAGTCACACAGAAAAAGAAACTTATCATAAGATATCACTTATGAAGATCCTGTAAACATGGCTACACTTGAACTGAGTTAGGAAAGAGAACAGTGTCTCACATTTAGAAAACACTCTTATGCCTGCTTAAGGGGGAAGGAGAGGTGGGGTGAGGCATAAAACCAGAGTTTGATATAAGCACAGGTACCGTTCCAAAAACCAACTATGGAATAGACAAGACCTACACCTTCCTCAGTGAAAGGGACTCAAAACCCCATATTTCCCGCAGAGGAATATATCTGACTAGTAAGAATCTTAAAACCTATGTATTGATATGTCTCCGTAAGGGAATCAAGTGTGTCTAGACTGGGATAAATATGGCAGCGAGAATCAGCTCAAACCCACTATAAAAAGGAATTTCAAAAATAAAACAAAAAAACTGGGAAATTCTTTACAATTCCTTCAGGGTCTCTGATGAAACCTGAAATGACCCTATCTACAATGACAGCTGGATGTGGCATAAGGCTGGACACTTGGGACTGAGAGGATTGGTGAGATTGGGTGAGCAAATGCAGACCCTTTAAAGCAATAATGCATGGCACACATTCCATGGGTCCCAACTCTCCAGGTTGAAGGGAATATTACTACAGATATAACATGTACGGGAATCCTAGAGAACGGACACACTGTGAATACGAAAGGTTTCTAAAACTCAACGAATAGTCCCTCTCCTGGTGCTCCGGTTTGACTTTCCATCTGCTTTATTATCAACCTCCCAACTTGGAGAGACAGCCCCTTTAACCTCCTGGTTCGCACAGGTTGCCAATTTGGCAGAGGATGAAAGGGAAGAGGGAGAACCAATGAGAGAGTAGCTGTTAGGCATTTGGACGGGCACATATCACTGTAATTTCCCGGCAGGAAGAAGAATTAACCAAAGTCTCAGCCACCCACCGGGAATCAGTATAGATCCTGAACCAAAATTTTGGACTTGCGGTCAGCTCACCAAAAACGAGTTGAAAAATGGAGCTCAGGGGCACAGCAATTCACAAACTGGCCGAGTAATAAAGGACAACTATCGTCCAAACATCTGTTGAGGGAAGGCAACGAGGCGGACTTGAAAGCGAGGCAGAATAGCAGGAAACAGATTTCCAGAGGTACGTTGGAATCGCCTTTAAAGCACAGGAAGAGGGGCACAACTTCGACAATGATGCACTTGGCCAAAAAGGGCGTATGCGTTTTCTCCTGAATATATTCAGGAGAAAACGCATACGCCCTTTTTGGCCAAGCAAGCAAGCGGGCAATGCAAATCTGCACTACAAAGAAGTATCACTTCCCACCGGTCAAAAGGGACATCCACAAAATGTGTAAAAACCAGAAAGGCAAGACAGGCCCTGGAGAACAGGGAGCCTTGTTATGCTGATGGGCGGGATGTAAATTGCCAACTGCCTCTCTGGAGGAGTGCATTGTGTTCCCTAAAACAAGTAAACAACAGAGCTACAGAGCCAAGGGCACTTCCAGTCTAGGGAATATACCTTGGGAAAACTGAAAATCAAAAAGACACAGCCACCCCAAAATTTAGGGCTGCACTGCTTACAAGGACCTCAACTTGGGTACACCTTAAATATCCCAGGAAATATAAAAATGGTTCAAAAAATTGTGGTACTTACGTACGATGGAATATCCCTCAGCCATGAAATCAATGTCATAAGACCAGTAGCAGCAAAATGGGTGGATTCAGGTACGATGATTCTAAGTGAAATAAGTCACACAGAAAAAGAAACTTATCATAAGATATCACTTATGAAGATCCTGTAAACATGGCTACACTTGAACTGAGTTAGGAAAGAGAACAGTGTCTCACATTTAGAAAACACTCTTATGCCTGCTTAAGGGGGAAGGAGAGGTGGGGTGAGGCATAAAACCAGAGTTTGATATAAGCACAGGTACCGTTCCAAAAACCAACTATGGAATAGACAAGACCTACACCTTCCTCAGTGAAAGGGACTCAAAACCCCATATTTCCCGCAGAGGAATATATCTGACTAGTAAGAATCTTAAAACCTATGTATTGATATGTCTCCGTAAGGGAATCAAGTGTGTCTAGACTGGGATAAATATGGCAGCGAGAATCAGCTCAAACCCACTATAAAAAGGAATTTCAAAAATAAAACAAAAAAACTGGGAAATTCTTTACAATTCCTTCAGGGTCTCTGATGAAACCTGAAATGACCCTATCTACAATGACAGCTGGATGTGGCATAAGGCTGGACACTTGGGACTGAGAGGATTGGTGAGATTGGGTGAGCAAATGCAGACCCTTTAAAGCAATAATGCATGGCACACATTCCATGGGTCCCAACTCTCCAGGTTGAAGGGAATATTACTACAGATATAACATGTACGGGAATCCTAGAGAACGGACACACTGTGAATACGAAAGGTTTCTAAAACTCAACGAATAGTCCCTCTCCTGGTGCTCCGGTTTGACTTTCCATCTGCTTTATTATCAACCTCCCAACTTGGAGAGACAGCCCCTTTAACCTCCTGGTTCGCACAGGTTGCCAATTTGGCAGAGGATGAAAGGGAAGAGGGAGAACCAATGAGAGAGTAGCTGTTAGGCATTTGGACGGGCACATATCACTGTAATTTCCCGGCAGGAAGAAGAATTAACCAAAGTCTCAGCCACCCACCGGGAATCAGTATAGATCCTGAACCAAAATTTTGGACTTGCGGTCAGCTCACCAAAAACGAGTTGAAAAATGGAGCTCAGGGGCACAGCAATTCACAAACTGGCCGAGTAATAAAGGACAACTATCGTCCAAACATCTGTTGAGGGAAGGCAACGAGGCGGACTTGAAAGCGAGGCAGAATAGCAGGAAACAGATTTCCAGAGGTACGTTGGAATCGCCTTTAAAGCACAGGAAGAGGGGCACAACTTCGACAATGATGCACTTGGCCAAAAAGGGCGTATGCGTTTTCTCCTGAATATATTCAGGAGAAAACGCATACGCCCTTTTTGGCCAAGCAAGCAAGCGGGCAATGCAAATCTGCACTACAAAGAAGTATCACTTCCCACCGGTCAAAAGGGACATCCACAAAATGTGTAAAAACCAGAAAGGCAAGACAGGCCCTGGAGAACAGGGAGCCTTGTTATGCTGATGGGCGGGATGTAAATTGCCAACTGCCTCTCTGGAGGAGTGCATTGTGTTCCCTAAAACAAGTAAACAACAGAGCTACAGAGCCAAGGGCACTTCCAGTCTAGGGAATATACCTTGGGAAAACTGAAAATCAAAAAGACACAGCCACCCCAAAATTTAGGGCTGCACTGCTTACAAGGACCTCAACTTGGGTACACCTTAAATATCCCAGGAAATATAAAAATGGTTCAAAAAATTGTGGTACTTACGTACGATGGAATATCCCTCAGCCATGAAATCAATGTCATAAGACCAGTAGCAGCAAAATGGGTGGATTCAGGTACGATGATTCTAAGTGAAATAAGTCACACAGAAAAAGAAACTTATCATAAGATATCACTTATGAAGATCCTGTAAACATGGCTACACTTGAACTGAGTTAGGAAAGAGAACAGTGTCTCACATTTAGAAAACACTCTTATGCCTGCTTAAGGGGGAAGGAGAGGTGGGGTGATGCATAAAACCAGAGTTTGATATAAGCACAGGTACCGTTCCAAAAACCAACTATGGAATAGACAAGACCTACACCTTCCTCAGTGAAAGGGACTCAAAACCCCATATTTCCCGCAGAGGAATATATCTGACTAGTAAGAATCTTAAAACCTATGTATTGATATGTCTCCGTAAGGGAATCAAGTGTGTCTAGACTGGGATAAATATGGCAGCGAGAATCAGCTCAAACCCACTATAAAAAGGAATTTCAAAAATAAAACAAAAAAACTGGGAAATTCTTTACAATTCCTTCAGGGTCTCTGATGAAACCTGAAATGACCCTATCTACAATGACAGCTGGATGTGGCATAAGGCTGGACACTTGGGACTGAGAGGATTGGTGAGATTGGGTGAGCAAATGCAGACCCTTTAAAGCAATAATGCATGGCACACATTCCATGGGTCCCAACTCTCCAGGTTGAAGGGAATATTACTACAGATATAACATGTACGGGAATCCTAGAGAACGGACACACTGTGAATACGAAAGGTTTCTAAAACTCAACGAATAGTCCCTCTCCTGGTGCTCCGGTTTGACTTTCCATCTGCTTTATTATCAACCTCCCAACTTGGAGAGACAGCCCCTTTAACCTCCTGGTTCGCACAGGTTGCCAATTTGGCAGAGGATGAAAGGGAAGAGGGAGAACCAATGAGAGAGTAGCTGTTAGGCATTTGGACGGGCACATATCACTGTAATTTCCCGGCAGGAAGAAGAATTAACCAAAGTCTCAGCCACCCACCGGGAATCAGTATAGATCCTGAACCAAAATTTTGGACTTGCGGTCAGCTCACCAAAAACGAGTTGAAAAATGGAGCTCAGGGGCACAGCAATTCACAAACTGGCCGAGTAATAAAGGACAACTATCGTCCAAACATCTGTTGAGGGAAGGCAACGAGGCGGACTTGAAAGCGAGGCAGAATAGCAGGAAACAGATTTCCAGAGGTACGTTGGAATCGCCTTTAAAGCACAGGAAGAGGGGCACAACTTCGACAATGATGCACTTGGCCAAAAAGGGCGTATGCGTTTTCTCCTGAATATATTGAGGAGAAAACGCATACGCCCTTTTTGGCCAAGCAAGCAAGCGGGCAATGCAAATCTGCACTACAAAGAAGTATCACTTCCCACCGGTCAAAAGGGACATCCACAAAATGTGTAAAAACCAGAAAGGCAAGACAGGCCCTGGAGAACAGGGAGCCTTGTTATGCTGATGGGCGGGATGTAAATTGCCAACTGCCTCTCTGGAGGAGTGCATTGTGTTCCCTAAAACAAGTAAACAACAGAGCTACAGAGCCAAGGGCACTTCCAGTCTAGGGAATATACCTTGGGAAAACTGAAAATCAAAAAGACACAGCCACCCCAAAATTTAGGGCTGCACTGCTTACAAGGACCTCAACTTGGGTACACCTTAAATATCCCAGGAAATATAAAAATGGTTCAAAAAATTGTGGTACTTACGTACGATGGAATATCCCTCAGCCATGAAATCAATGTCATAAGACCAGTAGCAGCAAAATGGGTGGATTCAGGTACGATGATTCTAAGTGAAATAAGTCACACAGAAAAAGAAACTTATCATAAGATATCACTTATGAAGATCCTGTAAACATGGCTACACTTGAACTGAGTTAGGAAAGAGAACAGTGTCTCACATTTAGAAAACACTCTTATGCCTGCTTAAGGGGGAAGGAGAGGTGGGGTGATGCATAAAACCAGAGTTTGATATAAGCACAGGTACCGTTCCAAAAACCAACTATGGAATAGACAAGACCTACACCTTCCTCAGTGAAAGGGACTCAAAACCCCATATTTCCCGCAGAGGAATATATCTGACTAGTAAGAATCTTAAAACCTATGTATTGACATGTCTCCGTAAGGGAATCAAGTGTGTCTAGACTGGGATAAATATGGCAGCGAGAATCAGCTCAAACCCACTATAAAAAGGAATTTCAAAAATAAAACAAAAAAACTGGGAAATTCTTTACAATTCCTTCAGGGTCTCTGATGAAACCTGAAATGACCCTATCTACAATGACAGCTGGATGTGGCATAAGGCTGGACACTTGGGACTGAGAGGATTGGTGAGATTGGGTGAGCAAATGCAGACCCTTTAAAGCAATAATGCATGGCACACATTCCATGGGTCCCAAATCTCCAGGTTGAAGGGAATATTACTACAGATATAACATGTACGGGAATCCTAGAGAACGGACACACTGTGAATACGAAAGGTTTCTAAAACTCAACGAATAGTCCCTCTCCTGGTGCTCCGGTTTGACTTTCCATCTGCTTTATTATCAACCTCCCAACTTGGAGAGACAGCCCCTTTAACCTCCTGGTTCGCACAGGTTGCCAATTTGGCAGAGGATGAAAGGGAAGAGGGAGAACCAATGAGAGAGTAGCTGTTAGGCATTTGGACGGGCACATATCACTGTAATTTCCCGGCAGGAAGAAGAATTAACCAAAGTCTCAGCCACCCACCGGGAATCAGTATAGATCCTGAACCAAAATTTTGGACTTGCGGTCAGCTCACCAAAAACGAGTTGAAAAATGGAGCTCAGGGTCACAGCAATTCACAAACTGGCCGAGTAATAAAGGACAAGTATCGTCCAAAAATCTGTTGAGGGAAGGCAACGAGGCGGACTTGAAAGCGAGGCAGAATAGCAGGAAACAGATTTCAAGAGGTACGTTGGAATCGCCTTTAAAGCACAGGAAGAGGGGCACAACTTCGACAATGATGCACTTGGCCAAAAAGGGCGTATGCGTTTTCTCCTGAATATATTCAGGAGAAAACGCATACGCCCTTTTTGGCCAAGCAAGCAAGCGGGCAATGCAAATCTGCACTACAAAGAAGTATCACTTCCCACCGGTCAAAAGGGACATCCACAAAATGTGTAAAAACCAGAAAGGCAAGACAGGCCCTGGAGAACAGGGAGCCTTGTTATGCTGATGGGCGGGATGTAAATTGCCAACTGCCTCTCTGGAGGAGTGCATTGTGTTCCCTAAAACAAGTAAACAACAGAGCTACAGAGCCAAGGGCACTTCCAGTCTAGGGAATATACCTTGGGAAAACTGAAAATCAAAAAGACACAGCCACCCCAAAATTTAGGGCTGCACTGCTTACAAGGACCTCAACTTGGGTACACCTTAAATATCCCAGGAAATATAAAAATGGTTCAAAAAATTGTGGTACTTACGTACGATGGAATATCCCTCAGCCATGAAATCAATGTCATAAGACCAGTAGCAGCAAAATGGGTGGATTCAGGTACGATGATTCTAAGTGAAATAAGTCACACAGAAAAAGAAACTTATCATAAGATATCACTTATGAAGATCCTGTAAACATGGCTACACTTGAACTGAGTTAGGAAAGAGAACAGTGTCTCACATTTAGAAAACACTCTTATGCCTGCTTAAGGGGGAAGGAGAGGTGGGGTGATGCATAAAAGCAGAGTTTGATATAAGCACAGGTACCGTTCCAAAAACCAACTATGGAATAGACAAGACCTACACCTTCCTCAGTGAAAGGGACTCAAAACCCCATATTTCCCGCAGAGGAATATATCTGACTAGTAAGAATCTTAAAACCTATGTATTGATATGTCTCCGTAAGGGAATCAAGTGTGTCTAGACTGGGATAAATATGGCAGCGAGAATCAGCTCAAACCCACTATAAAAAGGAATTTCAAAAATAAAACAAAAAAACTGGGAAATTCTTTACAATTCCTTCAGGGTCTCTGATGAAACCTGAAATGACCCTATCTACAATGACAGCTGGATGTGGCATAAGGCTGGACACTTGGGACTGAGAGGATTGGTGAGATTGGGTGAGCAAATGCAGACCCTTTAAAGCAATAATGCATGGCACACATTCCATGGGTCCCAACTCTCCAGGTTGAAGGGAATATTACTACAGATATAACATGTACGGGAATCCTAGAGAATGGACACACTGTGAATACGAAAGGTTTCTAAAACTCAACGAATAGTCCCTCTCCTGGTGCTCCGGTTTGACTTTCCATCTGCTTTATTATCAACCTCCCAACTTGGAGAGACAGCCCCTTTAACCTCCTGGTTCGCACAGGTTGCCAATTTGGCAGAGGATGAAAGGGAAGAGGGAGAACCAATGAGAGAGTAGCTGTTAGGCATTTGGACGGGCACATATCACTGTAATTTCCCGGCAGGAAGAAGAATTAACCAAAGTCTCAGCCACCCACCGGGAATCAGTATAGATCCTGAACCAAAATTTTGGACTTGCGGTCAGCTCACCAAAAACGAGTTGAAAAATGGAGCTCAGGGGCACAGCAATCCACAAACTGGCCGAGTAATAAAGGACAACTATCGTCCAAAAATCTGTTGAGGGAAGGCAACGAGGCGGACTTGAAAGCGAGGCAGAATAGCAGGAAACAGATTTCAAGAGGTACGTTGGAATCGCCTTTAAAGCACAGGAAGAGGGGCACAACTTCGACAATGATGCACTTGGCCAAAAAGGGCGTATGCGTTTTCTCCTGAATATATTCAGGAGAAAACGCATACGCCCTTTTTGGCCAAGCAAGCAAGTGGGCAATGCAAATCTGCACTACAAAGAAGTATCACTTCCCACCGGTCAAAAGGGACATCCACAAAATGTGTAAAAACCGGAAAGGCAAGACAGGCCCTGGAGAACAGGGAGCCTTGTTATGCTGATGGGCGGGATGTAAATTGCCAACTGCCTCTCTGGAGGAGTGCATTGTGTTCCCTAAAACAAGTAAACAACAGAGCTACAGAGCCAAGGGCACTTCCAGTCTAGGGAATATACCTGAGAAAAACTGAAAATCAATAAGACACAGCCACCCCAAAATTTAGGGCTGCACTGCTTACAAGGACCTCAACTTGGGTACACCTTAAATATCCCAGGAAATATAAAATTGGTTCAAAAAATTGTGGTACTTACGTACGATGGAATATCCCTCAGCCATGAAATCAATGTCATAAGACCAGTAGCAGCAAAATGGGTGGATTCAGGTACGATGATTTTAAGTGAAATAAGTCACAGAGGAAAAGAAACTTATCATAAGTTATCACTTATGAAGATCCTGTAAACATGGCTACACTTGAACTGAGTTAGGAAAGAGAACAGTGTCTCACATTTAGAAAACACTCTTATGCCTGCTTAAGGGGGAAGGAGAGGTGGGGTGATGCATAAAACCAGAGTTTGATATAAGCACAGGTACCGTTCCAAAAACCAACTATGGAATAGACAAGACCTACACCTTCCTCAGTGAAAGGGACTCAAAACCCCATATTTCCAGGAGAAGAATATATCTGACTACTAAGAATCTTAAAACCTATGTATTGATATGTCTCCGTAAGGGAATCAAGTGTGTCTAGACTGGCACAAACATGGCAGCGAGAATCAGCTCAAACCCACTATAAAAAGGAATTTCAAAAACAAAACAAAAAAAAACTGGGAAATTCTTTACAATTCCTTCAGGGTCTCTGATGAAACCTGAAATGACCCTATCTACAATGACAGCTGGATGTGGCATAAGGCTGGACACTTGGGACTGAGAGGATTGGTGAGATTGGGTGAGCAAATGCAGACCCTTTAAAGCAATAATGCATGACACACATTCCATGGGTCCCAACTCTCCAGGTTGAAGGGAATATTACTACAGATATAACATGTACGGGAATCCTAGAGAACGGACACACTGTGAATACGAAAGGTTTCTAAAACTCAACGAATAGTCCCTCTCCTGGTGCTCCGGTTTGACTTTCCATCTGCTTTATTATCAACCTCCCAACTTGGAGAGACAGCCCCTTTAACCTCCTGGTTCGCACAGGTTGCCAATTTGGAAGAGGATGAAAGGGAAGAGGGAGAACCAATGAGAGAGTAGCTGTTAGGCATTTGGACGGGCACATATCACTGTAATTTCCCGGCAGGAAGAAGAATTAACCAAAGTCTCAGCCACCCACCGGGAATCAGTATAGATCCTGAACCAAAATTTTGGACTTGCGGTCAGCTCACCAAAAACGAGTTGAAAAATGGAGCTCAGGGGCACAGCAATTCACAAACTGGCCGAGTAATAAAGGACAACTATCGTCCAAAAATCTGTTGAGGGAAGGCAACGAGGCGGACTTGAAAGCGTGGCAGAATAGCAGGAAACAGATTTCAAGAGGTACGTTGGAATCGCCTTTAAAGCACAGGAAGAGGGGCACAACTTCGACAATGATGCACTTGGCCAAAAAGGGCGTATGCGTTTTCTCCTGAATATATTCAGGAGAAAACGCATACGCCCTTTTTGGCCAAGCAAGAAAGCGGGCAATGCAAATCTGCACTACAAAGAAGTATCACTTCCCACCGGTCAAAAGGGACATCCACAAAATGTGTAAAAACCAGAAAGGCAAGACAGGCCCTGGAGAACAGGGTGCCTTGTTATGCTGATGGGCGGTCTGTAAATTGCCAACTGCCTCTCTGGAGGAGTGCATTGTGTTCCCTAAAACAAGTAAACAACAGAGCTACAGAGCCAAGGGCACTTCCAGTCTAGGGAATATACCTTGGGAAAACTGAAAATCAAAAAGACACAGCCACCCCAAAATTTAGGGCTGCACTGCTTACAAGGACCTCAACTTGGGTACACCTTAAATATCCCAGGAAATATAAAAATGGTTCAAAAAATTGTGGTACTTACGTACGATGGAATATCCCTCAGCCATGAAATCAATGTCATAAGACCAGTAGCAGCAAAATGGGTGGATTCAGGTACGATGATTCTAAGTGAAATAAGTCACACAGAAAAAGAAACTTATCATAAGATATCACTTATGAAGATCCTGTAAACATGGCTACACTTGAACTGAGTTAGGAAAGAGAACAGTGTCTCACATTTAGAAAACACTCTTATGCCTGCTTAAGGGGGAAGGAGAGGTGGGGTGATGCATAAAAGCAGAGTTTGATATAAGCACAGGTACCGTTCCAAAAACCAACTATGGAATAGACAAGACCTACACCTTCCTCAGTGAAAGGGACTCAAAACCCCATATTTCCCGCAGAGGAATATATCTGACTAGTAAGAATCTTAAAACCTATGTATTGATATGTCTCCGTAAGGGAATCAAGTGTGTCTAGACTGGGATAAATATGGCAGCGAGAATCAGCTCAAACCCACTATAAAAAGGAATTTCAAAAATAAAACAAAAAAACTGGGAAATTCTTTACAATTCCTTCAGGGTCTCTGATGAAACCTGAAATGACCCTATCTACAATGACAGCTGGATGTGGCATAAGGCTGGACACTTGGGACTGAGAGGATTGGTGAGATTGGGTGAGCAAATGCAGACCCTTTAAAGCAATAATGCATGGCACACATTCCATGGGTCCCAAATCTCCAGGTTGAAGGGAATATTACTACAGATATAACATGTACGGGAATCCTAGAGAACGGACACACTGTGAATACGAAAGGTTTCTAAAACTCAACGAATAGTCCCTCTCCTGGTGCTCCGGTTTGACTTTCCATCTGCTTTATTATCAACCTCCCAACTTGGAGAGACAGCCCCTTTAACCTCCTGGTTCGCACAGGTTGCCAATTTGGCAGAGGATGAAAGGGAAGAGGGAGAACCAATGAGAGAGTAGCTGTTAGGCATTTGGACGGGCACATATCACTGTAATTTCCCGGCAGGAAGAAGAATTAACCAAAGTCTCAGCCACCCACCGGGAATCAGTATAGATCCTGAACCAAAATTTTGGACTTGCGGTCAGCTCACCAAAAACGAGTTGAAAAATGGAGCTCAGGGTCACAGCAATTCACAAACTGGCCGAGTAATAAAGGACAAGTATCGTCCAAAAATCTGTTGAGGGAAGGCAACGAGGCGGACTTGAAAGCGAGGCAGAATAGCAGGAAACAGATTTCAAGAGGTACGTTGGAATCGCCTTTAAAGCACAGGAAGAGGGGCACAACTTCGACAATGATGCACTTGGCCAAAAAGGGCGTATGCGTTTTCTCCTGAATATATTCAGGAGAAAACGCATACGCCCTTTTTGGCCAAGCAAGCAAGCGGGCAATGCAAATCTGCACTACAAAGAAGTATCACTTCCCACCGGTCAAAAGGGACATCCACAAAATGTGTAAAAACCAGAAAGGCAAGACAGGCCCTGGAGAACAGGGAGCCTTGTTATGCTGATGGGCGGGATGTAAATTGCCAACTGCCTCTCTGGAGGAGTGCATTGTGTTCCCTAAAACAAGTAAACAACAGAGCTACAGAGCCAAGGGCACTTCCAGTCTAGGGAATATACCTTGGGAAAACTGAAAATCAAAAAGACACAGCCACCCCAAAATTTAGGGCTGCACTGCTTACAAGGACCTCAACTTGGGTACACCTTAAATATCCCAGGAAATATAAAAATGGTTCAAAAAATTGTGGTACTTACGTACGATGGAATATCCCTCAGCCATGAAATCAATGTCATAAGACCAGTAGCAGCAAAATGGGTGGATTCAGGTACGATGATTCTAAGTGAAATAAGTCACACAGAAAAAGAAACTTATCATAAGATATCACTTATGAAGATCCTGTAAACATGGCTACACTTGAACTGAGTTAGGAAAGAGAACAGTGTCTCACATTTAGAAAACACTCTTATGCCTGCTTAAGGGGGAAGGAGAGGTGGGGTGATGCATAAAAGCAGAGTTTGATATAAGCACAGGTACCGTTCCAAAAACCAACTATGGAATAGACAAGACCTACACCTTCCTCAGTGAAAGGGACTCAAAACCCCATATTTCCCGCAGAGGAATATATCTGACTAGTAAGAATCTTAAAACCTATGTATTGATATGTCTCCGTAAGGGAATCAAGTGTGTCTAGACTGGGATAAATATGGCAGCGAGAATCAGCTCAAACCCACTATAAAAAGGAATTTCAAAAATAAAACAAAAAAACTGGGAAATTCTTTACAATTCCTTCAGGGTCTCTGATGAAACCTGAAATGACCCTATCTACAATGACAGCTGGATGTGGCATAAGGCTGGACACTTGGGACTGAGAGGATTGGTGAGATTGGGTGAGCAAATGCAGACCCTTTAAAGCAATAATGCATGGCACACATTCCATGGGTCCCAAATCTCCAGGTTGAAGGGAATATTACTACAGATATAACATGTACGGGAATCCTAGAGAACGGACACACTGTGAATACGAAAGGTTTCTAAAACTCAACGAATAGTCCCTCTCCTGGTGCTCCGGTTTGACTTTCCATCTGCTTTATTATCAACCTCCCAACTTGGAGAGACAGCCCCTTTAACCTCCTGGTTCGCACAGGTTGCCAATTTGGCAGAGGATGAAAGGGAAGAGGGAGAACCAATGAGAGAGTAGCTGTTAGGCATTTGGACGGGCACATATCACTGTAATTTCCCGGCAGGAAGAAGAATTAACCAAAGTCTCAGCCACCCACCGGGAATCAGTATAGATCCTGAACCAAAATTTTGGACTTGCGGTCAGCTCACCAAAAACGAGTTGAAAAATGGAGCTCAGGGTCACAGCAATTCACAAACTGGCCGAGTAATAAAGGACAAGTATCGTCCAAAAATCTGTTGAGGGAAGGCAACGAGGCGGACTTGAAAGCGAGGCAGAATAGCAGGAAACAGATTTCAAGAGGTACGTTGGAATCGCCTTTAAAGCACAGGAAGAGGGGCACAACTTCGACAATGATGCACTTGGCCAAAAAGGGCGTATGCGTTTTCTCCTGAATATATTCAGGAGAAAACGCATACGCCCTTTTTGGCCAAGCAAGCAAGCGGGCAATGCAAATCTGCACTACAAAGAAGTATCACTTCCCACCGGTCAAAAGGGACATCCACAAAATGTGTAAAAACCAGAAAGGCAAGACAGGCCCTGGAGAACAGGGAGCCTTGTTATGCTGATGGGCGGGATGTAAATTGCCAACTGCCTCTCTGGAGGAGTGCATTGTGTTCCCTAAAACAAGTAAACAACAGAGCTACAGAGCCAAGGGCACTTCCAGTCTAGGGAATATACCTTGGGAAAACTGAAAATCAAAAAGACACAGCCACCCCAAAATTTAGGGCTGCACTGCTTACAAGGACCTCAACTTGGGTACACCTTAAATATCCCAGGAAATATAAAAATGGTTCAAAAAATTGTGGTACTTACGTACGATGGAATATCCCTCAGCCATGAAATCAATGTCATAAGACCAGTAGCAGCAAAATGGGTGGATTCAGGTACGATGATTCTAAGTGAAATAAGTCACACAGAAAAAGAAACTTATCATAAGATATCACTTATGAAGATCCTGTAAACATGGCTACACTTGAACTGAGTTAGGAAAGAGAACAGTGTCTCACATTTAGAAAACACTCTTATGCCTGCTTAAGGGGGAAGGAGAGGTGGGGTGATGCATAAAAGCAGAGTTTGATATAAGCACAGGTACCGTTCCAAAAACCAACTATGGAATAGACAAGACCTACACCTTCCTCAGTGAAAGGGACTCAAAACCCCATATTTCCCGCAGAGGAATATATCTGACTAGTAAGAATCTTAAAACCTATGTATTGATATGTCTCCGTAAGGGAATCAAGTGTGTCTAGACTGGGATAAATATGGCAGCGAGAATCAGCTCAAACCCACTATAAAAAGGAATTTCAAAAATAAAACAAAAAAACTGGGAAATTCTTTACAATTCCTTCAGGGTCTCTGATGAAACCTGAAATGACCCTATCTACAATGACAGCTGGATGTGGCATAAGGCTGGACACTTGGGACTGAGAGGATTGGTGAGATTGGGTGAGCAAATGCAGACCCTTTAAAGCAATAATGCATGGCACACATTCCATGGGTCCCAACTCTCCAGGTTGAAGGGAATATTACTACAGATATAACATGTACGGGAATCCTAGAGAATGGACACACTGTGAATACGAAAGGTTTCTAAAACTCAACGAATAGTCCCTCTCCTGGTGCTCCGGTTTGACTTTCCATCTGCTTTATTATCAACCTCCCAACTTGGAGAGACAGCCCCTTTAACCTCCTGGTTCGCACAGGTTGCCAATTTGGCAGAGGATGAAAGGGAAGAGGGAGAACCAATGAGAGAGTAGCTGTTAGGCATTTGGACGGGCACATATCACTGTAATTTCCCGGCAGGAAGAAGAATTAACCAAAGTCTCAGCCACCCACCGGGAATCAGTATAGATCCTGAACCAAAATTTTGGACTTGCGGTCAGCTCACCAAAAACGAGTTGAAAAATGGAGCTCAGGGGCACAGCAATCCACAAACTGGCCGAGTAATAAAGGACAACTATCGTCCAAAAATCTGTTGAGGGAAGGCAACGAGGCGGACTTGAAAGCGAGGCAGAATAGCAGGAAACAGATTTCAAGAGGTATGTTGGAATCGCCTTTAAAGCACAGGAAGAGGGGCACAACTTCGACAATGATGCACTTGGCCAAAAAGGGCGTATGCGTTTTCTCCTGAATATATTCAGGAGAAAACGCATACGCCCTTTTTGGCCAAGCAAGCAAGTGGGCAATGCAAATCTGCACTACAAAGAAGTATCACTTCCCACCGGTCAAAAGGGACATCCACAAAATGTGTAAAAACCGGAAAGGCAAGACAGGCCCTGGAGAACAGGGAGCCTTGTTATGCTGATGGGCGGGATGTAAATTGCCAACTGCCTCTCTGGAGGAGTGCATTGTGTTCCCTAAAACAAGTAAACAACAGAGCTACAGAGCCAAGGGCACTTCCAGTCTAGGGAATATACCTGAGAAAAACTGAAAATCAATAAGACACAGCCACCCCAAAATTTAGGGCTGCACTGCTTACAAGGACCTCAACTTGGGTACACCTTAAATATCCCAGGAAATATAAAATTGGTTCAAAAAATTGTGGTACTTACGTACGATGGAATATCCCTCAGCCATGAAATCAATGTCATAAGACCAGTAGCAGCAAAATGGGTGGATTCAGGTACGATGATTTTAAGTGAAATAAGTCACAGAGGAAAAGAAACTTATCATAAGTTATCACTTATGAAGATCCTGTAAACATGGCTACACTTGAACTGAGTTAGGAAAGAGAACAGTGTCTCACATTTAGAAAACACTCTTATGCCTGCTTAAGGGGGAAGGAGAGGTGGGGTGATGCATAAAACCAGAGTTTGATATAAGCACAGGTACCGTTCCAAAAACCAACTATGGAATAGACAAGACCTACACCTTCCTCAGTGAAAGGGACTCAAAACCCCATATTTCCAGGAGAAGAATATATCTGACTACTAAGAATCTTAAAACCTATGTATTGATATGTCTCCGTAAGGGAATCAAGTGTGTCTAGACTGGCACAAACATGGCAGCGAGAATCAGCTCAAACCCACTATAAAAAGGAATTTCAAAAACAAAACAAAAAAAAACTGGGAAATTCTTTACAATTCCTTCAGGGTCTCTGATGAAACCTGAAATGACCCTATCTACAATGACAGCTGGATGTGGCATAAGGCTGGACACTTGGGACTGAGAGGATTGGTGAGATTGGGTGAGCAAATGCAGACCCTTTAAAGCAATAATGCATGACACACATTCCATGGGTCCCAACTCTCCAGGTTGAAGGGAATATTACTACAGATATAACATGTACGGGAATCCTAGAGAACGGACACACTGTGAATACGAAAGGTTTCTAAAACTCAACGAATAGTCCCTCTCCTGGTGCTCCGGTTTGACTTTCCATCTGCTTTATTATCAACCTCCCAACTTGGAGAGACAGCCCCTTTAACCTCCTGGTTCGCACAGGTTGCCAATTTGGAAGAGGATGAAAGGGAAGAGGGAGAACCAATGAGAGAGTAGCTGTTAGGCATTTGGACGGGCACATATCACTGTAATTTCCCGGCAGGAAGAAGAATTAACCAAAGTCTCAGCCACCCACCGGGAATCAGTATAGATCCTGAACCAAAATTTTGGACTTGCGGTCAGCTCACCAAAAACGAGTTGAAAAATGGAGCTCAGGGGCACAGCAATTCACAAACTGGCCGAGTAATAAAGGACAACTATCGTCCAAAAATCTGTTGAGGGAAGGCAACGAGGCGGACTTGAAAGCGTGGCAGAATAGCAGGAAACAGATTTCAAGAGGTACGTTGGAATCGCCTTTAAAGCACAGGAAGAGGGGCACAACTTCGACAATGATGCACTTGGCCAAAAAGGGCGTATGCGTTTTCTCCTGAATATATTCAGGAGAAAACGCATACGCCCTTTTTGGCCAAGCAAGAAAGCGGGCAATGCAAATCTGCACTACAAAGAAGTATCACTTCCCACCGGTCAAAAGGGACATCCACAAAATGTGTAAAAACCAGAAAGGCAAGACAGGCCCTGGAGAACAGGGTGCCTTGTTATGCTGATGGGCGGTCTGTAAATTGCCAACTGCCTCTCTGGAGGAGTGCATTGTGTTCCCTAAAACAAGTAAACAACAGAGCTACAGAGCCAAGGGCACTTCCAGTCTAGGGAATATACCTTGGGAAAACTGAAAATCAAAAAGACACAGCCACCCCAAAATTTAGGGCTGCACTGCTTACAAGGACCTCAACTTGGGTACACCTTAAATATCCCAGGAAATATAAAAATGGTTCAAAAAATTGTGGTACTTACGTACGATGGAATATCCCTCAGCCATGAAATCAATGTCATAAGACCAGTAGCAGCAAAATGGGTGGATTCAGGTACGATGATTCTAAGTGAAATAAGTCACACAGAAAAAGAAACTTATCATAAGATATCACTTATGAAGATCCTGTAAACATGGCTACACTTGAACTGAGTTAGGAAAGAGAACAGTGTCTCACATTTAGAAAACACTCTTATGCCTGCTTAAGGGGGAAGGAGAGGTGGGGTGATGCATAAAAGCAGAGTTTGATATAAGCACAGGTACCGTTCCAAAAACCAACTATGGAATAGACAAGACCTACACCTTCCTCAGTGAAAGGGACTCAAAACCCCATATTTCCCGCAGAGGAATATATCTGACTAGTAAGAATCTTAAAACCTATGTATTGATATGTCTCCGTAAGGGAATCAAGTGTGTCTAGACTGGGATAAATATGGCAGCGAGAATCAGCTCAAACCCACTATAAAAAGGAATTTCAAAAATAAAACAAAAAAACTGGGAAATTCTTTACAATTCCTTCAGGGTCTCTGATGAAACCTGAAATGACCCTATCTACAATGACAGCTGGATGTGGCATAAGGCTGGACACTTGGGACTGAGAGGATTGGTGAGATTGGGTGAGCAAATGCAGACCCTTTAAAGCAATAATGCATGGCACACATTCCATGGGTCCCAACTCTCCAGGTTGAAGGGAATATTACTACAGATATAACATGTACGGGAATCCTAGAGAATGGACACACTGTGAATACGAAAGGTTTCTAAAACTCAACGAATAGTCCCTCTCCTGGTGCTCCGGTTTGACTTTCCATCTGCTTTATTATCAACCTCCCAACTTGGAGAGACAGCCCCTTTAACCTCCTGGTTCGCACAGGTTGCCAATTTGGCAGAGGATGAAAGGGAAGAGGGAGAACCAATGAGAGAGTAGCTGTTAGGCATTTGGACGGGCACATATCACTGTAATTTCCCGGCAGGAAGAAGAATTAACCAAAGTCTCAGCCACCCACCGGGAATCAGTATAGATCCTGAACCAAAATTTTGGACTTGCGGTCAGCTCACCAAAAACGAGTTGAAAAATGGAGCTCAGGGGCACAGCAATTCACAAACTGGCCGAGTAATAAAGGACAACTATCGTCCAAAAATCTGTTGAGGGAAGGCAACGAGGCGGACTTGAAAGCGAGGCAGAATAGCAGGAAACAGATTTCAAGAGGTACGTTGGAATTGCCTTTAAAGCACAGGAAGAGGGGCACAACTTCGACAATGATGCACTTGGCCAAAAAGGGCGTATGCGTTTTCTCCTGAATATATTCAGGAGAAAACGCATACGCCCTTTTTGGCCAAGCAAGCAAGTGGGCAATGCAAATCTGCACTACAAAGAAGTATCACTTCCCACCGGTCAAAAGGGACATCCACAAAATGTGTAAAAACCGGAAAGGCAAGACAGGCCCTGGAGAACAGGGAGCCTTGTTATGCTGATGGGCGGGATGTAAATTGCCAACTGCCTCTCTGGAGGAGTGCATTGTGTTCCCTAAAACAAGTAAACAACAGAGCTACAGAGCCAAGGGCACTTCCAGTCTAGGGAATATACCTGAGAAAAACTGAAAATCAATAAGACACAGCCACCCCAAAATTTAGGGCTGCACTGCTTACAAGGACCTCAACTTGGGTACACCTTAAATATCCCAGGAAATATAAAATTGGTTCAAAAAATTGTGGTACTTACGTACGATGGAATATCCCTCAGCCATGAAATCAATGTCATAAGACCAGTAGCAGCAAAATGGGTGGATTCAGGTACGATGATTTTAAGTGAAATAAGTCACAGAGGAAAAGAAACTTATCATAAGTTATCACTTATGAAGATCCTGTAAACATGGCTACACTTGAACTGAGTTAGGAAAGAGAACAGTGTCTCACATTTAGAAAACACTCTTATGCCTGCTTAAGGGGGAAGGAGAGGTGGGGTGATGCATAAAACCAGAGTTTGATATAAGCACAGGTACCGTTCCAAAAACCAACTATGGAATAGACAAGACCTACACCTTCCTCAGTGAAAGGGACTCAAAACCCCATATTTCCCGCAGAGGAATATATCTGACTAGTAAGAATCTTAAAACCTATGTATTGAAATGTCTCCGTAAGGGAATCAAGTGTGTCTAGACTGGGATAAATATGGCAGCGAGAATCAGCTCAAACCCACTATAAAAAGGAATTTCAAAAATAAAACAAAAAAACTGGGAAATTCTTTACAATTCCTTCAGGGTCTCTGATGAAACCTGAAATGACCCTATCTACAATGACAGCTGGATGTGGCATAAGGCTGGACACTTGGGACTGAGAGGATTGGTGAGATTGGGTGAGCAAATGCAGACCCTTTAAAGCAATAATGCATGGCACACATTCCATGGGTCCCAACTCTCCAGGTTGAAGGGAATATTACTACAGATATAACATGTACGGGAATCCTAGAGAACGGACACACTGTGAATACGAAAGGTTTCTAAAACTCAACGAATAGTCCCTCTCCTGGTGCTCCGGTTTGACTTTCCATCTGCTTTATTATCAACCTCCCAACTTGGAGAGACAGCCCCTTTAACCTCCTGGTTCGCACAGGTTGCCAATTTGGCAGAGGATGAAAGGGAAGAGGGAGAACCAATGAGAGAGTAGCTGTTAGGCATTTGGACGGGCACATATCACTGTAATTTCCCGGCAGGAAGAAGAATTAACCAAAGTCTCAGCCACCCACCGGGAATCAGTATAGATCCTGAACCAAAATTTTGGACTTGCGGTCAGCTCACCAAAAACGAGTTGAAAAATGGAGCTCATGGGCACAGCAATTCACAAACTGGCCGAGTAATAAAGGACAACTATCGCCCAAAAATCTGTTGAGGGAAGGCAACGAGGCGGACTTGAAAGCGTGGCAGAATAGCAGGAAACAGATTTCAAGAGGTACGTTGGAATCGCCTTTAAAGCACAGGAAGAGGGGCACAACTTCGACAATGATGCACTTGGCCAAAAAGGGCGTATGCGTTTTCTCCTGAATATATTCAGGAGAAAACGCATACGCCCTTTGTGGCCAAGCAAGAAAGCGGGCAATGCAAATCTGCACTACAAAGAAGTATCACTTCCCACCGGTCAAAAGGGACATCCACAAAATGTGTAAAAACCAGAAAGGCAAGACAGGCCCTGGAGAACAGGGAGCCTTGTTATGCTGATGGGCGGGATGTAAATTGCCAACTGCCTCTCTGGAGGAGTGCATTGTGTTCCCTAAAACAAGTAAACAACAGAGCTACAGAGCCAAGGGCACTTCCAGTCTAGGGAATATACCTTGGGAAAACTGAAAATCAAAAAGACACAGCCACCCCAAAATTTAGGGCTGCACTGCTTACAAGGACCTCAACTTGGGTACACCTTAAATATCCCAGGAAATATAAAAATGGTTCAAAAAATTGTGGTACTTACGTACGATGGAATATCCCTCAGCCATGAAATCAATGTCATAAGACCAGTAGCAGCAAAATGGGTGGATTCAGGTACGATGATTCTAAGTGAAATAAGTCACACAGAAAAAGAAACTTATCATAAGATATCACTTATGAAGATCCTGTAAACATGGCTACACTTGAACTGAGTTAGGAAAGAGAACAGTGTCTCACATTTAGAAAACACTCTTATGCCTGCTTAAGGGGGAAGGAGAGGTGGGGTGATGCATAAAAGCAGAGTTTGATATAAGCACAGGTACCGTTCCAAAAACCAACTATGGAATAGACAAGACCTACACCTTCCTCAGTGAAAGGGACTCAAAACCCCATATTTCCCGCAGAGGAATATATCTGACTAGTAAGAATCTTAAAACCTATGTATTGATATGTCTCCGTAAGGGAATCAAGTGTGTCTAGACTGGGATAAATATGGCAGCGAGAATCAGCTCAAACCCACTATAAAAAGGAATTTCAAAAATAAAACAAAAAAACTGGGAAATTCTTTACAATTCCTTCAGGGTCTCTGATGAAACCTGAAATGACCCTATCTACAATGACAGCTGGATGTGGCATAAGGCTGGACACTTGGGACTGAGAGGATTGGTGAGATTGGGTGAGCAAATGCAGACCCTTTAAAGCAATAATGCATGGCACACATTCCATGGGTCCCAACTCTCCAGGTTGAAGGGAATATTACTACAGATATAACATGTACGGGAATCCTAGAGAATGGACACACTGTGAATACGAAAGGTTTCTAAAACTCAACGAATAGTCCCTCTCCTGGTGCTCCGGTTTGACTTTCCATCTGCTTTATTATCAACCTCCCAACTTGGAGAGACAGCCCCTTTAACCTCCTGGTTCGCACAGGTTGCCAATTTGGCAGAGGATGAAAGGGAAGAGGGAGAACCAATGAGAGAGTAGCTGTTAGGCATTTGGACGGGCACATATCACTGTAATTTCCCGGCAGGAAGAAGAATTAACCAAAGTCTCAGCCACCCACCGGGAATCAGTATAGATCCTGAACCAAAATTTTGGACTTGCGGTCAGCTCACCAAAAACGAGTTGAAAAATGGAGCTCAGGGGCACAGCAATCCACAAACTGGCCGAGTAATAAAGGACAACTATCGTCCATAAATCTGTTGAGGGAAGGCAACGAGGCGGACTTGAAAGCGAGTCAGAATAGCAGGAAACAGATTTCAAGAGGTACGTTGGAATCGCCTTTAAAGCACAGGAAGAGGGGCACAACTTCGACAATGATGCACTTGGCCAAAAAGGGCGTATGCGTTTTCTCCTGAATATATTCAGGAGAAAACGCATACGCCCTTTTTGGCCAAGCAAGCAAGTGGGCAATGCAAATCTGCACTACAAAGAAGTATCACTTCCCACCGGTCAAAAGGGACATCCACAAAATGTGTAAAAACCGGAAAGGCAAGACAGGCCCTGGAGAACAGGGAGCCTTGTTATGCTGATGGGCGGGATGTAAATTGCCAACTGCCTCTCTGGAGGAGTGCATTGTGTTCCCTAAAACAAGTAAACAACAGAGCTACAGAGCCAAGGGCACTTCCAGTCTAGGGAATATACCTGAGAAAAACTGAAAATCAATAAGACACAGCCACCCCAAAATTTAGGGCTGCACTGCTTACAAGGACCTCAACTAGGGTACACCTTAAATATCCCAGGAAATATAAAATTGGTTCAAAAAATTGTGGTACTTACGTACGATGGAATATCCCTCAGCCATGAAATCAATGTCATAAGACCAGTAGCAGCAAAATGGGTGGATTCAGGTACGATGATTTTAAGTGAAATATGTCACAGAGGAAAAGAAACTTATCATAAGTTATCACTTATGAAGATCCTGTAAACATGGCTACACTTGAACTGAGTTAGGAAAGAGAACAGTGTCTCACATTTAGAAAACACTCTTATGCCTGCTTAAGGGGGAAGGAGAGGTGGGGTGATGCATAAAACCAGAGTTTGATATAAGCACAGGTACCGTTCCAAAAACCAACTACGGAATAGACAAGACCTACACCTTCCTCAGTGAAAGGGACTCAAAACCCCATATTTCCAGGAGAAGAATATATCTGACTACTAAGAATCTTAAAACCTATGTATTGAAATGTCTCCGTAAGGGAATCAAGTGTGTCTAGACTGGGATAAATATGGCAGCGAGAATCAGCTCAAACCCACTATAAAAAGGAATTTCAAAAACAAAACAAAAAAAAACTGGGAAATTCTTTACAATTCCTTCAGGGTCTCTGATGAAACCTGAAATGACCCTATCTACAATGACAGCTGGATGTGGCATAAGGCTGGACACTTGGGACTGAGAGGATTGGTGAGATTGGGTGAGCAAATGCAGACCCTTTAAAGCAATAATGCATGGCACACATTCCATGGGTCCCAACTCTCCAGGTTGAAGGGAATATTACTACAGATATAACATGTACGGGAATCCTAGAGAACGGACACACTGTGAATACGAAAGGTTTCTAAAACTCAACGAATAGTCCCTCTCCTGGTGCTCCGGTTTGACTTTCCATCTGCTTTATTATCAACCTCCCAATTTGGAGAGACAGCCCCTTTAACCTCCTGGTTCGCACAGGTTGCCAATTTGGCAGAGGATGAAAGGGAAGAGGGAGAACCAATGAGAGAGTAGCTGTTAGGCATTTGGACGGGCACATATCACTGTAATTTCCCGGCAGGAAGAAGAATTAACCAAAGTCTCAGCCACCCACCGGGAATCAGTATAGATCCTGAACCAAAATTTTGGACTTGCGGTCAGCTCACCAAAAACGAGTTGAAAAATGGAGCTCATGGGCACAGCAATTCACAAACTGGCCGAGTAATAAAGGAAAACTATCGCCCAAAAATCTGTTGAGGGAAGGCAACGAGGCGGACTTGAAAGCGTGGCAGAATAGCAGGAAACAGATTTCAAGAGGTACGTTGGAATCGCCTTTAAAGCACAGGAAGAGGGGCACAACTTCGACAATGATGCACTTGGCCAAAAAGGGCGTATGCGTTTTCTCCTGAATATATTCAGGAGAAAACGCATACGCCCTTTTTGGCCAAGCAAGCAAGCGGGCAATGCAAATCTGCACTACAAAGAAGTATCACTTCCCACCGGTCAAAAGGGACATCCACAAAATGTGTAAAAACCAGAAAGGCAAGACAGGCCCTGGAGAACAGGGAGCCTTGTTATGCTGATGGGCGGGATGTAAATTGCCAACTGCCTCTCTGGAGGAGTGCATTGTGTTCCCTAAAACAAGTAAACAACAGAGCTACAGAGCCAAGGGCACTTCCAGTCTAGGGAATATACCTTGGGAAAACTGAAAATCAAAAAGACACAGCCACCCCAAAATTTAGGGCTGCACTGCTTACAAGGACCTCAACTTGGGTACACCTTAAATATCCCAGGAAATATAAAAATGGTTCAAAAAATTGTGGTACTTACGTACGATGGAATATCCCTCAGCCATGAAATCAATGTCATAAGACCAGTAGCAGCAAAATGGGTGGATTCAGGTACGATGATTCTAAGTGAAATAAGTCACACAGAAAAAGAAACTTATCATAAGATATCACTTATGAAGATCCTGTAAACATGGCTACACTTGAACTGAGTTAGGAAAGAGAACAGTGTCTCACATTTAGAAAACACTCTTATGCCTGCTTAAGGGGGAAGGAGAGGTGGGGTGATGCATAAAAGCAGAGTTTGATATAAGCACAGGTACCGTTCCAAAAACCAACTATGGAATAGACAAGACCTACACCTTCCTCAGTGAAAGGGACTCAAAACCCCATATTTCCCGCAGAGGAATATATCTGACTAGTAAGAATCTTAAAACCTATGTATTGATATGTCTCCGTAAGGGAATCAAGTGTGTCTAGACTGGGATAAATATGGCAGCGAGAATCAGCTCAAACCCACTATAAAAAGGAATTTCAAAAATAAAACAAAAAAACTGGGAAATTCTTTACAATTCCTTCAGGGTCTCTGATGAAACCTGAAATGACCCTATCTACAATGACAGCTGGATGTGGCATAAGGCTGGACACTTGGGACTGAGAGGATTGGTGAGATTGGGTGAGCAAATGCAGACCCTTTAAAGCAATAATGCATGGCACACATTCCATGGGTCCCAACTCTCCAGGTTGAAGGGAATATTACTACAGATATAACATGTACGGGAATCCTAGAGAATGGACACACTGTGAATACGAAAGGTTTCTAAAACTCAACGAATAGTCCCTCTCCTGGTGCTCCGGTTTGACTTTCCATCTGCTTTATTATCAACCTCCCAACTTGGAGAGACAGCCCCTTTAACCTCCTGGTTCGCACAGGTTGCCAATTTGGCAGAGGATGAAAGGGAAGAGGGAGAACCAATGAGAGAGTAGCTGTTAGGCATTTGGACGGGCACATATCACTGTAATTTCCCGGCAGGAAGAAGAATTAACCAAAGTCTCAGCCACCCACCGGGAATCAGTATAGATCCTGAACCAAAATTTTGGACTTGCGGTCAGCTCACCAAAAACGAGTTGAAAAATGGAGCTCAGGGGCACAGCAATCCACAAACTGGCCGAGTAATAAAGGACAACTATCGTCCAAAAATCTGTTGAGGGAAGGCAACGAGGCGGACTTGAAAGCGAGTCAGAATAGCAGGAAACAGATTTCAAGAGGTATGTTGGAATCGCCTTTAAAGCACAGGAAGAGGGGCACAACTTCGACAATGATGCACTTGGCCAAAAAGGGCGTATGCGTTTTCTCCTGAATATATTCAGGAGAAAACGCATACGCCCTTTTTGGCCAAGCAAGCAAGTGGGCAATGCAAATCTGCACTACAAAGAAGTATCACTTCCCACCGGTCAAAAGGGACATCCACAAAATGTGTAAAAACCGGAAAGGCAAGACAGGCCCTGGAGAACAGGGAGCCTTGTTATGCTGATGGGCGGGATGTAAATTGCCAACTGCCTCTCTGGAGGAGTGCATTGTGTTCCCTAAAACAAGTAAACAACAGAGCTACAGAGCCAAGGGCACTTCCAGTCTAGGGAATATACCTGAGAAAAACTGAAAATCAATAAGACACAGCCACCCCAAAATTTAGGGCTGCACTGCTTACAAGGACCTCAACTTGGGTACACCTTAAATATCCCAGGAAATATAAAATTGGTTCAAAAAATTGTGGTACTTACGTACGATGGAATATCCCTCAGCCATGAAATCAATGTCATAAGACCAGTAGCAGCAAAATGGGTGGATTCAGGTACGATGATTTTAAGTGAAATAAGTCACAGAGGAAAAGAAACTTATCATAAGTTATCACTTATGAAGATCCTGTAAACATGGCTACACTTGAACTGAGTTAGGAAAGAGAACAGTGTCTCACATTTAGAAAACACTCTTATGCCTGCTTAAGGGGGAAGGAGAGGTGGGGTGATGCATAAAACCAGAGTTTGATATAAGCACAGGTACCGTTCCAAAAACCAACTATGGAATAGACAAGACCTACACCTTCCTCAGTGAAAGGGACTCAAAACCCCATATTTCCAGGAGAAGAATATATCTGACTACTAAGAATCTTAAAACCTATGTATTGAAATGTCTCCGTAAGGGAATCAAGTGTGTCTAGACTGGGATAAATATGGCAGCGAGAATCAGCTCAAACCCACTATAAAAAGGAATTTCAAAAACAAAACAAAAAAAAACTGGGAAATTCTTTACAATTCCTTCAGGGTCTCTGATGAAACCTGAAATGACCCTATCTACAATGACAGCTGGATGTGGCATAAGGCTGGACACTTGGGACTGAGAGGATTGGTGAGATTGGGTGAGCAAATGCAGACCCTTTAAAGCAATAATGCATGACACACATTCCATGGGTCCCAACTCTCCAGGTTGAAGGGAATATTACTACAGATATAACATGTACGGGAATCCTAGAGAACGGACACACTGTGAATACGAAAGGTTTCTAAAACTCAACGAATAGTCCCTCTCCTGGTGCTCCGGTTTGACTTTCCATCTGCTTTATTATCAACCTCCCAACTTGGAGAGACAGCCCCTTTAACCTCCTGGTTCGCACAGGTTGCCAATTTGGCAGAGGATGAAAGGGAAGAGGGAGAACCAATGAGAGAGTAGCTGTTAGGCATTTGGACGGGCACATATCACTGTAATTTCCCGGCAGGAAGAAGAATTAACCAAAGTCTCAGCCACCCACCGGGAATCAGTATAGATCCTGAACCAAAATTTTGGACTTGCGGTCAGCTCACCAAAAACGAGTTGAAAAATGGAGCTCATGGGCACAGCAATTCACAAACTAGCCGAGTAATAAAGGACAACTATCGCCCAAAAATCTGTTGAGGGAAGGCAACGAGGCGGACTTGAAAGCGTGGCAGAATAGCAGGAAACAGATTTCAAGAGGTACGTTGGAATCGCCTTTAAAGCACAGGAAGAGGGGCACAACTTCGACAATGATGCACTTGGCCAAAAAGGGCGTATGCGTTTTCTCCTGAATATATTCAGGAGAAAACGCATACGCCCTTTTTGGCCAAGCAAGCAAGCGGGCAATGCAAATCTGCACTACAAAGAAGTATCACTTCCCACCGGTCAAAAGGGACATCCACAAAATGTGTAAAAACCAGAAAGGCAAGACAGGCCCTGGAGAACAGGGAGCCTTGTTATGCTGATGGGCGGGATGTAAATTGCCAACTGCCTCTCTGGAGGAGTGCATTGTGTTCCCTAAAACAAGTAAACAACAGAGCTACAGAGCCAAGGGCACTTCCAGTCTAGGGAATATACCTTGGGAAAACTGAAAATCAAAAAGACACAGCCACCCCAAAATTTAGGGCTGCACTGCTTACAAGGACCTCAACTTGGGTACACCTTAAATATCCCAGGAAATATAAAAATGGTTCAAAAAATTGTGGTACTTACGTACGATGGAATATCCCTCAGCCATGAAATCAATGTCATAAGACCAGTAGCAGCAAAATGGGTGGATTCAGGTACGATGATTCTAAGTGAAATAAGTCACACAGAAAAAGAAACTTATCATAAGATATCACTTATGAAGATCCTGTAAACATGGCTACACTTGAACTGAGTTAGGAAAGAGAACAGTGTCTCACATTTAGAAAACACTCTTATGCCTGCTTAAGGGGGAAGGAGAGGTGGGGTGATGCATAAAAGCAGAGTTTGATATAAGCACAGGTACCGTTCCAAAAACCAACTATGGAATAGACAAGACCTACACCTTCCTCAGTGAAAGGGACTCAAAACCCCATATTTCCCGCAGAGGAATATATCTGACTAGTAAGAATCTTAAAACCTATGTATTGATATGTCTCCGTAAGGGAATCAAGTGTGTCTAGACTGGGATAAATATGGCAGCGAGAATCAGCTCAAACCCACTATAAAAAGGAATTTCAAAAATAAAACAAAAAAACTGGGAAATTCTTTACAATTCCTTCAGGGTCTCTGATGAAACCTGAAATGACCCTATCTACAATGACAGCTGGATGTGGCATAAGGCTGGACACTTGGGACTGAGAGGATTGGTGAGATTGGGTGAGCAAATGCAGACCCTTTAAAGCAATAATGCATGGCACACATTCCATGGGTCCCAACTCTCCAGGTTGAAGGGAATATTACTACAGATATAACATGTACGGGAATCCTAGAGAATGGACACACTGTGAATACGAAAGGTTTCTAAAACTCAACGAATAGTCCCTCTCCTGGTGCTCCGGTTTGACTTTCCATCTGCTTTATTATCAACCTCCCAACTTGGAGAGACAGCCCCTTTAACCTCCTGGTTCGCACAGGTTGCCAATTTGGCAGAGGATGAAAGGGAAGAGGGAGAACCAATGAGAGAGTAGCTGTTAGGCATTTGGACGGGCACATATCACTGTAATTTCCCGGCAGGAAGAAGAATTAACCAAAGTCTCAGCCACCCACCGGGAATCAGTATAGATCCTGAACCAAAATTTTGGACTTGCGGTCAGCTCACCAAAAACGAGTTGAAAAATGGAGCTCATGGGCACAGCAATCCACAAACTGGCCGAGTAATAAAGGACAACTATCGTCCAAAAATCTGTTGAGGGAAGGCAACGAGGCGGACTTGAAAGCGAGGCAGAATAGCAGGAAACAGATTTCAAGAGGTACGTTGGAATCGCCTTTAAAGCACAGGAAGAGGGGCACAACTTCGACAATGATGCACTTGGCCAAAAAGGGCGTATGCGTTTTCTCCTGAATATATTCAGGAGAAAACGCATACGCCCTTTTTGGCCAAGCAAGCAAGTGGGCAATGCAAATCTGCACTACAAAGAAGTATCACTTCCCACCGGTCAAAAGGGACATCCACAAAATGTGTAAAAACCAGAAAGGCAAGACAGGCCCTGGAGAACAGGGAGCCTTGTTATGCTGATGGGCGGGATGTAAATTGCCAACTGCCTCTCTGGAGGAGTGCATTGTGTTCCCTAAAACAAGTAAACAACAGAGCTACAGAGCCAAGGGCACTTCCAGTCTAGGGAATATACCTTGGGAAAACTGAAAATCAAAAAGACACAGCCACCCCAAAATTTAGGGCTGCACTGCTTACAAGGACCTCAACTTGGGTACACCTTAAATATCCCAGGAAATATAAAAATGGTTCAAAAAATTGTGGTACTTACGTACGATGGAATATCCCTCAGCCATGAAATCAATGTCATAAGACCAGTAGCAGCAAAATGGGTGGATTCAGGTACGATGATTCTAAGTGAAATAAGTCACACAGAAAAAGAAACTTATCATAAGATATCACTTATGAAGATCCTGTAAACATGGCTACACTTGAACTGAGTTAGGAAAGAGAACAGTGTCTCACATTTAGAAAACACTCTTATGCCTGCTTAAGGGGGAAGGAGAGGTGGGGTGATGCATAAAAGCAGAGTTTGATATAAGCACAGGTACCGTTCCAAAAACCAACTATGGAATAGACAAGACCTACACCTTCCTCAGTGAAAGGGACTCAAAACCCCATATTTCCCGCAGAGGAATATATCTGACTAGTAAGAATCTTAAAACCTATGTATTGATATGTCTCCGTAAGGGAATCAAGTGTGTCTAGACTGGGATAAATATGGCAGCGAGAATCAGCTCAAACCCACTATAAAAAGGAATTTCAAAAATAAAACAAAAAAACTGGGAAATTCTTTACAATTCCTTCAGGGTCTCTGATGAAACCTGAAATGACCCTATCTACAATGACAGCTGGATGTGGCATAAGGCTGGACACTTGGGACTGAGAGGATTGGTGAGATTGGGTGAGCAAATGCAGACCCTTTAAAGCAATAATGCATGGCACACATTCCATGGGTCCCAACTCTCCAGGTTGAAGGGAATATTACTACAGATATAACATGTACGGGAATCCTAGAGAATGGACACACTGTGAATACGAAAGGTTTCTAAAACTCAACGAATAGTCCCTCTCCTGGTGCTCCGGTTTGACTTTCCATCTGCTTTATTATCAACCTCCCAACTTGGAGAGACAGCCCCTTTAACCTCCTGGTTCGCACAGGTTGCCAATTTGGCAGAGGATGAAAGGGAAGAGGGAGAACCAATGAGAGAGTAGCTGTTAGGCATTTGGACGGGCACATATCACTGTAATTTCCCGGCAGGAAGAAGAATTAACCAAAGTCTCAGCCACCCACCGGGAATCAGTATAGATCCTGAACCAAAATTTTGGACTTGCGGTCAGCTCACCAAAAACGAGTTGAAAAATGGAGCTCAGGGGCACAGCAATTCACAAACTGGCCGAGTAATAAAGGACAACTATCGTCCAAAAATCTGTTGAGGGAAGGCAACGAGGCGGACTTGAAAGCGAGGCAGAATAGCAGGAAACAGATTTCAAGAGGTACGTTGGAATCGCCTTTAAAGCACAGGAAGAGGGGCACAACTTCGACAATGATGCACTTGGCCAAAAAGGGCGTATGCGTTTTCTCCTGAATATATTCAGGAGAAAACGCATACGCCCTTTTTGGCCAAGCAAGCAAGTGGGCAATGCAAATCTGCACTACAAAGAAGTATCACTTCCCACCGGTCAAAAGGGACATCCACAAAATGTGTAAAAACCGGAAAGGCAAGACAGGCCCTGGAGAACAGGGAGCCTTGTTATGCTGATGGGCGGGATGTAAATTGCCAACTGCCTCTCTGGAGGAGTGCATTGTGTTCCCTAAAACAAGTAAACAACAGAGCTACAGAGCCAAGGGCACTTCCAGTCTAGGGAATATACCTGAGAAAAACTGAAAATCAATAAGACACAGCCACCCCAAAATTTAGGGCTGCACTGCTTACAAGGACCTCAACTTGGGTACACCTTAAATATCCCAGGAAATATAAAATTGGTTCAAAAAATTGTGGTACTTACGTACGATGGAATATCCCTCAGCCATGAAATCAATGTCATAAGACCAGTAGCAGCAAAATGGGTGGATTCAGGTACGATGATTTTAAGTGAAATAAGTCACAGAGGAAAAGAAACTTATCATAAGTTATCACTTATGAAGATCCTGTAAACATGGCTACACTTGAACTGAGTTAGGAAAGAGAACAGTGTCTCACATTTAGAAAACACTCTTATGCCTGCTTAAGGGGGAAGGAGAGGTGGGGTGATGCATAAAACCAGAGTTTGATATAAGCACAGGTACCGTTCCAAAAACCAACTATGGAATAGACAAGACCTACACCTTCCTCAGTGAAAGGGACTCAAAACCCCATATTTCCAGGAGAAGAATATATCTGACTACTAAGAATCTTAAAACCTATGTATTGATATGTCTCCGTAAGGGAATCAAGTGTGTCTAGACTGGCACAAACATGGCAGCGAGAATCAGCTCAAACCCACTATAAAGAGGAATTTCAAAAACAAAACAAAAAAAAACTGGGAAATTCTTTACAATTCCTTCAGGGTCTCTGATGAAACCTGAAATGACCCTATCTACAATGACAGCTGGATGTGGCATAAGGCTGGACACTTGGGACTGAGAGGATTGGTGAGATTGGGTGAGCAAATGCAGACCCTTTAAAGCAATAATGCATGACACACATTCCATGGGTCCCAACTCTCCAGGTTGAAGGGAATATTACTACAGATATAACATGTACGGGAATCCTAGAGAACGGACACACTGTGAATACGAAAGGTTTCTAAAACTCAACGAATAGTCCCTCTCCTGGTGCTCCGGTTTGACTTTCCATCTGCTTTATTATCAACCTCCCAACTTGGAGAGACAGCCCCTTTAACCTCCTGGTTCGCACAGGTTGCCAATTTGGAAGAGGATGAAAGGGAAGAGGGAGAACCAATGAGAGAGTAGCTGTTAGGCATTTGGACGGGCACATATCACTGTAATTTCCCGGCAGGAAGAAGAATTAACCAAAGTCTCAGCCACCCACCGGGAATCAGTATAGATCCTGAACCAAAATTTTGGACTTGCGGTCAGCTCACCAAAAACGAGTTGAAAAATGGAGCTCAGGGGCACAGCAATTCACAAACTGGCCGAGTAATAAAGGACAACTATCGTCCAAAAATCTGTTGAGGGAAGGCAACGAGGCGGACTTGAAAGCGTGGCAGAATAGCAGGAAACAGATTTCAAGAGGTACGTTGGAATCGCCTTTAAAGCACAGGAAGAGGGGCACAACTTCGACAATGATGCACTTGGCCAAAAAGGGCGTATGCGTTTTCTCCTGAATATATTCAGGAGAAAACGCATACGCCCTTTTTGGCCAAGCAAGCAAGCGGGCAATGCAAATCTGCACTACAAAGAAGTATCACTTCCCACCGGTCAAAAGGGACATCCACAAAATGTGTAAAAACCAGAAAGGCAAGACAGGCCCTGGAGAACAGGGTGCCTTGTTATGCTGATGGGCGGTCTGTAAATTGCCAACTGCCTCTCTGGAGGAGTGCATTGTGTTCCCTAAAACAAGTAAACAACAGAGCTACAGAGCCAAGGGCACTTCCAGTCTAGGGAATATACCTTGGGAAAACTGAAAATCAAAAAGACACAGCCACCCCAAAATTTAGGGCTGCACTGCTTACAAGGACCTCAACTTGGGTACACCTTAAATATCCCAGGAAATATAAAAATGGTTCAAAAAATTGTGGTACTTACGTACGATGGAATATCCCTCAGCCATGAAATCAATGTCATAAGACCAGTAGCAGCAAAATGGGTGGATTCAGGTACGATGATTCTAAGTGAAATAAGTCACACAGAAAAAGAAACTTATCATAAGATATCACTTATGAAGATCCTGTAAACATGGCTACACTTGAACTGAGTTAGGAAAGAGAACAGTGTCTCACATTTAGAAAACACTCTTATGCCTGCTTAAGGGGGAAGGAGAGGTGGGGTGAGGCATAAAACCAGAGTTTGATATAAGCACAGGTACCGTTCCAAAAACCAACTATGGAATAGACAAGACCTACACCTTCCTCAGTGAAAGGGACTCAAAACCCCATATTTCCCGCAGAGGAATATATCTGACTAGTAAGAATCTTAAAACCTATGTATTGATATGTCTCCGTAAGGGAATCAAGTGTGTCTAGACTGGGATAAATATGGCAGTGAGAATCAGCTCAAACCCACTATAAAAAGGAATTTCAAAAATAAAACAAAAAAACTGGGAAATTCTTTACAATTCCTTCAGGGTCTCTGATGAAACCTGAAATGACCCTATCTACAATGACAGCTGGATGTGGCATAAGGCTGGACACTTGGGACTGAGAGGATTGGTGAGATTGGGTGAGCAAATGCAGACCCTTTAAAGCAATAATGCATGGCACACATTCCATGGGTCCCAACTCTCCAGGTTGAAGGGAATATTACTACAGATATAACATGTACGGGAATCCTAGAGAACGGACACACTGTGAATACGAAAGGTTTCTAAAACTCAACGAATAGTCCCTCTCCTGGTGCTCCGGTTTGACTTTCCATCTGCTTTATTATCAACCTCCCAACTTGGAGAGACAGCCCCTTTAACCTCCTGGTTCGCACAGGTTGCCAATTTGGCAGAGGATGAAAGGGAAGAGGGAGAACCAATGAGAGAGTAGCTGTTAGGCATTTGGACGGGCACATATCACTGTAATTTCCCGGCAGGAAGAAGAATTAACCAAAGTCTCAGCCACCCACCGGGAATCAGTATAGATCCTGAACCAAAATTTTGGACTTGCGGTCAGCTCACCAAAAACGAGTTGAAAAATGGAGCTCAGGGGCACAGCAATTCACAAACTGGCCGAGTAATAAAGGACAACTATCGTCCAAAAATCTGTTGAGGGAAGGCAACGAGGAGGACTTGAAAGCGTGGCAGAATAGCAGGAAACAGATTTCAAGAGGTACGTTGGAATCGCCTTTAAAGCACAGGAAGAGGGGCACAACTTCGACAATGATGCACTTGGCCAAAAAGGGCGTATGCGTTTTCTCCTGAATATATTCAGGAGAAAACGCATACGCCCTTTTTGGCCAAGCAAGCAAGCGGGCAATGCAAATCTGCACTACAAAGAAGTATCACTTCCCACCGGTCAAAAGGGACATCCACAAAATGTGTAAAAACCAGAAAGGCAAGACAGGCCCTGGAGAACAGGGAGCCTTGTTATGCTGATGGGCGGGATGTAAATTGCCAACTGCCTCTCTGGAGGAGTGCATTGTGTTCCCTAAAACAAGTAAACAACAGAGCTACAGAGCCAAGGGCACTTCCAGTCTAGGGAATATACCTTGGGAAAACTGAAAATCAAAAAGACACAGCCACCCCAAAATTTAGGGCTGCACTGCTTACAAGGACCTCAACTTGGGTACACCTTAAATATCCCAGGAAATATAAAAATGGTTCAAAAAATTGTGGTACTTACGTACGATGGAATATCCCTCAGCCATGAAATCAATGTCATAAGACCAGTAGCAGCAAAATGGGTGGATTCAGGTACGATGATTCTAAGTGAAATAAGTCACACAGAAAAAGAAACTTATCATAAGATATCACTTATGAAGATCCTGTAAACATGGCTACACTTGAACTGAGTTAGGAAAGAGAACAGTGTCTCACATTTAGAAAACACTCTTATGCCTGCTTAAGGGGGAAGGAGAGGTGGGGTGATGCATAAAACCAGAGTTTGATATAAGCACAGGTACCGTTCCAAAAACCAACTAAGGAATAGACAAGACCTACACCTTCCTCAGTGAAAGGGACTCAAAACCCCATATTTCCCGCAGAGGAATATATCTGACTAGTAAGAATCTTAAAACCTATGTATTGACATGTCTCCGTAAGGGAATCAAGTGTGTCTAGACTGGGATAAATATGGCAGCGAGAATCAGCTCAAACCCACTATAAAAATGAATTTCAAAAATAAAACAAAAAAACTGGGAAATTCTTTACAATTCCTTCAGGGTCTCTGATGAAACCTGAAATGACCCTATCTACAATGACAGCTGGATGTGGCATAAGGCTGGACACTTGGGACTGAGAGGATTGGTGAGATTGGGTGAGCAAATGCAGACCCTTTAAAGCAATAATGCATGGCACACATTCCATGGGTCCCAACTCTCCAGGTTGAAGGGAATATTACTACAGATATAACATGTACGGGAATCCTAGAGAACGGACACACTGTGAATACGAAAGGTTTCTAAAACTCAACGAATAGTCCCTCTCCTGGTGCTCCGGTTTGACTTTCCATCTGCTTTATTATCAACCTCCCAACTTGGAGAGACAGCCCCTTTAACCTCCTGGTTCGCACAGGTTGCCAATTTGGCAGAGGATGAAAGGGAAGAGGGAGAACCAATGAGAGAGTAGCTGTTAGGCATTTGGACGGGCACATATCACTGTAATTTCCCGGCAGGAAGAAGAATTAACCAAAGTCTCAGCCACCCACCGGGAATCAGTATAGATCCTGAACCAAAATTTTGGACTTGCGGTCAGCTCACCAAAAACGAGTTGAAAAATGGAGCTCAGGGGCACAGCAATTCACAAACTGGCCGAGTAATAAAGGACAACTATCGTCCAAACATCTGTTGAGGGAAGGCAACGAGGCGGACTTGAAAGCGAGGCAGAATAGCAGGAAACAGATTTCCAGAGGTACGTTGGAATCGCCTTTAAAGCACAGGAAGAGGGGCACAACTTCGACAATGATGCACTTGGCCAAAAAGGGCGTATGCGTTTTCTCCTGAATATATTCAGGAGAAAACGCATACGCCCTTTTTGGCCAAGCAAGCAAGCGGGCAATGCAAATCTGCACTACAAAGAAGTATCACTTCCCACTGGTCAAAAGGGACATCCACAAAATGTGTAAAAACCAGAAAGGCAAGACAGGCCCTGGAGAACAGGGAGCCTTGTTATGCTGATGGGCGGGATGTAAATTGCCAACTGCCTCTCTGGAGGAGTGCATTGTGTTCCCTAAAACAAGTAAACAACAGAGCTACAGAGCCAAGGGCACTTCCAGTCTAGGGAATATACCTTGGGAAAACTGAAAATCAAAAAGACACAGCCACCCCAAAATTTAGGGCTGCACTGCTTACAAGGACCTCAACTTGGGTACACCTTAAATATCCCAGGAAATATAAAAATGGTTCAAAAAATTGTGGTACTTACGTACGATGGAATATCCCTCAGCCATGAAATCAATGTCATAAGACCAGTAGCAGCAAAATGGGTGGATTCAGGTACGATGATTCTAAGTGAAATAAGTCACACAGAAAAAGAAACTTATCATAAGATATCACTTATGAAGATCCTGTAAACATGGCTACACTTGAACTGAGTTAGGAAAGAGAACAGTGTCTCACATTTAGAAAACACTCTTATGCCTGCTTAAGGGGGAAGGAGAGGTGGGGTGATGCATAAAACCAGAGTTTGATATAAGCACAGGTACCGTTCCAAAAACCAACTATGGAATAGACAAGACCTACACCTTCCTCAGTGAAAGGGACTCAAAACCCCATATTTCCCGCAGAGGAATATATCTGACTAGTAAGAATCTTAAAACCTATGTATTGATATGTCTCCGTAAGGGAATCAAGTGTGTCTAGACTGGGATAAATATGGCAGCGAGAATCAGCTCAAACCCACTATAAAAAGGAATTTCAAAAATAAAACAAAAAAACTGGGAAATTCTTTACAATTCCTTCAGGGTCTCTGATGAAACCTGAAATGACCCTATCTACAATGACAGCTGGATGTGGCATAAGGCTGGACACTTGGGACTGAGAGGATTGGTGAGATTGGGTGAGCAAATGCAGACCCTTTAAAGCAATAATGCATGGCACACATTCCATGGGTCCCAACTCTCCAGGTTGAAGGGAATATTACTACAGATATAACATGTACGGGAATCCTAGAGAACGGACACACTGTGAATACGAAAGGTTTCTAAAACTCAACGAATAGTCCCTCTCCTGGTGCTCCGGTTTGACTTTCCATCTGCTTTATTATCAACCTCCCAACTTGGAGAGACAGCCCCTTTAACCTCCTGGTTCGCACAGGTTGCCAATTTGGCAGAGGATGAAAGGGAAGAGGGAGAACCAATGAGAGAGTAGCTGTTAGGCATTTGGACGGGCACATATCACTGTAATTTCCCGGCAGGAAGAAGAATTAACCAAAGTCTCAGCCACCCACCGGGAATCAGTATAGATCCTGAACCAAAATTTTGGACTTGCGGTCAGCTCACCAAAAACGAGTTGAAAAATGGAGCTCAGGGGCACAGCAATTCACAAACTGGCCGAGTAATAAAGGACAACTATCGTCCAAACATCTGTTGAGGGAAGGCAACGAGGCGGACTTGAAAGCGAGGCAGAATAGCAGGAAACAGATTTCAAGAGGTACGTTGGAATCGCCTTTAAAGCACAGGAAGAGGGGCACAACTTCGACAATGATGCACTTGGCCAAAAAGGGCGTATGCGTTTTCTCCTGAATATATTCAGGAGAAAACGCATACGCCCTTTTTGGCCAAGCAAGCAAGCGGGCAATGCAAATCTGCACTACAAAGAAGTATCACTTCCCACCGGTCAAAAGGGACATCCACAAAATGTGTAAAAACCAGAAAGGCAAGACAAGCCCTGGAGAACAGGGAGCCTTTTTATGCTGATGGGCGGGATGTAAATTGCCAACTGCCTCTCTGGAGGAGTGCATTGTGTTCCCTAAAACAAGTAAACAACAGAGCTACAGAGCCAAGGGCACTTCCAGTCTAGGGAATATACCTTGGGAAAACTGAAAATCAAAAAGACACAGCCACCCCAAAATTTAGGGCTGCACTGCTTACAAGGACCTCAACTTGGGTACACCTTAAATATCCCAGGAAATATAAAAATGGTTCAAAAAATTGTGGTACTTACGTACGATGGAATATCCCTCAGCCATGAAATCAATGTCATAAGACCAGTAGCAGCAAAATGGGTGGATTCAGGTACGATGATTCTAAGTGAAATAAGTCACACAGAAAAAGAAACTTATCATAAGATATCACTTATGAAGATCCTGTAAACATGGCTACACTTGAACTGAGTTAGGAAAGAGAACAGTGTCTCACATTTAGAAAACACTCTTATGCCTGCTTAAGGGGGAAGGAGAGGTGGGGTGATGCATAAAACCAGAGTTTGATATAAGCACAGGTACCGTTCCAAAAACCAACTATGGAATAGACAAGACCTACACCTTCCTCAGTGAAAGGGACTCAAAACCCCATATTTCCCGCAGAGGAATATATCTGACTAGTAAGAATCTTAAAACCTATGTATTGACATGTCTCCGTAAGGGAATCAAGTGTGTCTAGACTGGGATAAATATGGCAGCGAGAATCAGCTCAAACCCACTATAAAAAGGAATTTCAAAAATAAAACAAAAAAACTGGGAAATTCTTTACAATTCCTTCAGGGTCTCTGATGAAACCTGAAATGACCCTATCTACAATGACAGCTGGATGTGGCATAAGGCTGGACACTTGGGACTGAGAGGATTGGTGAGATTGGGTGAGCAAATGCAGACCCTTTAAAGCAATAATGCATGGCACACATTCCATGGGTCCCAACTCTCCAGGTTGAAGGGAATATTACTACAGATATAACATGTACGGGAATCCTAGAGAACGGACACACTGTGAATACGAAAGGTTTCTAAAACTCAACGAATAGTCCCTCTCCTGGTGCTCCGGTTTGACTTTCCATCTGCTTTATTATCAACCTCCCAACTTGGAGAGACAGCCCCTTTAACCTCCTGGTTCGCACAGGTTGCCAATTTGGCAGAGGATGAAAGGGAAGAGGGAGAACCAATGAGAGAGTAGCTGTTAGGCATTTGGACGGGCACATATCACTGTAATTTCCCGGCAGGAAGAAGAATTAACCAAAGTCTCAGCCACCCACCGGGAATCAGTATAGATCCTGAACCAAAATTTTGGACTTGCGGTCAGCTCACCAAAAACGAGTTGAAAAATGGAGCTCAGGGGCACAGCAATTCACAAACTGGCCGAGTAATAAAGGACAAGTATCGTCCAAAAATCTGTTGAGGGAAGGCAACGAGGCGGACTTGAAAGCGAGGCAGAATAGCAGGAAACAGATTTCAAGAGGTACGTTGGAATCGCCTTTAAAGCACAGGAAGAGGGGCACAACTTCGACAATGATGCACTTGGCCAAAAAGGGCGTATGCGTTTTCTCCTGAATATATTCAGGAGAAAACGCATACGCCCTTTTTGGCCAAGCAAGCAAGCGGGCAATGCAAATCTGCACTACAAAGAAGTATCACTTCCCACCGGTCAAAAGGGACATCCACAAAATGTGTAAAAACCAGAAAGGCAAGACAGGCCCTGGAGAACAGGGAGCCTTGTTATGCTGATGGGCGGGATGTAAATTGCCAACTGCCTCTCTGGAGGAGTGCATTGTGTTCCCTAAAACAAGTAAACAACAGAGCTACAGAGCCAAGGGCACTTCCAGTCTAGGGAATATACCTTGGGAAAACTGAAAATCAAAAAGACACAGCCACCCCAAAATTTAGGGCTGCACTGCTTACAAGGACCTCAACTTGGGTACACCTTAAATATCCCAGGAAATATAAAAATGGTTCAAAAAATTGTGGTACTTACGTACGATGGAATATCCCTCAGCCATGAAATCAATGTCATAAGACCAGTAGCAGCAAAATGGGTGGATTCAGGTACGATGATTCTAAGTGAAATAAGTCACACAGAAAAAGAAACTTATCATAAGATATCACTTATGAAGATCCTGTAAACATGGCTACACTTGAACTGAGTTAGGAAAGAGAACAGTGTCTCACATTTAGAAAACACTCTTATGCCTGCTTAAGGGGGAAGGAGAGGTGGGGTGATGCATAAAACCAGAGTTTGATATAAGCACAGGTACCGTTCCAAAAACCAACTATGGAATAGACAAGACCTACACCTTCCTCAGTGAAAGGGACTCAAAACCCCATATTTCCCGCAGAGGAATATATCTGACTAGTAAGAATCTTAAAACCTATGTATTGACATGTCTCCGTAAGGGAATCAAGTGTGTCTAGACTGGGATAAATATGGCAGCGAGAATCAGCTCAAACCCACTATAAAAAGGAATTTCAAAAATAAAACAAAAAAACTGGGAAATTCTTTACAATTCCTTCAGGGTCTCTGATGAAACCTGAAATGACCCTATCTACAATGACAGCTGGATGTGGCATAAGGCTGGACACTTGGGACTGAGAGGATTGGTGAGATTGGGTGAGCAAATGCAGACCCTTTAAAGCAATAATGCATGGCACACATTCCATGGGTCCCAACTCTCCAGGTTGAAGGGAATATTACTACAGATATAACATGTACGGGAATCCTAGAGAACGGACACACTGTGAATACGAAAGGTTTCTAAAACTCAACGAATAGTCCCTCTCCTGGTGCTCCGGTTTGACTTTCCATCTGCTTTATTATCAACCTCCCAACTTGGAGAGACAGCCCCTTTAACCTCCTGGTTCGCACAGGTTGCCAATTTGGCAGAGGATGAAAGGGAAGAGGGAGAACCAATGAGAGAGTAGCTGTTAGGCATTTGGACGGGCACATATCACTGTAATTTCCCGGCAGGAAGAAGAATTAACCAAAGTCTCAGCCACCCACCGGGAATCAGTATAGATCCTGAACCAAAATTTTGGACTTGCGGTCAGCTCACCAAAAACGAGTTGAAAAATGGAGCTCAGGGGCACAGCAATTCACAAACTGGCCGAGTAATAAAGGACAAGTATCGTCCAAAAATCTGTTGAGGGAAGGCAACGAGGCGGACTTGAAAGCGAGGCAGAATAGCAGGAAACAGATTTCCAGAGGTACGTTGGAATCGCCTTTAAAGCACAGGAAGAGGGGCACAACTTCGACAATGATGCACTTGGCCAAAAAGGGCGTATGCGTTTTCTCCTGAATATATTCAGGAGAAAACGCATACGCCCTTTTTGGCCAAGCAAGCAAGCGGGCAATGCAAATCTGCACTACAAAGAAGTATCACTTCCCACCGGTCAAAAGGGACATCCACAAAATGTGTAAAAACCAGAAAGGCAAGACAGGCCCTGGAGAACAGGGAGCCTTGTTATGCTGATGGGCGGGATGTAAATTGCCAACTGCCTCTCTGGAGGAGTGCATTGTGTTCCCTAAAACAAGTAAACAACAGAGCTACAGAGCCAAGGGCACTTCCAGTCTAGGGAATATACCTTGGGAAAACTGAAAATCAAAAAGACACAGCCACCCCAAAATTTAGGGCTGCACTGCTTACAAGGACCTCAACTTGGGTACACCTTAAATATCCCAGGAAATATAAAAATGGTTCAAAAAATTGTGGTACTTACGTACGATGGAATATCCCTCAGCCATGAAATCAATGTCATAAGACCAGTAGCAGCAAAATGGGTGGATTCAGGTACGATGATTCTAAGTGAAATAAGTCACACAGAAAAAGAAACTTATCATAAGATATCACTTATGAAGATCCTGTAAGCATGGCTACACTTGAACTGAGTTAGGAAAGAGAACAGTGTCTCACATTTAGAAAACACTCTTATGCCTGCTTAAGGGGGAAGGAGAGGTGGGGTGATGCATAAAACCAGAGTTTGATATAAGCACAGGTACCGTTCCAAAAACCAACTATGGAATAGACAAGACCTACACCTTCCTCAGTGAAAGGGACTCAAAACCCCATATTTCCCGCAGAGGAATATATCTGACTAGTAAGAATCTTAAAACCTATGTATTGACATGTCTCCGTAAGGGAATCAAGTGTGTCTAGACTGGGATAAATATGGCAGCGAGAATCAGCTCAAACCCACTATAAAAAGGAATTTCAAAAATAAAACAAAAAAACTGGGAAATTCTTTACAATTCCTTCAGGGTCTCTGATGAAACCTGAAATGACCCTATCTACAATGACAGCTGGATGTGGCATAAGGCTGGACACTTGGGACTGAGAGGATTGGTGAGATTGGGTGAGCAAATGCAGACCCTTTAAAGCAATAATGCATGGCACACATTCCATGGGTCCCAACTCTCCAGGTTGAAGGGAATATTACTACAGATATAACATGTACGGGAATCCTAGAGAACGGACACACTGTGAATACGAAAGGTTTCTAAAACTCAACGAATAGTCCCTCTCCTGGTGCTCCGGTTTGACTTTCCATCTGCTTTATTATCAACCTCCCAACTTGGAGAGACAGCCCCTTTAACCTCCTGGTTCGCACAGGTTGCCAATTTGGCAGAGGATGAAAGGGAAGAGGGAGAACCAATGAGAGAGTAGCTGTTAGGCATTTGGACGGGCACATATCACTGTAATTTCCCGGCAGGAAGAAGAATTAACCAAAGTCTCAGCCACCCACCGGGAATCAGTATAGATCCTGAACCAAAATTTTGGACTTGCGGTCAGTTCACCAAAAACGAGTTGAAAAATGGAGCTCAGGGGCACAGCAATTCACAAACTGGCCGAGTAATAAAGGACAACTATCGTCCAAAAATCTGTTGAGGGAAGGCAACGAGGCGGACTTGAAAGCGAGGCAGAATAGCAGGAAACAGATTTCAAGAGGTACGTTGGAATCGCCTTTAAAGCACAGGAAGAGGGGCACAACTTCGACAATGATGCACTTGGCCAAAAAGGGCGTATGCGTTTTCTCCTGAATATATTCAGGAGAAAACACATACGCCCTTTTTGGCCAAGCAAGCAAGCGGGCAATGCAAATCTGCACTACAAAGAAGTATCACTTCCCACCGGTCAAAAGGGACATCCACAAAATGTGTAAAAACCAGAAAGGCAAGACAGGCCTTGGAGAACAGGGAGCCTTTTTATGCTGATGGGCGGGATGTAAATTGCCAACTGCCTCTCTGGAGGAGTGCATTGTGTTCCCTAAAACAAGTAAACAACAGAGCTACAGAGCCAAGGGCACTTCCAGTCTAGGGAATATACCTTGGGAAAACTGAAAATCAAAAAGACACAGCCACCCCAAAATTTAGGGCTGCACTGCTTACAAGGACCTCAACTTGGGTACACCTTAAATATCCCAGGAAATATAAAAATGGTTCAAAAAATTGTGGTACTTACGTACGATGGAATATCCCTCAGCCATGAAATCAATGTCATAAGACCAGTAGCAGCAAAATGGGTGGATTCAGGTACGATGATTCTAAGTGAAATAAGTCACACAGAAAAAGAAACTTATCATAAGATATCACTTATGAAGATCCTGTAAACATGGCTACACTTGAACTGAGTTAGGAAAGAGAACAGTGTCTCACATTTAGAAAACACTCTTATGCCTGCTTAAGGGGGAAGGAGAGGTGGGGTGATGCATAAAACCAGAGTTTGATATAAGCACAGGTACCGTTCCAAAAACCAACTATGGAATAGACAAGACCTACACCTTCCTCAGTGAAAGGGACTCAAAACCCCATATTTCCCGCAGAGGAATATATCTGACTAGTAAGAATCTTAAAACCTATGTATTGACATGTCTCCGTAAGGGAATCAAGTGTGTCTAGACTGGGATAAATATGGCAGCGAGAATCAGCTCAAACCCACTATAAAAAGGAATTTCAAAAATAAAACAAAAAAACTGGGAAATTCTTTACAATTCCTTCAGGGTCTCTGATGAAACCTGAAATGACCCTATCTACAATGACAGCTGGATGTGGCATAAGGCTGGACACTTGGGACTGAGAGGATTGGTGAGATTGGGTGAGCAAATGCAGACCCTTTAAAGCAATAATGCATGGCACACATTCCATGGGTCCCAACTCTCCAGGTTGAAGGGAATATTACTACAGATATAACATGTACGGGAATCCTAGAGAACGGACACACTGTGAATACGAAAGGTTTCTAAAACTCAACGAATAGTCCCTCTCCTGGTGCTCCGGTTTGACTTTCCATCTGCTTTATTATCAACCTCCCAACTTGGAGAGACAGCCCCTTTAACCTCCTGGTTCGCACAGGTTGCCAATTTGGCAGAGGATGAAAGGGAAGAGGGAGAACCAATGAGAGAGTAGCTGTTAGGCATTTGGACGGGCACATATCACTGTAATTTCCCGGCAGGAAGAAGAATTAACCAAAGTCTCAGCCACCCACCGGGAATCAGTATAGATCCTGAACCAAAATTTTGGACTTGCGGTCAGCTCACCAAAAACGAGTTGAAAAATGGAGCTCAGGGGCACAGCAATTCACAAACTGGCCGAGTAATAAAGGACAACTATCGTCCAAAAATCTGTTGAGGGAAGGCAATGAGGCGGACTTGAAAGCGAGGCAGAATAGCAGGAAACAGATTTCAAGAGGTACGTTGGAATCGCCTTTAAAGCACAGGAAGAGGGGCACAACTTCGACAATGATGCACTTGGCCAAAAAGGGCGTATGCGTTTTCTCCTGAATATATACAGGAGAAAACGCATACGCCCTTTTTGGCCAAGCAAGCAAGCGGGCAATGCAAATCTGCACTACAAAGAAGTATCACTTCCCACCGGTCAAAAGGGACATCCACAAAATGTGTAAAAACCAGAAAGGCAAGACAGGCCCTGGAGAACAGGGAGCCTTGTTATGCTGATGGGCGGGATGTAAATTGCCAACTGCCTCTCTGGAGGAGTGCATTGTGTTCCCTAAAACAAGTAAACAACAGAGCTACAGAGCCAAGGGCACTTCCAGTCTAGGGAATATACCTTGGGAAAACTGAAAATCAAAAAGACACAGCCACCCCAAAATTTAGGGCTGCACTGCTTACAAGGACCTCAACTTGGGTACACCTTAAATATCCCAGGAAATATAAAAATGGTTCAAAAAATTGTGGTACTTACGTACGATGGAATATCCCTCAGCCATGAAATCAATGTCATAAGACCAGTAGCAGCAAAATGGGTGGATTCAGGTACGATGATTCTAAGTGAAATAAGTCACAGAGAAAAAGAAACTTATCATAAGATATCACTTATGAAGATCCTGTAAACATGCCTACACTTGAACTGAGTTAGGAAAGAGAACAGTGTCTCATATTTAGAAAACACTCTTATGCCTGCTTAAGGGGGAAGGAGAGGTGGGGTGATGCATAAAACCAGAGTTTGATATAAGCACAGGTACCGTTCCAAAAACCAACTATGGAATAGACAAGACCTACACCTTCCTCAGTGAAAGGGACTCAAAACCCCATATTTCCCGCAGAGGAATATATCTGACTAGTAAGAATCTTAAAACCTATGTATTGATATGTCTCCGTAAGGGAATCAAGTGTGTCTAGACTGGGATAAATATGGCAGCGAGAATCAGCTCAAACCCACTATAAAAACGAATTTCAAAAATAAAACAAAAAAACTGGGAAATTCTTTACAATTCCTTCAGGGTCTCTGATGAAACCTGAAATGACCCTATCTACAATGACAGCTGGATGTGGCATAAGGCTGGACACTTGGGACTGAGAGGATTGGTGAGATTGGGTGAGCAAATGCAGACCCTTTAAAGCAATAATGCATGGCACACATTCCATGGGTCCCAACTCTCCAGGTTGAAGGGAATATTACTACAGATATAACATGTACGGGAATCCTAGAGAACGGACACACTGTGAATACGAAAGGTTTCTAAAACTCAACGAATAGTCCCTCTCCTGGTGCTCCGGTTTGACTTTCCATCTGCTTTATTATCAACCTCCCAACTTGGAGAGACAGCCCCTTTAAACTCCTGGTTCGCACAGGTTGCCAATTTGGCAGAGGATGAAAGGGAATAGGGAGAACCAATGAGAGAGTAGCTGTTAGGCATTTGGACGGGCACATATCACTGTAATTTCCCGGCAGGAAGAAGAATTAACCAAAGTCTCAGCCACCCACCGGGAATCAGTATAGATCCTGAACCAAAATTTTGGACTTGCGGTCAGCTCACCAAAAACGAGTTGAAAAATGTAGTTCAGGGGCACAGCAATTCACAAACTGGCCGAGTAATAAAGGACAACTATCGTCCAAAAATCTGTTGAGGGAAGGCAACGAGGCGGACTTGAAAGCGAGGCAGAATAGCAGGAAACAGATTTCAAGAGGTACGTTGGAATCGCCTTTAAAGCACAGGAAGAGGGGCACAACTTCGACAATGATGCACTTGGCCAAAAAGGGCGTATGCGTTTTCTCCTGAATATATTCAGGAGAAAACGCATACGCCCTTTTTGGCCAAGCAAGCAAGCGGGCAATGCAAATCTGCACTACAAAGAAGTATCACTTCCCACCGGTCAAAAGGGACATCCACAAAATGTGTAAAAACCAAAAAGGCAAGACAGGCCCTGGAGAACAGGGAGCCTTGTTATGCTGATGGGCGGGATGTAAATTGCCAACTGCCTCTCTGGAGGAGTGCATTGTGTTCCTTAAAACAAGTAAACAACAGAGCTACAGAGCCAAGGGCACTTCCAGTCTAGGGAATATACCTTGGGAAAACTGAAAATTAAAAAGACACAGCCACCCCAAAATTTAGGGCTGCACTGCTTACAAGGACCTCAACTTGGGTACACCTTAAATATCCCAGGAAATATAAAAATGGTTCAAAAAATTGTGGTACTTACGTACAATGGAATATCCCTCAGCCATGAAATCAATGTCATAAGACCAGTAGCAGCAAAATGGGTGAATTCAGGTACGATGATTCTAAGTGAAATAAGTCACACAGAAAAAGAAACTTATCATAAGATATCACTTATGAAGATCCTGTAAACATGGCTACACTTGAACTGAGTTAGGAAAGAGAACAGTGTCTCACATTTAGAAAACACTCTTATGCCTGCTTAAGGGGGAAGGAGAGGTGGGGTGATGCATAAAACCAGAGTTTGATATAAGCACAGGTACCGTTCCAAAAACCAACTATGGAATAGACAAGACCTACACCTTCCTCAGTGAAAGGGACTCAAAACCCCATATTTCCCGCAGAGGAATATATCTGACTAGTAAGAATCTTAAAACCTATGTATTGACATGTCTCCGTAAGGGAATCAAGTGTGTCTAGACTGGGATAAATATGGCAGCGAGAATCAGCTCAAACCCACTATAAAAAGGAATTTCAAAAATAAAACAAAAAAACTGGGAAATTCTTTACAATTCCTTCAGGGTCTCTGATGAAACCTGAAATGACCCTATCTACAATGACAGCTGGATGTGGCATAAGGCTGGACACTTGGGACTGAGAGGATTGGTGAGATTGGGTGAGCAAATGCAGACCCTTTAAAGCAATAATGCATGGCACACATTCCATGGGTCCCAACTCTCCAGGTTGAAGGGAATATTACTACAGATATAACATGTACGGGAATCCTAGAGAACGGACACACTGTGAATACGAAAGGTTTCTAAAACTCAACGAATAGTCCCTCTCCTGGTGCTCCGGTTTGACTTTCCATCTGCTTTATTATCAACCTCCCAACTTGGAGAGACAGCCCCTTTAACCTCCTGGTTCGCACAGGTTGCCAATTTGGCAGAGGATGAAAGGGAAGAGGGAGAACCAATGAGAGAGTAGCTGTTAGGCATTTGGACGGGCACATATCACTGTAATTTCCCGGCAGGAAGAAGAATTAACCAAAGTCTCAGCCACCCACCGGGAATCAGTATAGATCCTGAACCAAAATTTTGGACTTGCGGTCAGCTCACCAAAAACGAGTTGAAAAATGGAGCTCAGGGGCACAGCAATTCACAAACTGGCCGAGTAATAAAGGACAAGTATCGTCCAAAAATCTGTTGAGGGAAGGCAACGAGGCGGACTTGAAAGCGAGGCAGAATAGCAGGAAACAGATTTCCAGAGGTACGTTGGAATCGCCTTTAAAGCACAGGAAGAGGGGCACAACTTCGACAATGATGCACTTGGCCAAAAAGGGCGTATGCGTTTTCTCCTGAATATATTCAGGAGAAAACGCATACGCCCTTTTTGGCCAAGCAAGCAAGCGGGCAATGCAAATCTGCACTACAAAGAAATATCACTTCCCACCGGTCAAAAGGGACATCCACAAAATGTGTAAAAACCAGAAAGGCAAGACAGGCCCTGGAGAACAGGGAGCCTTGTTATGCTGATGGGCGGGATGTAAATTGCCAACTGCCTCTCTGGAGGAGTGCATTGTGTTCCCTAAAACAAGTAAACAACAGAGCTACAGAGCCAAGGGCACTTCCAGTCTAGGGAATATACCTTGGGAAAACTGAAAATCAAAAAGACACAGCCACCCCAAAATTTAGGGCTGCACTGCTTACAAGGACCTCAACTTGGGTACACCTTAAATATCCCAGGAAATATAAAAATGGTTCAAAAAATTGTGGTACTTACGTACGATGGAATATCCCTCAGCCATGAAATCAATGTCATAAGACCAGTAGCAGCAAAATGGGTGGATTCAGGTACGATGATTCTAAGTGAAATAAGTCACACAGAAAAAGAAACTTATCATAAGATATCACTTATGAAGATCCTGTAAGCATGGCTACACTTGAACTGAGTTAGGAAAGAGAACAGTGTCTCACATTTAGAAAACACTCTTATGCCTGCTTAAGGGGGAAGGAGAGGTGGGGTGATGCATAAAACCAGAGTTTGATATAAGCACAGGTACCGTTCCAAAAACCAACTATGGAATAGACAAGACCTACACCTTCCTCAGTGAAAGGGACTCAAAACCCCATATTTCCCGCAGAGGAATATATCTGACTAGTAAGAATCTTAAAACCTATGTATTGACATGTCTCCGTAAGGGAATCAAGTGTGTCTAGACTGGGATAAATATGGCAGCGAGAATCAGCTCAAACCCACTATAAAAAGGAATTTCAAAAATAAAACAAAAAAACTGGGAAATTCTTTACAATTCCTTCAGGGTCTCTGATGAAACCTGAAATGACCCTATCTACAATGACAGCTGGATGTGGCATAAGGCTGGACACTTGGGACTGAGAGGATTGGTGAGATTGGGTGAGCAAATGCAGACCCTTTAAAGCAATAATGCATGGCACACATTCCATGGGTCCCAACTCTCCAGGTTGAAGGGAATATTACTACAGATATAACATGTACGGGAATCCTAGAGAACGGACACACTGTGAATACGAAAGGTTTCTAAAACTCAACGAATAGTCCCTCTCCTGGTGCTCCGGTTTGACTTTCCATCTGCTTTATTATCAACCTCCCAACTTGGAGAGACAGCCCCTTTAACCTCCTGGTTCGCACAGGTTGCCAATTTGGCAGAGGATGAAAGGGAAGAGGGAGAACCAATGAGAGAGTAGCTGTTAGGCATTTGGACGGGCACATATCACTGTAATTTCCCGGCAGGAAGAAGAATTAACCAAAGTCTCAGCCACCCACCGGGAATCAGTATAGATCCTGAACCAAAATTTTGGACTTGCGGTCAGCTCACCAAAAACGAGTTGAAAAATGGAGCTCAGGGGCACAGCAATTCACAAACTGGCCGAGTAATAAAGGACAACTATCGTCCAAAAATCTGTTGAGGGAAGGCAACGAGGCGGACTTGAAAGCGAGGCAGAATAGCAGGAAACAGATTTCAAGAGGTACGTTGGAATCGCCTTTAAAGCACAGGAAGAGGGGCACAACTTCGACAATGATGCACTTGGCCAAAAAGGGCGTATGCGTTTTCTCCTGAATATATTCAGGAGAAAACGCATACGCCCTTTTTGGCCAAGCAAGCAAGCGGGCAATGCAAATCTGCACTACAAAGAAGTATCACTTCCCACCGGTCAAAAGGGACATCCACAAAATGTGTAAAAACCAGAAAGGCAAGACAGGCCCTGGAGAACAGGGAGCCTTGTTATGCTGATGGGCGGGATGTAAATTGCCAACTGCCTCTCTGGAGGAGTGCATTGTGTTCCCTAAAACAAGTAAACAACAGAGCTACAGAGCCAAGGGCACTTCCAGTCTAGGGAATATACCTTGGGAAAACTGAAAATCAAAAAGACACAGCCACCCCAAAATTTAGGGCTGCACTGCTTACAAGGACCTCAACTTGGGTACACCTTAAATATCCCAGGAAATATAAAAATGGTTCAAAAAATTGTGGTACTTACGTACGATGGAATATCCCTCAGCCATGAAATCAATGTCATAAGACCAGTAGCAGCAAAATGGGTGGATTCAGGTACGATGATTCTAAGTGAAATAAGTCACACAGAAAAAGAAACTTATCATAAGATATCACTTATGAAGATCCTGTAAACATGGCTACACTTGAACTGAGTTAGGAAAGAGAACAGTGTCTCACATTTAGAAAACACTCTTATGCCTGCTTAAGGGGGAAGGAGAGGTGGGGTGATGCATAAAACCAGAGTTTGATATAAGCACAGGTACCGTTCCAAAAACCAACTATGGAATAGACAAGACCTACACCTTCCTCAGTGAAAGGGACTCAAAACCCCATATTTCCCGCAGAGGAATATATCTGACTAGTAAGAATCTTAAAACCTATGTATTGATATGTCTCCATAAGGGAATCAAGTGTGTCTAGACTGGGATAAATATGGCAGCGAGAATCAGCTCAAACCCACTATAAAAAGGAATTTCAAAAATAAAACACAAAAACTGGGAAATTCTTTACAATTCCTTCAGGGTCTCTGATGAAACCTGAAATGACCCTATCTACAATGACAGCTGGATGTGGCATAAGGCTGGACACTTGGGACTGAGAGGATTGGTGAGATTGGGTGAGCAAATGCAGACCCTTTAAAGCAATAATGCATGGCACACATTCCATGGGTCCCAACTCTCCAGGTTGAAGGGAATATTACTACAGATATAACATGTTCGGGAATCCTAGAGATCGGACACACTGTGAATACGAAAGGTTTCTAAAACTCAACGAATAGTCCCTCTCCTGGTGCTCCGGTTTGACTTTCCATCTGCTTTATTATCAACCTCCCAACTTGGAGAGACAGCCCCTTTAACCTCCTGGTTCGCACAGGTTGCCGATTTGGCAGAGGATGAAAGGGAAGAGGGAGAACCAATGAGAGAGTAGCTGTTAGGCATTTGGACGGGCACATATCACTGTAATTTCCCCGCAGGAAGAAGAATTAACCAAAGTCTCAGCCACCCACCGGGAATCAGTATAGATCCTGAACCAAAATTTTGGACTTGCGGTCAGCTCACCAAAAACGAGTTGAAAAATGGAGCTCAGGGGCACAGCAATTCACAAACTGGCCGAGTAATAAAGGACAAGTATCGTCCAAAAATCTGTTGAGGGAAGGCAACGAGGCGGACTTGAAAGCGAGGCAGAATAGCAGGAAACAGATTTCCAGAGGTACGTTGGAATCGCCTTTAAAGCACAGGAAGACGGGCACAACTTCGACAATGATGCACTTGGCCAAAAAGGGCGTATGCGTTTTCTCCTGAATATATTCAGGAGAAAACACATACGCCCTTTTTGGCCAAGCAAGCAAGCGGGCAATGCAAATCTGCACTACAAAGAAGTATCACTTCCCACCGGTCCAAAGGGACATCCACTAAATGTGTAAAAACCAGAAAGGCAAGACAGGCCTTGGAGAACAGGGAGCCTTTTTATGCTGATGGGCGGGATGTAAATTGCCAACTGCCTCTCTGCAGGAGTGCATTGTGTTCCCTAAAACAAGTAAACAACAGAGCTACAGAGCCAAGGGCACTTCCAGTCTAGGGAATATACCTTGGGAAAACTGAAAATCAAAAAGACACAGCCACCCCAAAATTTAGGGCTGCACTGCTTACAAGGACCTCAACTTGGGTACACCTTAAATATCCCAGGAAATAAAAAATTGGTTCAAAAAATTGTGGTACTTACGTACGATGGAATATCCCTCAGCCATGAAATCAATGTCATAAGACCAGTAGCAGCAAAATGGGTGGATTCAGGTACGATGATTTTAAGTGAAATAAGTCACAGAGAAAAAGAAACTTATCATAAGTTATCACTTATGAAGATCCTGTAAACATGGCTACACTTGAACTGAGTTAGGAAAGAGAACAGTGTCTCACATTTAGAAAACACTCTTATGCCTGCTTAAGGGGGAAGGAGAGGTGGGGTGATGCATAAAACCAGAGTTTGATATAAGCACAGGTACCGTTCCAAAAACCAACTATGGAATAGACAAGACCTACACCTTCCTCAGTGAAAGGGACTCAAAACCCCATATTTCCAGGAGAAGAATATATCTGACTACTAAGAATCTTAAAACCTATGTATTGATATGTCTCCGTAAGGGAATCAAGTGTGACTAGACTGGCACAAACATGGCAGCGAGAATCAGGTCAAACCCACTATAAAAAGGAATTTCAAAAACAAAACAAAAAAAAACTGGGAAATTCTTTACAATTCCTTCAGGGTCTCTGATGAAACCTGAAATGACCCTATCTACAATGACAGCTGGATGTGGCATAAGGCTGGACACTTGGGACTGAGAGGATTGGTGAGATTGGGTGAGCAAATGCAGACCCTTTAAAGCAATAATGCATGGCACACATTCCATGGGTCCCAACTCTCCAGGTTGAAGGGAATATTACTACAGATATAACATGTACGGGAATCCTAGAGAACGGACACACTGTGAATACGAAAGGTTTCTAAAACTCAACGAATAGTCCCTCTCCTGGTGCTCCGGTTTGACTTTCCATCTGCTTTATTATCAACCTCCCAACTTGGAGAGACAGCCCCTTTAACCTCCTGGTTCGCACAGGTTGCCAATTTGGCAGAGGATGAAAGGGAAGAGGGAGAACCAATGAGAGAGTAGCTGTTAGGCATTTGGACGGGCACATATCACTGTAATTTCCCGGCAGGAAGAAGAATTAACCAAAGTCTCAGCCACCCACCGGGAATCAGTATAGATCCTGAACCAAAATTTTGGACTTGCGGTCAGCTCACCAAAAACGAGTTGAAAAATGGAGCTCAGGGGCACAGCAATTCACAAATTGGCCGAGTAATAAAGGACAACTATCGTCCAAAAATCTGTTGAGGGAAGGCAACGAGGCGGACTTGAAAGCGTGGCAGAATAGCAGGAAACAGATTTCAAGAGGTACGTTGGAATCGCCTTTAAAGCACAGGAAGAGGGGCACAACTTCGACAATGATGCACTTGGCCAAAAAGGGCGTATGCGTTTTCTCCTGAATATATTCAGGAGAAAACGCATACGCCCTTTTTGGCCAAGCAAGCAAGCGGGCAATGCAAATCTGCACTACAAAGAAGTATCACTTCCCACCGGTCAAAAAGGACATCCACAAAATGTGTAAAAACCAGAAAGGCAAGACAGGCCCTGGAGAACAGGGTGCCTTGTTATGCTGATGGGCGGGATGTAAATTGCCAACTGCCTCTCTGGAGGAGTGCATTGTGTTCCCTAAAACAAGTAAACAACAGAGCTACAGAGCCAAGGGCACTTCCAGTCTAGGGAATATACCTTGGGAAAACTGAAAATCAAAAAGACACAGCCACCCCAAAATTTAGGGCTGCACTGCTTACAAGGACCTCAACTTGGGTACACCTTAAATATCCCAGGAAATATAAAAATGGTTCAAAAAATTGTGGTACTTACGTATGATGGAATATCCCTCAGCCATGAAATCAATGTCATAAGACCAGTAGCAGCAAAATGGGTGGATTCAGGTACGATGATTCTAAGTGAAATAAGTCACACAGAAAAAGAAACTTATCATAAGATATCACTTATGAAGATCCTGTAAACATGGTTACACTTGAACTGAATTAGGAAAGAGAACAGTGTCTCACATTTAGAAAACACTCTTATGCCTGCTTAAGGGGGAAGGAGAGGTGGGGTGATGCATAAAACCAGAGTTTGATATAAGCACAGGTACCGTTCCAAAAACCAACTATGGAATAGACAAGACCTACACCTTCCTCAGTGAAAGGGACTCAAAACCCCATATTTCCCGCAGAGGAATATATCTGACTAGTAAGAATCTTAAAACCTATGTATTGATATGTCTCCGTAAGGGAATCAAGTGTGTCTAGACTGGGATAAATATGGCAGCGAGAATCAGCTCAAACCCACTATAAAAAGGAATTTCAAAAATAAAACAAAAAAACTGGGAAATTCTTTACAATTCCTTCAGGGTCTCTGATGAAACCTGAAATGACCCTATCTACAATGACAGCTGGATGTGGCATAAGGCTGGACACTTGGGACTGAGAGGATTGGTGAGATTGGGTGAGCAAATGCAGACCCTTTAAAGCAATAATGCATGGCACACATTCCATGGGTCCCAACTCTCCAGGTTGAAGGGAATATTACTACAGATATAACATGTATGGGAATCCTAGAGAACGGACACACTGTGAATACGAAAGGTTTCTAAAACTCAACGAATAGTCCCCCTCCTGGTGCTCCGGTTTGACTTTCCATCTGCTTTATTATCAACCTCCCAACTTGGAGAGACAGACCCTTTAACCTCCTGGTTCGCACAGGTTGCCAATTTGGCAGAGGATGAAAGGGAAGAGGGAGAACCAATGAGAGAGTAGCTGTTAGGCATTTGGACGGGCACATATCACTGTAATTTCCCGGCAGGAAGAAGAATTAACCAAAGTCTCAGCCACCCACCGGGAATCAGTATAGATCCTGAACCAAAATTTTGGACTTGCGGTCAGCTCACCAAAAACGAGTTGAAAAATGGAGCTCAGGGGCACAGCAATTCACAAACTGGCCGAGTAATAAAGGACAACTATCGTCCAAAAATCTGTTGAGGGAAGGCAACGAGGCGGACTTGAAAGCGAGGCAGAATAGCAGGAAACAGATTTCAAGAGGTACGTTGGAATCGCCTTTAAAGCACAGGAAGAGGGGCACAACTTCGACAATGATGCACTTGGCCAAAAAGGGCGTATGCGTTTTCTCCTGAATATATTCAGGAGAAAACGCATACGCCCTTTTTGGCCAAGCAAGCAAGCGGGCAATGCAAATCTGCACTACAAAGAAGTATCACTTCCCACCGGTCAAAAGGGACATCCACAAAATGTGTAAAAACCAGAAAGGCAAGACAGGCCCTGGAGAACAGGGAGCCTTGTTATGCTGATGGGCGGGATGTAAATTGCCAACTGCCTCTCTGGAGGAGTGCATTGTGTTCCCTAAAACAAGTAAACAACAGAGCTACAGAGCCAAGGGCACTTCCAGTCTAGGGAATATACCTTGGGAAAACTGAAAATCAAAAAGACACAGCCACCCCAAAATTTAGGGCTGCACTGCTTACAAGGACCTCAACTTGGGTACACCTTAAATATCCCAGGAAATATAAAAATGGTTCAAAAAATTGTGGTACTTACGTACGATGGAATATCCCTCAGCCATGAAATCAATGTCATAAGACCAGTAGCAGCAAAATGGGTGGATTCAGGTACGATGATTCTAAGTGAAATAAGTCACACAGAAAAAGAAACTTATCATAAGATATCACTTATGAAGATCCTGTAAACATGGCTACACTTGAACTGAGTTAGGAAAGAGAACAGTGTCTCACATTTAGAAAACACTCTTATGCCTGCTTAAGGGGGAAGGAGAGGTGGGGTGATGCATAAAACCAGAGTTTGATATAAGCACAGGTACCGTTCCAAAAACCAACTATGGAATAGACAAGACCTACACCTTCCTCAGTGAAAGGGACTCAAAACCCCATATTTCCCGCAGAGGAATATATCTGACTAGTAAGAATCTTAAAACCTATGTATTGATATGTCTCCGTAAGGGATTCAAGTGTGTCTAGACTGGGATAAATATGGCAGCGAGAATCAGCTCAAACCAACTATAAAAAGGAATTTCAAAAATAAAACAAAAAAACTGGGAAATTCTTTACAATTCCTTCAGGGTCTCTGATGAAACCTGAAATGACCCTATCTACAATGACAGCTGGATGTGGCATAAGGCTGGACACTTGGGACTGAGAGGATTGGTGAGATTGGGTGAGCAAATGCAGACCCTTTAAAGCAATAATGCATGGCACACATTCCATGGGTCCCAACTCTCCAGGTTGAAGGGAATATTACTACAGATATAACATGTACGGGAATCCTAGAGAACGGACACACTGTGAATACGAAAGGTTTCTAAAACTCAACGAATAGTCCCTCTCCTGGTGCTCCGGTTTGACTTTCCATCTGCTTTATTATCAACCTCCCAACTTGGAGAGACAGCCCCTTTAACCTCCTGGTTCGCACAGGTTGCCAATTTGGCAGAGGATGAAAGGGAAGAGGGAGAACCAATGAGAGAGTAGCTGTTAGGCATTTGGACGGGCACATATCACTGTAATTTCCCGGCAAAAGGAAGAATTAACCAAAGTCTCAGCCACCCACCGGGAATCAGTATAGATCCTGAACCAAAATTTTGGACTTGCGGTCAGCTCACCAAAAACGAGTTGAAAAATGGAGCTCAGGGGCACAGCAATTCACAAACTGGCCGAGTAATAAAGGACAAGTATCGTCCAAAAATCTGTTGAGGGAAGGCAACGAGGCGGACTTGAAAGCGAGGCAGAATAGCAGGAAACAGATTTCAAGAGGTACGTTGGAATCGCCTTTAAAGCACAGGAAGAGGGGCACAACTTCGACAATGATGCACTTGGCCAAAAAGGGCGTATGCGTTTTGTCCTGAATATATACAGGAGAAAACGCATACGCCCTTTTTGGCCAAGCAAGCAAGCGGGCAATGCAAATCTGCACTACAAAGAAGTATCACTTCCCACCGGTCAAAAGGGACATCCACAAAATGTGTAAAAACCAGAAAGGCAAGACAGGCCCTGGAGAACAGGGAACCTTGTTATGCTGATGGGCGGGATGTAAATTGCCAACTGCCTCTCTGGAAGAGTGCATTGTGTTCCCTAAAACAAGTAAACAACAGAGCTACAGAGCTAAGGGCACTTCCAGTCTAGGGAATATACCTTGGGAAAACTGAAAATCAAAAAGACACAGCCACCCCAAAATTTAGGGCTGCACTGCTTACAAGGACCTCAACTTGGGTACACCTTAAATATCCCAGGAAATATAAAAATGGTTCAAAAAATTGTGGTACTTACGTACGATGGAATATCCCTCAGCCATGAAATCAATGTCATAAGACCAGTAGCAGCAAAATGGGTGGATTCAGGTACGATGATTCTAAGTGAAATAAGTCACACAGAAAAAGAAACTTATCATAAGATATCACTTATGAAGATCCTGTAAACATGGCTACACTTGAACTGAGTTAGGAAAGAGAACAGTGTCTCACATTTAGAAAACACTCTTATGCCTGCTTAAGGGGGAAGGAGAGGTGGGGTGATGCATAAAACCAGAGTTTGATATAAGCACAGGTACCGTTCCAAAAACCAACTATGGAATAGACAAGACCTACACCTTCCTCAGTGAAAGGGACTCAAAACCCCATATTTCCCGCAGAGGAATATATCTGACTAGTAAGAATCTTAAAACCTATGTATTGATATGTCTCCGTAAGGGATTCAAGTGTGTCTAGACTGGGATAAATATGGCAGCGAGAATCAGCTCAAACCAACTATAAAAAGGAATTTCAAAAATAAAACAAAAAAACTGGGAAATTCTTTACAATTCCTTCAGGGTCTCTGATGAAACCTGAAATGACCCTATCTACAATGACAGCTGGATGTGGCATAAGGCTGGACACTTGGGACTGAGAGGATTGGTGAGATTGGGTGAGCAAATGCAGACCCTTTAAAGCAATAATGCATGGCACACATTCCATGGGTCCCAACTCTCCAGGTTGAAGGGAATATTACTACAGATATAACATGTACGGGAATCCTAGAGAACGGACACACTGTGAATACGAAAGGTTTCTAAAACTCAACGAATAGTCCCTCTCCTGGTGCTCCGGTTTGACTTTCCATCTGCTTTATTATCAACCTCCCAACTTGGAGAGACAGCCCCTTTAACCTCCTGGTTCGCACAGGTTGCCAATTTGGCAGAGGATGAAAGGGAAGAGGGAGAACCAATGAGAGAGTAGCTGTTAGGCATTTGGACGGGCACATATCACTGTAATTTCCCGGCAAAAGGAAGAATTAACCAAAGTCTCAGCCACCCACCGGGAATCAGTATAGATCCTGAACCAAAATTTTGGACTTGCGGTCAGCTCACCAAAAACGAGTTGAAAAATGGAGCTCAGGGGCACAGCAATTCACAAACTGGCCGAGTAATAAAGGACAAGTATCGTCCAAAAATCTGTTGAGGGAAGGCAACGAGGCGGACTTGAAAGCGAGGCAGAATAGCAGGAAACAGATTTCAAGAGGTACGTTGGAATCGCCTTTAAAGCACAGGAAGAGGGGCACAACTTCGACAATGATGCACTTGGCCAAAAAGGGCGTATGCGTTTTGTCCTGAATATATACAGGAGAAAACGCATACGCCCTTTTTGGCCAAGCAAGCAAGCGGGCAATGCAAATCTGCACTACAAAGAAGTATCACTTCCCACCGGTCAAAAGGGACATCCACAAAATGTGTAAAAACCAGAAAGGCAAGACAGGCCCTGGAGAACAGGGAACCTTGTTATGCTGATGGGCGGGATGTAAATTGCCAACTGCCTCTCTGGAAGAGTGCATTGTGTTCCCTAAAACAAGTAAACAACAGAGCTACAGAGCCAAGGGCACTTCCAGTCTAGGGAATATACCTTGGGAAAACTGAAAATCAAAAAGACACAGCCACCCCAAAATTTAGGGCTGCACTGCTTACAAGGACCTCAACTTGGGTACACCTTAAATATCCCAGGAAATATAAAAATGGTTCAAAAAATTGTGGTACTTACGTACGATGGAATATCCCTCAGCCATGAAATCAATGTCATAAGACCAGTAGCAGCAAAATGGGTGGATTCAGGTACGATGATTCTAAGTGAAATAAGTCACACAGAAAAAGAAACTTATCATAAGATATCACTTATGAAGATCCTGTAAACATGGCTACACTTGAACTGAGTTAGGAAAGAGAACAGTGTCTCACATTTAGAAAACACTCTTATGCCTGCTTAAGGGGGAAGGAGAGGTGGGGTGATGCATAAAACCAGAGTTTGATATAAGCACAGGTACCGTTCCAAAAACGAACTATGGAATAGACAAGACCTACCCCTTCCTCAGTGAAAGGGACTCAAAACCCCATATTTCCCGCAGAGGAATATATCTGACTAGTAAGAATCTTAAAACCTATGTATTGATATGTCTCCGTAAGGGAATCAAGTGTGTCTAGACTGGGATAAATATGGCAGCGAGAATCAGCTCAAACCCACTATAAAAAGGAATTTCAAAAATAAAACAAAAAAACTGGGAAATTCTTTACAATTCCTTCAGGGTCTCTGATGAAACCTGAAATGACCCTATCTACAATGACAGCTGGATGTGTCATAAGGCTGGACACTTGGGACTGAGAGGATTGGTGAGATTGGGTGAGCAAATGCAGACCATTTAAAGCAATAATGCATGGCACACATTCCATGGGTCCCAACTCTCCAGGTTGAAGGGAATATTACTACAGATATAACATGTACAGGAATCCTAGAGAACGGACACACTGTGAATACGAAAGGTTTCTAAAACTCAACGAATAGTCCCTCTCCTGGTGCTCCGGTTTGACTTTCCATCTGCTTTATTATCAACCTCCCAACTTGGAGAGACAGCCCCTTTAACCTCCTGGTTCGCACAGGTTGCCAATTTGGCAGAGGATGAAAGGGAAGAGGGAGAACCAATGAGAGAGTAGCTGTTAGGCATTTGGACGGGCACATATCACTGTAATTTCCCGGCAGGAAGAAGAATTAACCAAAGTCTCAGCCACCCACCGGGAATCAGTATAGATCCTGAACCAAAATTTTGGACTTGCGGTCAGTTCACCAAAAACGAGTTGAAAAATGGAGCTCAGGGGCACAGCAATTCACAAACTGGCCGAGTAATAAAGGACAACTATCGTCCAAAAATCTGTTGAGGGAAGGCAACGAGGCGGACTTGAAAGCGAGGCAGAATAGCAGGAAACAGATTTCAAGAGGTACGTTGGAATCGCCTTTAAAGCACAGGAAGAGGGGCACAACTTCGACAATGATGCACTTGGCCAAAAAGGGCGTATGCGTTTTCTCCTGAATATATTCAGGAGAAAACGCATACGCCCTTTTTGGCCAAGCAAGCAAGCGGGCAATGCAAATCTGCACTACAAAGAAGTATCACTTCCCACCGGTCAAAAGGGACATCCACAAAATGTGTAAAAACCAGAAAGGCAAGACAGGCCCTGGAGAACAGGGAGCCTTGTTATGCTGATGGGCGGGATGTAAATTGCCAACTGCCTCTCTGGAGGAGTGCATTGTGTTCCCTAAAACAAGTAAACAACAGAGCTACAGAGCCAAGGGCACTTCCAGTCTAGGGAATATACCTTGGGAAAACTGAAAATCAAAAAGACACAGCCACCCCAAAATTTAGGGCTGCACTGCTTACAAGGACCTCAACTTGGGTACACCTTAAATATCCCAGGAAATATAAAAATGGTTCAAAAAATTGTGGTACTTACGTACGATGGAATATCCCTCAGCCATGAAATCAATGTCATAAGACCAGTAGCAGCAAAATGGGTGGATTCAGGTACGATGATTCTAAGTGAAATAAGTCACACAGAAAAAGAAACTTATCATAAGATATCACTTATGAAGATCCTGTAAACATGGCTACACTTGAACTGAGTTAGGAAAGAGAACAGTGTCTCACATTTAGAAAACACTCTTATGCCTGCTTAAGGGGGAAGGAGAGGTGGGGTGATGCATAAAACCAGAGTTTGATATAAGCACAGGTACCGTTCCAAAAACCAACTATGGAATAGACAAGACCTACACCTTCCTCAGTGAAAGGGACTCAAAACCCCATATTTCCCGCAGAGGAATATATCTGACTAGTAAGAATCTTAAAACCTATGTATTGATATGTCTCCGTAAGGGATTCAAGTGTGTCTAGACTGGGATAAATATGGCAGCGAGAATCAGCTCAAACCAACTATAAAAAGGAATTTCAAAAATAAAACAAAAAAACTGGGAAATTCTTTACAATTCCTTCAGGGTCTCTGATGAAACCTGAAATGACCCTATCTACAATGACAGCTGGATGTGGCATAAGGCTGGACACTTGGGACTGAGAGGATTGGTGAGATTGGGTGAGCAAATGCAGACCCTTTAAAGCAATAATGCATGGCACACATTCCATGGGTCCCAACTCTCCAGGTTGAAGGGAATATTACTACAGATATAACATGTACGGGAATCCTAGAGAACGGACACACTGTGAATACGAAAGGTTTCTAAAACTCAACGAATAGTCCCTCTCCTGGTGCTCCGGTTTGACTTTCCATCTGCTTTATTATCAACCTCCCAACTTGGAGAGACAGCCCCTTTAACCTCCTGGTTCGCACAGGTTGCCAATTTGGCAGAGGATGAAAGGGAAGAGGGAGAACCAATGAGAGAGTAGCTGTTAGGCATTTGGACGGGCACATATCACTGTAATTTCCCGGCAAAAGGAAGAATTAACCAAAGTCTCAGCCACCCACCGGGAATCAGTATAGATCCTGAACCAAAATTTTGGACTTGCGGTCAGCTCACCAAAAACGAGTTGAAAAATGGAGCTCAGGGGCACAGCAATTCACAAACTGGCCGAGTAATAAAGGACAAGTATCGTCCAAAAATCTGTTGAGGGAAGGCAACGAGGCGGACTTGAAAGCGAGGCAGAATAGCAGGAAACAGATTTCAAGAGGTACGTTGGAATCGCCTTTAAAGCACAGGAAGAGGGGCACAACTTCGACAATGATGCACTTGGCCAAAAAGGGCGTATGCGTTTTGTCCTGAATATATACAGGAGAAAACGCATACGCCCTTTTTGGCCAAGCAAGCAAGCGGGCAATGCAAATCTGCACTACAAAGAAGTATCACTTCCCACCGGTCAAAAGGGACATCCACAAAATGTGTAAAAACCAGAAAGGCAAGACAGGCCCTGGAGAACAGGGAACCTTGTTATGCTGATGGGCGGGATGTAAATTGCCAACTGCCTCTCTGGAAGAGTGCATTGTGTTCCCTAAAACAAGTAAACAACAGAGCTACAGAGCTAAGGGCACTTCCAGTCTAGGGAATATACCTTGGGAAAACTGAAAATCAAAAAGACACAGCCACCCCAAAATTTAGGGCTGCACTGCTTACAAGGACCTCAACTTGGGTACACCTTAAATATCCCAGGAAATATAAAAATGGTTCAAAAAATTGTGGTACTTACGTACGATGGAATATCCCTCAGCCATGAAATCAATGTCATAAGACCAGTAGCAGCAAAATGGGTGGATTCAGGTACGATGATTCTAAGTGAAATAAGTCACACAGAAAAAGAAACTTATCATAAGATATCACTTATGAAGATCCTGTAAACATGGCTACACTTGAACTGAGTTAGGAAAGAGAACAGTGTCTCACATTTAGAAAACACTCTTATGCCTGCTTAAGGGGGAAGGAGAGGTGGGGTGATGCATAAAACCAGAGTTTGATATAAGCACAGGTACCGTTCCAAAAACCAACTATGGAATAGACAAGACCTACACCTTCCTCAGTGAAAGGGACTCAAAACCCCATATTTCCCGCAGAGGAATATATCTGACTAGTAAGAATCTTAAAACCTATGTATTGATATGTCTCCGTAAGGGATTCAAGTGTGTCTAGACTGGGATAAATATGGCAGCGAGAATCAGCTCAAACCCACTATAAAAAGGAATTTCAAAAATAAAACAAAAAAACTGGGAAATTCTTTACAATTCCTTCAGGGTCTCTGATGAAACCTGAAATGACCCTATCTACAATGACAGCTGGATGTGGCATAAGGCTGGACACTTGGGACTGAGAGGATTGGTGAGATTGGGTGAGCAAATGCAGACCCTTTAAAGCAATAATGCATGGCACACATTCCATGGGTCCCAACTCTCCAGGTTGAAGGGAATATTACTACAGATATAACATGTACGGGAATCCTAGAGAACGGACACACTGTGAATACGAAAGGTTTCTAAAACTCAACGAATAGTCCCTCTCCTGGTGCTCCGGTTTGACTTTCCATCTGCTTTATTATCAACCTCCCAACTTGGAGAGACAGCCCCTTTAACCTCCTGGTTCGCACAGGTTGCCAATTTGGCAGAGGATGAAAGGGAAGAGGGAGAACCAATGAGAGAGTAGCTGTTAGGCATTTGGACGGGCACATATCACTGTAATTTCCCGGCAGGAAGAAGAATTAACCAAAGTCTCAGCCACCCACCGGGAATCAGTATAGATCCTGAACCAAAATTTTGGACTTGCGGTCAGTTCACCAAAAACGAGTTGAAAAATGGAGCTCAGGGGCACAGCAATTCACAAACTGGCCGAGTAATAAAGGACAACTATCGTCCAAAAATCTGTTGAGGGAAGGCAACGAGGCGGACTTGAAAGCGAGGCAGAATAGCAGGAAACAGATTTCAAGAGGTACGTTGGAATCGCCTTTAAAGCACAGGAAGAGGGGCACAACTTCGACAATGATGCACTTGGCCAAAAAGGGCGTATGCGTTTTCTCCTGAATATATTCAGGAGAAAACGCATACGCCCTTTTTGGGCAAGCAAGCAAGCGGGCAATGCAAATCTGCACTACAAAGAAGTATCACTTCCCACCGGTCAAAAGGGACATCCACAAAATGTGTAAAAACCAGAAAGGCAAGACAGGCCTTGGAGGACAGGGAGCCTTTTCATGCTGATGGGCGGGATGTAAATTGCCAACTGCCTCTCTGGAGGAGTGCATTGTGTTCCCTAAAACAAGTAAACAACAGAGCTACAGAGCCAAGGGCACTTCCAGTCTAGGGAATATACCTTGGGAAAACTGAAAATCAAAAAGACACAGCCACCCCAAAATTTAGGGCTGCACTGCTTACAAGGACCTCAACTTGGGTACACCTTAAATATCCCAGGAAATATAAAAATTGTTCAAAAAATTGTGGTACTTACGTACGATGGAATATCCCTCAGCCATGAAATCAATGTCATAATACCAGTAGCATCAAAATGGGTGGATTCAGGTACGATGATTCTAAGTGAAATAAGTCACAGAGAAAAAGAAACTTATCATAAGATATCACTTATGAAGATCCTGTAAACATGGCTACACTTGAACTGAGTTAGGAAAGAGAACAGTGTCTCACATTTAGAAAACACTCTTATGCCTGCTTAAGGGGGAAGGAGAGGTGGGGTGATGCATAAAACCAGAGTTTGATATAAGCACAGGTACCGTTCCAAAAACCAACTATGGAATAGACAAGACCTACACCTTCCTCAGTGAAAGGGACTCAAAACCCCATATTTCCCGCAGAGGAATATATCTGACTAGTAAGAATCTTAAAACCTATGTATTGATATGTCTCCGTAAGGGAATCAAGTGTGTCTAGACTGGGATAAATATGGCAGCGAGAATCAGCTCAAACCCACTATAAAAAGGAATTTCAAAAATAAAACAAAAAAACTGGGAAATTCTTTACAATTCCTTCAGGGTCTCTGATGAAACCTGAAATGACCCTATCTACAATGACAGCTGGATGTGGCATAAGGCTGGACACTTGGGACTGAGAGGATTGGTGAGATTGGGTGAGCAAATGCAGACCATTTAAAGCAATAATGCATGGCACACATTCCATGGGTCCCAACTCTCCAGGTTGAAGGGAATATTACTACAGATATAACATGTACGGGAATCCTAGAGAACGGACACACTGTGAATACGAAAGGTTTCTAAAACTCAACGAATAGTCCCTCTCCTGGTGCTCCGGTTTGACTTTCCATCTGCTTTATTATCAACCTCCCAACTTGGAGAGACAGCCCCTTTAACCTCCTGGTTCGCACAGGTTGCCAATTTGGCAGAGGATGAAAGGGAAGAGGGAGAACCAATGAGAGAGTAGCTGTTAGGCATTTGGACGGGCACATATCACTGTAATTTCCCGGCAGGAAGAAGAATTAACCAAAGTCTCAGCCACCCACCGGGAATCAGTATAGATCCTGAACCAAAATTTTGGACTTGCGGTCAGCTCACCAAAAACGAGTTGAAAAATGGAGCTCAGGGGCACAGCAATTCACAAACTGGCCGAGTAATAAAGGACAACTATCGTCCAAAAATCTGTTGAGGGAAGGCAACGAGGCGGACTTGAAAGCGAGGCAGAATAGCAGGAAACAGATTTCAAGAGGTACGTTGGAATTGCCTTTAAAGCACAGGAAGAGGGGCACAACTTCGACAATGATGCACTTGGCCAAAAAGGGCGTATGCGTTTTCTCCTGAATATATTCAGGAGAAAACGCATACGCCCTTTTTGGCCAAGCAAGCAAGCGGGCAATGCAAATCTGCACTACAAACAAGTATCACTTCCCACCGGTCAAAAGGGACATCCACAAAATGTGTAAAAACCAGAAAGGCAAGACAGGCCCTGGAGAACAGGGAGCCTTGTTATGCTGATGGGCGGGATGTAAATTGCCAACTGCCTCTCTGGAGGAGTGCATTGTGTTCCCTAAAACAAGTAAACAACAGAGCTACAGAGCCAAGGGCACTTCCAGTCTAGGGAATATACCTTGGGAAAACTGAAAATCAAAAAGACACAGCCACCCCAAAATTTAGGGCTGCACTGCTTACAAGGACCTCAACTTGGGTACACCTTAAATATCCCAGGAAATATAAAAATGGTTCAAAAAATTGTGGTACTTACGTACGATGGAATATCCCTCAGCCATGAAATCAATGTCATAAGACCAGTAGCAGCAAAATGGGTGGATTCAGGTACGATGATTCTAAGTGAAATAAGTCACACAGAAAAAGAAACTTATCATAAGATATCACTTATGAAGATCCTGTAAACATGGCTACACTTGAACTGAGTTAGGAAAGAGAACAGTGTCTCACATTTAGAAAACACTCTTATGCCTGCTTAAGGGGGAAGGAGAGGTGGGGTGATGCATAAAACCAGAGTTTGATATAAGCACAGGTACCGTTCCAAAAACCAACTATGGAATAGACAAGACCTACACCTTCCTCAGTGAAAGGGACTCAAAACCCCATATTTCCCGCAGAGGAATATATCTGACTAGTAAGAATCTTAAAACCTATGTATTGATATGTCTCCGTAAGGGAATCAAGTGTGTCTAGACTGGGATAAATATGGCAGCGAGAATCAGCTCAAACCCACTATAAAAAGGAATTTCAAAAATAAAACACAAAAACTGGGAAATTCTTTACAATTCCTTCAGGGTCTCTGATGAAACCTGAAATGACCCTATCTACAATGACAGCTGGATGTGGCATAAGGCTGGACACTTGGGACTGAGAGGATTGGTGAGATTGGGTGAGCAAATGCAGACCCTTTAAAGCAATAATGCATGGCACACATTCCATGGGTCCCAACTCTCCAGGTTGAAGGGAATATTACTACAGATATAACATGTACGGGAATCCTAGAGAACGGACACACTGTGAATACGAAAGGTTTCTAAAACTCAACGAATAGTCCCTCTCCTGGTGCTCCGGTTTGACTTTCCATCTGCTTTATTATCAACCTCCCAACTTGGAGAGACAGCCCCTTTAACCTCCTGGTTCGCACAGGTTGCCAATTTGGCAGAGGATGAAAGGGAAGAGGGAGAACCAATGAGAGAGTAGCTGTTAGGCATTTGGACGGGCACATATCACTGTAATTTCCCGGCAGGAAGAAGAATTAACCAAAGTCTCAGCCACCCACCGGGAATCAGTATAGATCCTGAACCAAAATTTTGGACTTGCGGTCAGCTCACCAAAAACGAGTTGAAAAATGGAGCTCAGGGGCACAGCAATTCACAAACTGGCCGAGTAATAAAGGACAACTATCGTCCAAAAATCTGTTGAGGGAAGGCAACGAGGCGGACTTGAAAGCGAGGCAGAATAGCAGGAAACAGATTTCAAGAGGTACGTTGGAATCGCCTTTAAAGCACAGGAAGAGGGGCACAACTTCGACAATGATGCACTTGGCCAAAAAGGGCGTATGCGTTTTCTCCTGAATATATTCAGGAGAAAACGCATACGCCCTTTTTGGCCAAGCAAGCAAGCGGGCAATGCAAATCTGCACTACAAAGAAGTATCACTTCCCACCGGTCAAAAGGGACATCCACAAAATGTGTAAAAACCAGAAAGGCAAGACAGGCCCTGGAGAACAGGGAGCCTTGTTATGCTGATGGGCGGGATGTAAATTGCCAACTGCCTCTCTGGAGGAGTGCATTGTGTTCCCTAAAACAAGTAAACAACAGAGCTACAGAGCCAAGGGCACTTCCAGTCTAGGGAATATACCTTGGGAAAACTGAAAATCAAAAAGACACAGCCACCCCAAAATTTAGGGCTGCACTGCTTACAAGGACCTCAACTTGGGTACACCTTAAATATCCCAGGAAATATAAAAATGGTTCAAAAAATTGTGGTACTTACGTACGATGGAATATCCCTCAGCCATGAAATCAATGTCATAAGACCAGTAGCAGCAAAATGGGTGAATTCATGTACGATGATTCTAAGTGAAATAAGTCACAGAGAAAAAGAAGCTTATCATAAGATATCACTTATGAAGATCCTGTAAACATGGCTACACTTGAACTGAGTTAGGAAAGAGAACAGTGGCTCACATTTAGAAAACACTCTTATGCCTGCTTAAGGGGGAAGGAGAGGTGGGGTGATGCATAAAACCAGAGTTTGATATAAGCACAGGTACCGTTCCAAAAACCAACTATGGAATAGACAAGACCTACACCTTCCTCAGTGAAAGGGACTCAAAACCCCATATTTCCCGCAGAGGAATATATCTGACTAGTAAGAATCTTAAAACCTATGTATTGATATGTCTCCGTAAGGGAATCAAGTGTGTCTAGACTGGGATAAATATGGCAGCGAGAATCAGCTCAAACCCACTATAAAAAGGAATTTCAAAAATAAAACAAAAAAAACTGGGAAATTCTTTACAATTCCTTCAGGGTCTCTGATGAAACCTGAAATGACCCTATCTACAACGACAGCTGGATGTGGCATAAGGCTGGACACTTGGGACTGAGAGGATTGGTGAGATTGGGTGAGCAAATGCAGACCCTTTAAAGCAATAATGCATGGCACACATTCCATGGGTCCCAACTCTCCAGGTTGAAGGGAATATTACTACAGATATAACATGTACGGGAATCCTAGAGAACGGACACACTGTGAATACGAAAGGTTTCTAAAACTCAACGAATAGTCCCTCTCCTGGTGCTCCGGTTTGACTTTCCATCTGCTTTATTATCAACCTCCCAACTTGGAGAGACAGCCCCTTTAACCTCCTGGTTCGCACAGGTTGCCAATTTGGCAGAGGATGAAAGGGAAGAGGGAGAACCAATGAGAGAGTAGCTGTTAGGCATTTGGACGGGCACATATCACTGTAATTTCCCGGCAGGAAGAAGAATTAACCAAAGTCTCAGCCACCCACCGGGAATCAGTATAGATCCTGAACCAAAATTTTGGACTTGCGGTCAGCTCACCAAAAACGAGTTGAAAAATGGAGCTCAGGGGCACAGCAATTCACAAACTGGCCGAGTAATAAAGGACAACTATCGTCCAAAAATCTGTTGAGGGAAGGCAACGAGGCAGACTTGAAAGCGAGGCAGAATAGCAGGAAACAGATTTCCAGAGGTACGTTGGAATCGCCTTTAAAGCACAGGAAGAGGGGCACAACTTCGACAATGATGCACTTGGCCAAAAAGGGCGTATGCGTTTTCTCCTGAATATATTCAGGAGAAAACGCATACGCCCTTTTTGGCCAAGCAAGCAAGCGGGCAATGCAAATCTGCACTACAAAGAAGTATCACTTCCCACCGGTCAAAAGGGACATCCACAAAATGTGTAAAAACCAGAAAGGCAAGACAGGCCCTGGAGAACAGGGAGCCTTGTTATGCTGATGGGCGGGATGTAAATTGCCAACTGCCTCTCTGGAGGAGTGCATTGTGTTCCCTAAAACAAGTAAACAACAGAGCTACAGAGCCAAGGGCACTTCCAGTCTAGGGAATATACCTAGGGAAAACTGAAAATCAAAAAGACACAGCCACCCCAAAATTTAGGGCTGCACTGCTTACAAGGACCTCAACTTGGGTACACCTTAAATATCCCAGGAAATATAAAAATGGTTCAAAAAATTGTGGTACTTACGTACGATGGAATATCCCTCAGCCATGAAATCAATGTCATAAGACCAGTAGCAGCAAAATGGGTGGATTCATGTACGATGATTCTAAGTGAAATAAGTCACAGAGAAAAAGAAGCTTATCATAAGATATCACTTATGAAGATCCTGTAAACATAGCTACACTTGAACTGAGTTAGGAAAGAGAACAGTGTCTCACATTTAGAAAAAACTCTTATGCCTGCTTAAGGGGGAAGGAGAGGTGGGGTGATGCATAAAACCAGAGTTTGATATAAGCACAGGTACCGTTCCAAAAACCAACTATGGAATAGACAAGACCTACACCTTCCTCAGTGAAAGGGACTCAAAACCCCATATTTCCCGCAGAGGAATATATCTGACTAGTAAGAATCTTAAAACCTATGTATTGATATGTCTCCGTAAGGGAATCAAGTGTGTCTAGACTGGGATAAATATGGCAGCGAGAATCAGCTCAAACCCACTATAAAAAGGAATTTCAAAAATAAAACAAAAAAAACTGGGAAATTCTTTACAATTCCTTCAGGGTCTCTGATGAAACCTGAAATGACCCTATCTACAATGACAGCTGGATGTGGCATAAGGCTGGACACTTGGGACTGAGAGGATTGGTGAGATTGGGTGAGCAAATGCAGACCCTTTAAAGCAATAATGCATGGCACACATTCCATGGGTCCCAACTCTCCAGGTTGAAGGGAATATTACTACAGATATAACATGTACGGGAATCCTAGAGAACGGACACACTGTGAATACGAAAGGTTTCTAAAACTCAACGAATAGTCCCTCTCCTGGTGCTCCGGTTTGACTTTCCATCTGCTTTATTATCAACCTCGCAACTTGGAGAGACAGCCCCTTTAACCTCCTGGTTCGCACAGGTTGCCAATTTGGCAGAGGATGAAAGGGAAGAGGGAGAACCAATGAGAGAGTAGCTGTTAGGCATTTGGACGGGCACATATCACTGTAATTTCCCGGCAGGAAGAGGAATTAACCAAAGTCTCAGCCACCCACCGGGAATCAGTATAGATCCTGAACCAAAATTTTGGACTTGCGGTCAGTTCACCAAAAACGAGTTGAAAAATGGAGCTCAGGGGCACAGCAATTCACAAACTGGCCGAGTAATAAAGGACAACTATCGTCCAAAAATCTGTTGAGGGAAGGCAACGAGGCGGACTTGAAAGCGAGGCAGAATAGCAGGAAACAGATTTCCAGAGGTACGTTGGAATCGCCTTTAAAGCACAGGAAGAGGGGCACAACTTCGACAATGATGCACTTGGCCAAAAAGGGCGTATGCGTTTTCTCCTGAATATATTCAGGAGAAAACACATACGCCCTTTTTGGCCAAGCAAGCAAGCGGGCAATGCAAATCTGCACTACAAAGAAGTATCACTTCCCACCGGTCAAAAGGGACATCCACAAAATGTGTAAAAACCAGAAAGGCAAGACAGGCCCTGGAGAACAGGGAGCCTTGTTATGCTGATGGGCGGGATGTAAATTGCCAACTGCCTCTCTGGAGGAGTGCATTGTGTTCCCTAAAACAAGTAAACAACAGAGCTACAGAGCCAAGGGCACTTCCAGTCTAGGGAATATACCTTGGGAAAACTGAAAATCAAAAAGACACAGCCACCCCAAAATTTAGGGCTGCACTGCTTACAAGGACCTCAACTTGGGTACACCTTAAATATCCCAGGAAATATAAAAATGGTTCAAAAAATTGTGGTACTTACGTACGATGGAATATCCCTCAGCCATGAAATCAATGTCATAAGACCAGTAGCAGCAAAATGGGTGGATTCAGGTACGATGATTCTAAGTGAAATAAGTCACAGAGAAAAAGAAGCTTATCATAAGATATCACTTATGAAGATCCTGTAAACATGGCTACACTTGAACTGAGTTAGGAAAGAGAACAGTGTCTCACATTTAGAAAACACTCTTATGCCTGCTTAAGGGGGAAGGAGAGGTGGGGTGATGCATAAAACCAGAGTTTGATATAAGCACAGGTACCGTTCCAAAAACCAACTATGGAATAGACAAGACCTACACCTTCCTCAGTGAAAGGGACTCAAAACCCCATATTTCCCGCAGAGGAATATATCTGACTAGTAAGAATCTTAAAACCTATGTATTGATATGTCTCCGTAAGGGAATCAAGTGTGTCTAGACTGGGATAAATATGGCAGCGAGAATCAGCTCAAACCCACTATAAAAAGGAATTTCAAAAATAAAACAAAAAAAACTGGGAAATTCTTTACAATTCCTTCAGGGTCTCTGATGAAACCTGAAATGACCCTATCTACAATGACAGCTGGATGTGGCATAAGGCTGGACACTTGGGACTGAGAGGATTGGTGAGATTGCGTGAGCAAATGCAGACCCTTTAAAGCAATAATGCATGGCACACATTCCATGGGTCCCAACTCTCCAGGTTGAAGGGAATATTACTACAGATATAACATGTACGGGAATCCTAGAGAACGGACACACTGTGAATACGAAAGGTTTCTAAAACTCAACGAATAGTCCCTCTCCTGGTGCTCCGGTTTGACTTTCCATCTGCTTTATTATCAACCTCCCAACTTGGAGAGACAGCCCCTTTAACCTCCTGGTTCGCACAGGTTGCCAATTTGGCAGAGGATGAAAGGGAAGAGGGAGAACCAATGAGAGAGTAGCTGTTAGGCATTTGGACGGGCACATATCACTGTAATTTCCCGGCAGGAAGAAGAATTAACCAAAGTCTCAGCCACCCACCGGGAATCAGTATAGATCCAGAACCAAAAATTTGGACTTGCGGTCAGCTCACCAAAAACGAGTTGAAAAATGGAGCTCAGGGGCACAGCAATTCACAAACTGGCCGAGTAATAAAGGACAACTATCGTCCAAAAATCTGTTGAGGGAAGGCAACGAGGCGGACTTGAAAGCGAGGCAGAATAGCAGGAAACAGATTTCCAGAGGTACGTTGGAATCGCCTTTAAAGCACAGGAAGAGGGGCACAACTTCGACAATGATGCACTTGGCCAAAAAGGGTGTATGCATTTTCTCCTGAATATATTCAGGAGAAAACGCATACGCCCTTTTTGGCCAAGCAAGCAAGCGGGCAATGCAAATCTGCACTACAAAGAAGTATCACTTCCCACCGGTCAAAAGGGACATCCACAAAATGTGTAAAAACCAGAAAGGCAAGACAGGCCCTGGAGAACAGGGAGCCTTGTTATGCTGATGGGCGGGATGTAAATTGCCAACTGCCTCTCTGGAGGAGTGCATTGTGTTCCCTAAAACAAGTAAACAACAGAGCTACAGAGCCAAGGGCACTTCCAGTCTAGGGAATATACCTTGGGAAAACTGAAAATCAAAAAGACACAGCCACCCCAAAATTTAGGGCTGCACTGCTTACAAGGACCTCAACTTGGGTACAACTTAAATATCCCAGGAAATATAAAAATGGTTCAAAAAATTGTGGTACTTACGTACGATGGAATATCCCTCAGCCATGAAATCAATGTCATAAGACCAGTAGCAGCAAAATGGGTGGATTCAGGTATGATGATTCTAAGTGAAATAAGCCACACAGAAAAAGAAACTTATCATAAGATATCACTTATGAAGATCCTGTAAAGATGGCTACACTTCAACTGAGTTAGGAAAGAGAACAGTGTCTCACATTTAGAAAACACTCTTATGCCTGCTTAAGGGGGAAGGAGAGGTGGGGTGATGCATAAAACCAGAGTTTGATATAAGCACAGGTACCGTTCCAAAAACCAACTATGGAATAGACAAGACCTACACCTTCCTCAGTGAAAGGGACTCAAAACCCCATATTTCCCGCAGAGGAATATATCTGACTAGTAAGAATCTTAAAACCTATGTATTGATATGTCTCCATAAGGGAATCAAGTGTGTCTAGACTGGGATAAATATGGCAGCGAGAATCAGCCCAAACCCACTATAAAACGGAATTTCAAAAATAAAACAAAAAAACTGGGAAATTCTTTACAATTCCTTCAGGGTCTCTGATGAAACCTGAAATGACCCTATCTACAATGACAGCTGGATGTGGCATAAGGCTGGACACTTGGGACTGAGAGGATTGGTGAGATTGGGTGAGCAAATGCAGACCCTTTAAAGCAATAATGCATGGCACACATTCCATGGGTCCCAACTCTCCAGGTTGAAGGGAATATTACTACAGATATAACATGTACGGGAATCCTAGAGAACGGACACACTGTGAATACGAAAGGTTTCTAAAACTCAACGAATAGTCCCTCTCCTGGTGCTCCGGTTTGACTTTCCATCTGCTTTATTATCAACCTCCCAACTTGGAGAGACAGCCCCTTTAACCTCCTGGTTCGCACAGGTTGCCAATTTGGCAGAGGATGAAAGGGAAGAGGGAGAACCAATGAGAGAGTAGCTGTTAGGCATTTGGACGGGCACATATCACTGTAATTTCCCGGCAGGAAGAAGAATTAACCAAAGTCTCAGCCACCCACCGGGAATCAGTATAGATCCTGAACCAAAATTTTGGACTTGCGGTCAGCTCACCAAAAACGAGTTGAAAAATGGAGCTCAGGGGCACAGCAATTCACAAACTGGCCGAGTAATAAAGGACAAGTATCGTCCAAAAATCTGTTGAGGGAAGGCAACGAGGCGGACTTGAAAGCGAGGCAGAATAGCAGGAAACAGATTTCCAGAGGTACGTTGGAATCGCCTTTAAAGCACAGGAAGAGGGGCACAACTTCGACAATGATGCACTTGGCCAAAAAGGGCGTATGCGTTTTCTCCTGAGTATATTCAGGAGAAAACGCATACGCCCTTTTTGGCCAAGCAAGCAAGCGGGCAATGCAAATCTGCACTACAAAGAAGTGTCACTTCCCACCGGTCAAAAGGGACATCCACAAAATGTGTAAAAACCAGAAAGGCAAGACAGGCCCTGGAGAACAGGGAGCCTTGTTATGCTGATGGGCGGGATGTAAATTGCCAACTGCCACTCTGGAGGAGTGCATTGTGTTCCCTAAAACAAGTAAACAACAGAGCTACAGAGCCAAGGGCACTTCCAGTCTAGGGAATATACCTTGGGAAAACTGAAAATCAAAAAGACACAGCCACCCCAAAATTTAGGGCTGCACTGCTTACAAGGACCTCAACTTGGGTACACCTTAAATATCCCAGGAAATATAAAAATGGTTCAAAAAATTGTGGTACTTACGTACGATGGAATATCCCTCAGCCATGAAATCAATGTCATAAGACCAGTAGCAGCAAAATGGGTGGATTCAGGTACGATGATTCTAAGTGAAATAAGTCACACAGAAAAAGAAACTTATCATAAGATATCACTTATGAAGATCCTGTAAACATGGCTACACTTGAACTGAGTTAGGAAAGAGAACAGTGTCTCACATTTAGAAAACACTCTTATGCCTGCTTAAGGGGGAAGGAGAGGTGGGGTGATGCATAAAACCAGAGTTTGATATAAGCACAGGTACCGTTCCAAAAACCAACTATGGAATAGACAAGACCTACACCTTCCTCAGTGAAAGGGACTCAAAACCCCATATTTCCCGCAGAGGAATATATCTGACTAGTAAGAATCTTAAAACCTATGTATTGATATGTCTCCGTAAGGGAATCAAGTGTGTCTAGACTGGGATAAATATGGCAGCGAGAATCAGCTCAAACCCACTATAAAAAGGAATTTCAAAAATAAAACAAAAAAACTGGGAAATTCTTTACAATTCCTTCAGGGTCTCTGATGAAACCTGAAATGACCCTATCTACAATGACAGCTGGATGTGTCATAAGGCTGGACACTTGGGACTGAGAGGATTGGTGAGACTGGGTGAGCAAATGCAGACCCTTTAAAGCAATAATGCATGGCACACATTCCATGGGTCCCAACTCTCCAGGTTGAAGGGAATATTACTACAGATATAACATGTACGGGAATCCTAGAGAACGGACACACTGTGAATACGAAAGGTTTCTAAAACTCAACGAATAGTCCCTCTCCTGGTGCTCCGGTTTGACTTTCCATCTGCTTTATTATCAACCTCCCAACTTGGAGAGACAGCCCCTTTAACCTCCTGGTTCGCACAGGTTGCCAATTTGGCAGAGGATGAAAGGGAAGAGGGAGAACCAATGAGAGAGTAGCTGTTAGGCATTTGGACGGGCACATATCACTGTAATTTCCCGGCAGGAAGAAGAATTAACCAAAGTCTCAGCCACCCACCGGGAATCAGTATAGATCCTGAACCAAAATTTTGGACATGCGGTCAGCTCACCAAAAACGAGTTGAAAAATGGAGCTCAGGGGCACAGCAATTCACAAACTGGCCGAGTAATAAAGGACAAGTATCGTCCAAAAATCTGTTGAGGGAAGGCAACGAGGCGGACTTGAAAGCGAGGCAGAATAGCAGGAAACAGATTTCCAGAGGTACGTTGGAATCGCCTTTAAAGCACAGGAAGAGGGGCACAACTTCGACAATGATGCACTTGGCCAAAAAGGGCGTATGCGTTTTCTCCTGAATATATTCAGGAGAAAACGCATACGCCCTTTTTGGCCAAGCAAGCAAGCGGGCAATGCAAATCTGCACTACAAAGAAGTGTCACTTCCCACCGGTCAAAAGGGTCATCCACAAAATGTGTAAAAACCAGAAAGGCAAGACAGGCCCTGGAGAACAGGGAGCCTTGTTATGCTGATGGGCGGGATGTAAATTGCCAACTGCCACTCTGGAGGAGTGCATTGTGTTCCCTAAAACAAGTAAACAACAGAGCTACAGAGCCAAGGGCACTTCCAGTCTAGGGAATATACCTTGGGAAAACTGAAAATCAAAAAGACACAGCCACCCCAAAATTTAGGGCTGCACTGCTTACAAGGACCTCAACTTGGGTACACCTTAAATATCCCAGGAAATATAAAAATGGTTCAAAAAATTGTGGTACTTACGTACGATGGAATACCCTCAGCCATGAAATCAATGTCATAAGACCAGTAGCAGCAAAATGGGTGGATTCAGGTACGATGATTCTAAGTGAAATAAGTCACAGAGAAAAAGAAACTTATCATAAGATATCACTTATGAAGATCCTGTAAACATGGCTACACTTGAACTGAGTTAGGAAAGAGAACAGTGTCTCACATTTAGAAAACACTCTTATGCCTGCTTAAGGGGGAAGGAGAGGTGGGGTGATGCATAAAACCAGAGTTTGATATAAGCACAGGTACCGTTCCAAAAACCAACTATGGAATAGACAAGACCTACACCTTCCTCAGTGAAAAGGACTCATAACCCCATATTTCCCGCAGAGGAATATATCTGACTAGTAAGAATCTTAAAACCTATGTATTGATATGTCTCCGTAAGGGAATCAAGTGTGTCTAGACTGGGATAAATATGGCAGCGAGAATCAGCTCAAACCCACTATAAAAAGGAATTTCAAAAATAAAACAAAAAAACTGGGAAATTCTTTACAATTCCTTCAGGGTCTCTGATGAAACCTGAAATGACCCTATCTACAATGACAGCTAGATGGGGCATAAGGCTGGACACTTGGGACTGAGATGATTGGTGAGATTGGGTGAGCAAATGCAGACCCTTTAAAGCAATAATGCATGGCACACATTCCATGGGTCCCAACTCTCCAGGTTGAAGGGAATATTACTACAGATATAACATGTACGGGAATCCTAGAGAACGGACACACTGTGAATACGAAAGGTTTCTAAAACTCAACGAATAGTCCCTCTCCTGGTGCTCCGGTTTGACTTTCCATCTGCTTTATTATCAACCTCCCAACTTGGAGAGACAGCCCCTTTAACCTCCTGGTTCGCACAGGTTGCCAATTTGGCAGAGGATGAAAGGGAAGAGGGAGAACCAATGAGAGAGTAGCTGTTAGGCATTTGGACGGGCACATATCACTGTAATTTCCCGGCAGGAAGAAGAATTAACCAAAGTCTCAGCCACCCACCGGGAATCAGTATAGATCCTGAACCAAAATTTTGGACTTGCGGTCAGTTCACCAAAAACGAGTTGAAAAATGGAGCTCAGGGGCACAGCAATTCACAAACTGGCCGAGTAATAAAGGACAACTATCGTCCAAAAATCTGTTGAGGGAAGGCAACGAGGCGGACTTGAAAGCGAGGCAGAATAGCAGGAAACAGATTTCCAGAGGTACGTTGGAATCGCCTTTAAAGCACAGGAAGAGGGGCACAACTTCGACAATGATGCACTTGGCCCAAAAGGGCGTATGCGTTTTCTCCTGAATATATTCAGGAGAAAACGCATACACCCTTTTTGGCCAAGCAAGCAAGCGGGCAATGCAAATCTGCACTACAAAGAAGTATCACTTCCCACCGGTCAAAAGGGACATCCACAAAATGTGTAAAAACCAGAAAGGCAAGACAGGCCCTGGAGAACAGGGAGCCTTGTTATGCTGATGGGCGGGATGTAAATTGCCAACTGCCTCTCTGGAGGAGTGCATTGTGTTCCCTAAAACAAGTAAACAACAGAGCTACAGAGCCAAGGGCACTTCCAGTCTAGGGAATATACCTTGGGAAAACTGAAAATCAAAAAGACACAGCCACCACAATATTTAGGGCTGCACTGCTTACAAGGACCTCAACTTGGGTACACCTTAAATATCCCAGGAAATATAAAAATGGTTCAAAAAATTGTGGTACTTACGTACGATGGAATATCCCTCAGCCATGAAATCAATGTCATAAGACCAGTAGCAGCAAAATGGGTGGATTCAGGTACGATGATTCTAAGTGAAATAAGTCACACAGAAAAAGAAACTTATCATAAGATATCACTTATGAAGATCCTGTAAACATGGCTACACTTGAACTGAGTTAGGAAAGAGAACAGTGTCTCACATTTAGAAAACAATCTTATGCCTGCTTAAGGGGGAAGGAGAGGTGGGGTGATGCATAAAACCAAAGTTTGATATAAGCACAGGTACCGTTCCAAAAACCAACTATGGAATAGACAAGACCTACACCTTCCTCAGTGAAAGGGACTCAAAACCCCATATTTCCCGCAGAGGAATATGTCTGACTAGTAAGAATCTTAAAACCTATGTATTGATATGTCTCCGTAAGGGAATCAAGTGTGTCTAGACTGGCATAAACATGGCAGCGAGAATCAGCTCAAACCCACTATAAAAAGGAATTTCAAAAAAAAAACAAAAAAACTGGGAAATTCTTTACAATTCCTTCAGGGTCTCTGATGAAACCTGAAATGACCCTATCTACAATGACAGCTGGATGTGGCATAAGGCTGGACACTTGGGACTGAGAGGATTGGTGAGATTGGGTGAGCAAATGCAGACCCTTTAAAGCAATAATGCATGGCACACATTCCATGGGTCCCAACTCTCCAGGTTGAAGGGAATATTACTACAGATATAACATGTACGGGAATCCTAGAGAACGGACACACTGTGAATACGAAAGGTTTCTAAAACTCAACGAATAGTCCCTCTCCTGGTGCTCCAGTTTGACTTTCCATCTGCTTTATTATCAACCTCCCAACTTGGAGAGACAGCCCCTTTAACCTCCTGGTTCGCACAGGTTGCCAATTTGGCAGAGGATGAAAGGGAAGAGGGAGAACCAATGAGAGAGTAGCTGTTAGGCATTTGGACGGGCACATATCACTGTAATTTCCCGGCAGGAAGAAGAATTAACTAAAGTCTCAGCCACCCACCGGGAATCAGTATAGATCCTGAACCAAAATTTTAGACTTGCGGTCAGCTCACCAAAAACGAGTTGAAAAATGGAGCTCAGGGGCACAGCAATTCACAAACTGGCCGAGTAATGAAGGACAACTATCGTCCAAAAATCTGTTGAGGGAAGGCAATGAGGCGGACTTGAAAGCGAGGCAGAATAGCAGGAAACAGATTTCCAGAGGTACGTTGGAATCGCCTTTAAAGCACAGGAAGAGGGGCACAAGTTCGACAATGATGCACTAGGCCAAAAAGGGCGTATGCGTTTTCTCCTGAATATATTCAGGAGAAAACGCATACGCCCTTTTTGGCCAAGCAAGCAAGCGGGCAATGCAAATCTGCACTACAAAGAAGTATCACTTCCCACCGGTCAAAAGGGACATCCACAAAATGTGTAAAAACCAGAAAGGCAAGACAGGCCCTGGAGAACAGGGAGCCTTGTTATGCTGATGGGCGGGATGTAAATTGCCAACTGCCTCTCTGGAGGAGTGCATTGTGTTCCCTAAAACAAGTAAACAACAGAGCTACAGAGCCAAGGGCACTTCCAGTCTAGGGAATATACCTGGGAAAAACTGAAAATCAATAAGACAGAGCCACCCCAAAATTTAGGGCTGCACCGCTTACAATGACCTCAACTTGGGTACACCTAAAATATCCCAGGAAATATAAAATTGGTTCAAAAAATTGCGGTACTTACGTACGATGGAATATCCCTCAGCCATGAAATCAATGTCATAAGACCAGTAGCAGCAAAATGGGTGGATTCAGGTACGATGATTCTAAGTGAAATAAGTCACAGAGAAAAAGAAACTTATCATAAGTTATCACTTATGAAGATCCTGTAAACATGGCTACACTTGAACTGAGTTAGGAAAGAGAACAGTGTCTCACATTTAGAAAACACTCTTATGCCTGCTTAAGGCGGAAGGAGAGGTGGGGTGATGCATAAAACCAGAGTTTGATATAAGCACAGGTACCGTTCCAAAAACCAACTATGGAATAGACAAGACCTACACCTTCCTCAGTGAAAGGGACTCAAAACCCCATATTTCCCGCAGAGGAATATATCTGACTAGTAAGAATCTTAAAACCTATGTATTGATATGTCTCCGTAAGGGAATCAAGTGTGTCTAGACTGGGATAAATATGGCAGCGAGAATCAGCTCAAACCCACTATAAAAAGGAATTTCAAAAATAAAACAAAAAAAACTGGGAAATTCTTTACAATTCCTTCAGGGTCTCTGATGAAACCTGAAATGACCCTATCTACAATGACAGCTGGATTTGGCATAAGGCTGGACACTTGGGACTGAGAGGATTGGTGAGACTGGGTGAGCAAATGCAAACCCTTAAAAGCAATAATGCATGGCACACATTCCATGGGTCCCAACTCTCCAGGTTGAAGGGAATATTACTACAGATATAACATGTACGGGAATCCTAGAGAACGGACACACTGTGAATACGAAAGGTTTCTAAAACTCAACGAATAGTCCCTCTCCTGGTGCTCCGGTTTGACTTTCCATCTGCTTTATTATCAACCTCCCAACTTGGAGAGACAGCCCCTTTAACCTCCTGGTTCGCACAGGTTGCCAATTTGGCAGAGGATGAAAGGGAAGAGGGAGAACCAATGAGAGAGTAGCTGTTAGGCATTTGGACGGGCACATATCACTGTAATTTCCCGGCAGGAAGAAGAATTAACCAAAGTCTCAGCCACCCACCGGGAATCAGTATAGATCCTGAACCAAAATTTTGGACTTGCGGTCAGTTCACCAAAAACGAGTTGAAAAATGGAGCTCAGGGGCACAGCAATTCACAAACTGGCCGAGTAATAAAGGACAACTATCGTCCAAAAATCTGTTGAGGGAAGGCAACGAGGCGGACTTGAAAGCGAGGCAGAATAGCAGGAAACAGATTTCCAGAGGTACGTTGGAATCGCCTTTAAAGCACAGGAAGAGGGGCACAACTTCGACAATGATGCACTTGGCCCAAAAGGGCGTATGTGTTTTCTCCTGAATATATTCAGGAGAAAACGCATACACCCTTTTTGGCCAAGCAAGCAAGCGGGCAATGCAAATCTGCACTACAAAGAAGTATCACTTCCCACCGGTCCAAAGGGACATCCACAAAATGTGTAAAAACCAGAAAGGCAAGACAGGCCCTGGAGAACAGGGAGCCTTGTTATGCTGATGGGCGGGATGTAAATTGCCAACTGCCTCTCTGGAGGAGTGCATTGTGTTCCCTAAAACAAGTAAACAACAGAGCTACAGAGCCAAGGGCACTTCCAGTCTAGGGAATATACCTTGGGAAAACTGAAAATCAAAAAGACACAGCCACCACAAAATTTAGGGCTGCACTGCTTACAAGGACCTCAACTTGGGTACACCTTAAATATCCCAGGAAATATAAAAATGGTTCAAAAAATTGTGGTACTTACGTACGATGGAATATCCCTCAGCCATGAAATCAATGTCATAAGACCAGTAGCAGCAAAATGGGTGGATTCAGGTACGATGATTCTAAGTGAAATAAGTCACACAGAAAAAGAAACTTATCATAAGATATCACTTATGAAGATCCTGTAAACATGGCTACACTTGAACTGAGTTAGGAAAGAGAACAGTGTCTCACATTTAGAAAACACTCTTATGCCTGCTTAAGGGGGAAGGAGAGGTGGGGTGATGCATAAAACCAGAGTTTGATATAAGCACAGGTACCGTTCCAAAAACCAACTATGGAATAGACAAGACCTACACCTTCCTCAGTGAAAGGGACTCAAAACCCCATATTTCCCGCAGAGGAATATATCTGACTAGTAAGAATCTTAAAACCTATGTATTGATATGTCTCCGTAAGGGAATCAAGTGTGTCTAGACTGGGATAAATATGGCAGCGAGAATCAGCTCAAACCCACTATAAAAAGGAATTTCAAAAATAAAACATAAAAACTGGGAAATTCTTTACAATTCCTTCAGGGTCTCTGATGAAACCTGAAATGACCCTATCTACAATGACAGCTGGATGTGGCATAAGGCTGGACACTTGGGACTGAGAGGATTGGTGAGATTGGGTGAGCAAATGCAGACCCTTTAAAGCAATAATGCATGGCACACATTCCATGGGTCCCAACTCTCCAGGTTGAAGGGAATATTACTACAGATATAACATGTACGGGAATCCTAGAGAACGGACACACTGTGAATACGAAAGGTTTCTAAAACTCAACGAATAGTCCCTCTCCTGGTGCTCCGGTTTGACTTTCCATCTGCTTTATTATCAACCTCCCAACTTGGAGAGACAGCCCCTTTAACCTCCTGGTTCGCACAGGTTGCCAATTTGGCAGAGGATGAAAGGGAAGAGGGAGAACCAATGAGAGAGTAGCTGTTAGGCATTTGGACAGGCACATATCACTGTAATTTCCCGGCAGGAAGAAGAATTAACCAAAGTCTCAGCCACCCACCGGGAATCAGTATAGATCCTGAACCAAAATTTTGGACATGCGGTCAGCTCACCAAAAACGAGTTGAAAAATGGAGCTCAGGGGCACAGCAATTCACAAACTGGCCGAGTAATAAAGGACAAGTATCGTCCAAAAATCTGTTGAGGGAAGGCAACGAGGCGGACTTGAAAGCGAGGCAGAATAGCAGGAAACAGATTTCCAGAGGTACGTTGGAATCGCCTTTAAAGCACAGGAAGAGGGGCACAACTTCGACAATGATGCACTTGGCCAAAAAGGGCGTATGCGTTTTCTCCTGAATATATTCAGCAGAAAACGCATACGCCCTTTTTGGCCAAGCAAGCAAGCGGGCAATGCAAATCTGCACTACAAAGAAGTATCACTTCCCACCGGTCAAAAGGGACATCCACAAAATGTGTAAAAACCAGAAAGGCAAGACAGGCCCTGGAGAACAGGGAGCCTTGTTATGCTGATGGGCGGGATGTAAATTGCCAACTGCCTCTCTGGAGGAGTGCATTGTGTTCCCTAAAACAAGTAAACAACAGAGCTACAGAGCCAAGGGCACTTCCAGTCTAGGGAATATACCTTGGGAAAACTGAAAATCAAAAAGACACAGCCACCCCAAAATTTAGGGCTGCACTGCTTACAAGGACCTCAACTTGGGTACACCTTAAATATCCCAGGAAATATAAAAATGGTTCAAAAAATTGTGGTACTTACGTACGATGGAATATCCCTCAGCCATGAAATCAATGTCATAAGACCAGTAGCAGCAAAATGGGTGGATTCAGGTACGATGATTCTAAGTGAAATAAGTCACACAGAAAAAGAAACTTATCATAAGATATCACTTATGAAGATCCTGTAAACATGGCTACACTTGAACTGAGTTAGGAAAGAGAACAGTGTCTCACATTTAGAAAACACTCTTATGCCTGCTTAAGGGGGAAGGAGAGGTGGGGTGATGCATAAAACCAGAGTTTGATATAAGCACAGGTACCGTTCCAAAAACCAACTATGGAATAGACAAGACCTACACCTTCCTCAGTGAAAGGGACTCAAAACCCCATATTTCCCGCAGAGGAATATATCTGACTAGTAAGAATCTTAAAACCTATGTATTGGTATGTCTCCGTAAGGGAATCAAGTGTGTCTAGACTGGGATAAATATGGCAGCGAGAATCAGCTCAAACCCACTATAAAAAGGAATTTCAAAAATAAAACAAAAAAACTGGGAAATTCTTTACAATTCCTTCAGGGTCTCTGATGAAACCTGAAATGACCCTATCTACAATGACAGCTGGATGTGGCATAAGGCTGGACACTTGGGACTGAGAGGATTGGTGAGATTGGGTGAGCAAATGCAGACCCTTTAAAGCAATAATGCATGGCACACATTCCATGGGTCCCAACTCTCCAGGTTGAAGGGAATATTACTACAGATATAACATGTACGGGAATCCTAGAGAACGGACACACTGTGAATACGAAAGGTTTCTAAAACTCAACGAATAGTCCCTCTCCTGGTGCTCCGGTTTGACTTTCCATCTGCTTTATTATCAACCTCCCAACTTGGAGAGACAGCCCCTTTAACCTCCTGGTTCGCACAGGTTGCCAATTTGGCAGAGGATGAAAGGGAAGAGGGAGAACCAATGAGAGAGTAGCTGTTAGGCATTTGGACGGGCACATATCACTGTAATTTCCCGGCAGGAAGAAGAATTAACCAAAGTCTCAGCCACCCACCGGGAATCAGTATAGATCCTGAACCAAAATTTTGGACTTGCGGTCAGCTCACCAAAAACGAGTTGAAAAATGGAGCTCAGGGGCACAGCAATTCACAAACTGGCCGAGTAATAAAGGACAACTATCGTCCAAAAATCTGTTGAGGGAAGGCAACGAGGCGGACTTGAAAGCGAGGCAGAATAGCAGGAAACAGATTTCAAGAGGTACGTTGGAATCGCCTTTAAAGCACAGGAAGAGGGGCACAACTTCGACAATGATGAACTTGGCCCAAAAGGGCGTATGCGTTTTCTCCTGAATATATTCAGGAGAAAACGCATACGCCCTTTTTGGCCAAGCAAGCAAGCGGGCAATGCAAATCTGCACTACAAAGAAGTAGCACTTCCCACCGGTCAAAAGGGACATCCACAAAATGTGTAAAAACCAGAAAGGCAAGACAGGCCCTGGAGAACAGGGAGCCTTGTTATGCTGATGGGCGGGATGTAAATTGCCAACTGCCTCTCTGGAGGAGTGCATTGTGTTCCCTAAAACAAGTAAACAACAGAGCTACAGAGCCAAGGGCACTTCCAGTCTAGGAAATATACCTGGGAAAAACTGAAAATCAATAAGACAGAGCCACCCCAAAATTTAGGGCTGCACTGCTTACAAGGACCTCAACTTGGGTACACCTTAAATATCCCAGGAAATATAAAATTGGTTCAAAAAATTGTGGTACTTACGTACGATGGAATATCCCTCAGCCATGAAATCAATGTCATAAGACCAGTAGCAGCAAAATGGGTGGATTCAGGTACGATGATTCTAAGTGAAATAAGGCACACAGAAAAAGAAACTTATCATAAGTTATCACATATGAAGATCCTGTAAACATGGCTACACTTGAACTGAGTTAGGAAAGAGAACAGTGTCTCACATTTAGAAAACACTCTTATGCCTGCTTAAGCGGGAAGGAGAGGTGGGGTGATGCATAAAACCAGAGTTTGATATAAGCACAGGTACCGTTCCAAAAACCAACTATGGAATAGACAAGACCTACACCTTCCTCAGTGAAAGGGGCTCAAAACCCCATATTTCCCGCAGAGGAATATATCTGACTAGTAAGAATCTTAAAACCTATGTATTGATATGTCTCCGTAAGGGAATCAAGTGTGTCTATACTGGCATAAACATGGCAGCGAGAATCAGCTCAAACCCACTATAAAAAGGAATTTCAAAAACAAAACAAAAAAAAACTGGGAAATTCTTTACAATTCCTTCAGGGTCTCTGATGAAACCTGAAATGACCCTATCTACAATGACAGCTGGATGTGGCATAAGGCTGGACACTTGGGACTGAGAGGATTGGTGAGATTGGGTGAGCAAATGCAGACCCTTTAAAGCAATAATGCATGGCACACATTCCATGGGTCCCAACTCTCCAGGTTGAAGGGAATATTACTACAGATATAACATGTACGGGAATCCTAGAGAACGGACACACTGTGAATACGAAAGGTTTCTAAAACTCAACGAATAGTCCCTCTCCTGGTGCTCCGGTTTGACTTTCCATCTGCTTTATTATCAACCTCCCAACTTGGAGAGACAGCCCCTTTAACCTCCTGGTTCGCACAGGTTGCCAATTTGGCAGAGGATGAAAGGGAAGAGGGAGAACCAATGAGAGAGTAGCTGTTAGGCATTTGGACGGGCACATATCACTGTAATTTCCCGGCAGGAAGAAGAATTAACCAAAGTCTCAGCCACCCACCGGGAATCAGTATAGATCCTGAACCAAAATTTTGGACTTGCGGTCAGCTCACCAAAAACGAGTTGAAAAATGGAGCTCAGGGGCACAGCAATTCACAAACTGGCCGAGTAATAAAGGACAACTATCGTCCAAAAATCTGTTGAGGGAAGGCAATGAGGCGGACTTGAAAGCGTGGCAGAATAGCAGGAAACAGATTTCAAGAGGTACGTTGGAATCGCCTTTAAAGCACAGGAAGAGGGGCACAACTTCGACAATGATGCACTTGGCCAAAAAGGGCGTATGCGTTTTCTCCTGAATATATTCAGGAGAAAACGCATACGCCCTTTTTGGCCAAGCAAGCAAGCGGGCAATGCAAATCTGCACTACAAAGAAGTATCACTTCCCACCAGTCAAAAGGGACATCCACAAAATGTGTAAAAACCAGAAAGGCAAGACAGGCCCTGGAGAACAGGGTGCCTTGTTATGCTGATGGGCGGGATGTAAATTGCCAACTGCCTCTCTGGAGGAGTGCATTGTGTTCCCTAAAACAAGTAAACAACAGAGCTACAGAGCCAAGGGCACTTCCAGTCTAGGGAATATACCTTGGGAAAACTGAAAATCAAAAAGACACAGCCACCCCAAAATTTAGGGCTGCACTGCTTACAAGGACCTCAACTTGGGTACACCTTAAATATCCCAGGAAATATAAAAATGGTTCAAAAAATTGTGGTACTTACGTACGATGGAATATCCCTCAGCCATGAAATCAATGTCATAAGACCAGTAGCAGCAAAATGGGTGGATTCAGGTACGATGATTCTAAGTGAAATAAGGCACACAGAAAAAGAAACTTATCATAAGATATCACTTATGAAGATCCTGTAAACATGGCTACACTTGAACTGAGTTAGGAAAGAGAACAGTGTCTCACATTTAGAAAACACTCTTATGCCTGCTTAAGGGGGAAGGAGAGGTGGGGTGATGCATAAAACTAGAGTTTGATATAAGCACAGGTACCGTTCCAAAAACCAACTATGGAATAGACAAGACCTACACCTTCCTCAGTGAAAGGGACTCAAAACCCCATATTTCCCGCAGAGGAATATATCTGACTAGTAAGAATCTTAAAATCTATGTATTGGTATGTCTCCGTAAGGGAATCAAGTGTGTCTAGACTGGGATAAATATGGCAGCGAGAATCAGCTCAAACCCACTATAAAAAGGAATTTCAAAAATAAAACAAAAAAACTGGGAAATTCTTTACAATTCCTTCAGGGTCTCTGATGAAACCTGAAATGACCCTATCTACAATGACAGCTGGATGTGGCATAAGGCTGGACACTTGGGACTGAGAGGATTGGTGAGATTGGGTGAGCAAATGCAGACCCTTTAAAGCAATAATGCATGGCACACATTCCATGGGTCCCAACTCTCCAGGTTGAAGGGAATATTACTACAGATATAACATGTACGGGAATCCTAGAGAACGGACACACTGTGAATACGAAAGGTTTCTAAAACTCAACGAATAGTCCCTCTCCTGGTGCTCCGGTTTGACTTTCCATCTGCTTTATTATCAACCTCCCAACTTGGAGAGACAGCCCCTTTAACCTCCTGGTTCGCACAGGTTGCCAATTTGGCAGAGGATGAAAGGGAAGAGGGAGAACCAATGAGAGAGTAGCTGTTAGGCATTTGGACAGGCACATATCACTGTAATTTCCCGGCAGGAAGAAGAATTAACCAAAGTCTCAGCCACCCACCGGGAATCAGTATAGATCCTGAACCAAAATTTTGGACATGCGGTCAGCTCACCAAAAACGAGTTGAAAAATGGAGCTCAGGGGCACAGCAATTCACAAACTGGCCGAGTAATAAAGGACAACTATCGTCCAAACATCTGTTGAGGGAAGGCAACGAGGCGGACTTGAAAGCGAGGCAGAATAGCAGGAAACAGATTTCCAGAGGTACGTTGGAATCGCCTTTAAAGCACAGGAAGAGGGGCACAACTTCGACAATGATGCACTTGGCCAAAAAGGGTGTATGCATTTTCTCCTGAATATATTCAGGAGAAAACGCATACGCCCTTTTTGGCCAAGCAAGCAAGCGGGCAATGCAAATCTGCACTACAAAGAAGTATCACTTCCCACCGGTCAAAAGGGACATCCACAAAATGTGTAAAAACCAGAAAGGCAAGACAGGCCCTGGAGAACAGGGAGCCTTGTTATGCTGATGGGCGGGATGTAAATTGCCAACTGCCTCTCTGGAGGAGTGCATTGTGTTCCCTAAAACAAGTAAACAACAGAGCTACAGAGCCAAGGGCACTTCCAGTCTAGGGAATATACCTTGGGAAAACTGAAAATCAAAAAGACACAGCCACCCCCAAATTTAGGGCTGCACTGCTTACAAGGACCTCAACTTGGGTACACCTTAAATATCCAAGGAAATATAAAAATGGTTCAAAAAATTGTGGTACTTACGTACGATGGAATATCCCTCAGCCATGAAATCAATGTCATAAGACCAGTAGCAGCAAAATGGGTGGATTCAGGTACGATGATTCTAAGTGAAATAAGTCACACAGAAAAAGAAACTTATCATAAGATATCACTTATGAAGATCCTGTAAACATGGCTACACTTGAACTGAGTTAGGAAAGAGAACAGTGTCTCACATTTAGAAAACACTCTTATGCCTGCTTAAGGGGGAAGGAGAGGTGGGGTGATGCATAAAACCAGAGTTTGATATAAGCACAGGTACCGTTCCAAAAACCAACTATGGAATAGACAAGACCTACACCTTCCTCAGTGAAAGGGACACAAAACCCCATATTTCCCGCAGAGGAATATATCTGACTAGTAAGAATCTTAAAACCTATGTATTGATATGTCTCCGTAAGGGAATCAAGTGTGTCTAGACTGGCATAAACATGGCAGCGAGAATCAGCTCAAACCCACTATAAAAAGGAATTTCAAAAACAAAACAAAAAAACTGGGAAATTCTTTACAATTCCTTCAGGGTCTCTGATGAAACCTGGAATGACCCTATCTACAACGACAGCTGGATGTGGCATAAGGCTGGACACTTTGGACTGAGAGGATTGGTGAGATTGGGTGAACAAATGCAGACCATTTAAAGCAATAATGCGTGGCACACATTCCATGTGTCCCAACTCTCCAGGTTGAAGGGAATATTACTACAGATATAACATGTACGGGAATCCTAGAGAATGGACACACTGTGAATACGAAAGGTTTCTAAAACTCAACGAATAGTCCCTCTCCTGGTGCTCTGGTATGACTTTCCATCTGCTTTATTATCAACCTCCCAACTTGGAGAGACAGCCCCTTTAACCTCCTGGTTCGCACAGGTTGCCAATTTGGCAGAGGATGAAAGGGAAGAGGGAGAACCAATGAGAGAGTAGCTGTTAGGCATTTGGACGGGCACATATCACTGTAATTTCCCGGCAGGAAGAAGAATTAACCAAAGTCTCAGCCACCCACCGGGAATCAGTATAGATCCTGAACCAAAATTTTGGACTTGCGGTCAGCTCACCAAAAACGAGTTGAAAAATGGAGCTCAGGGGCACAGCAATTCACAAACTGGCCGAGTAATAAAGGACAACTATCGTCCAAAAATCTGTTGAGGGAAGGCAATGAGGCGGACTTGAAAGCGAGGCAGAATAGCAGGAAACAGATTTCAAGAGGTACGTTGGAATCGCCTTTAAAGCACAGGAAGAGGGGCACAACTTCGACAATGATGCACTTGGCCAAAAAGGGCGTATGCGTTTTCTCCTGAATATATTCAGGAGAAAACGCATACGCGCTTTTTGGCCAAGCAAGCAAGCGGGCAATGCAAATCTGCACTACAAAGAAGTATCACTTCCCACCGGTCAAAAGGGACATCCACAAAATGTGTAAAAACCAGAAAGGCAAGACAGGCCCTGGAGAACAGGGAGCCTTGTTATGCTGATGGGCGGGATGTAAATTGCCAACTGCCTCTCTGGAGGAGTGCATTGTGTTCCCTAAAACAAGTAAACAACAGAGCTACAGAGCCAAGGGCACTTCCAGTCTAGGGAATATACCTGGGAAAAACTGAAAATCAATAAGACAGAGCCACCCCAAAATTTAGGGCTGCACTGCTTACAAGGACCTCAACTTGGGTACACCTTAAATATCCCAGGAAATATAAAATTGGTTCAAAAAATTGTGGTACTTACGTACGATGGAATATCCCTCAGCCATGAAATCAATGTCATAAGACCAGTAGCAGCAAAATGGGTGGATTCAGGTACGATGATTTTAAGTGAAATAAGTCACAGAGAAAAAGAAACTTATCATAAGTTATCACTTATGAAGATCCTGTAAACATGGCTACACTTGAACTGAGTTAGGAAAGAGAACAGTGTCTCACATTTAGAAAACACTCTTATGCCTGCTTAAGGGGGAAGGAGAGGTGGGGTGATGCCTAAAACCAGAGTTTGATATAAGCACAGGTACCGTTCCAAAAACCAACTATGGAATAGACAAGACCTACACCTTCCTCAGTGAAAGGGACTCAAAACCCCATATTTCCAGGAGAAGAATATATCTGACTAGTAAGAATCTTAAAACCTATGTATTGATATGTCTCCGTAAGGGAATCAAGTGTGTCTAGACTGGCACAAACATGGCAGCGAGAATCAGCTCAAACCCACTATAAAAAGGAATTTCAAAAACAAAACAAAAAAAACTGGGAAATTCTTTACAATTCCTTCAGGGTTTCTGATGAAACCTGAAATGACCCTATCTACAATGACAGCTGGATGTGGCATAAGGCTGGACACTTGGGACTGAGAGGATTGGTGAGATTGGGTGAGCAAATGCAAACCCTTAAAAGCAATAATGCATGGCACACATTCCATGGGTCCCAACTCTCCAGGTTGAAGGGAATATTACTACAGATATAACATGTACGGGAATCCTAGAGAACGGACACACTGTGAATACGAAAGGTTTCTAAAACTCAACGAATAGTCCCTCTCCTGGTGCTCCAGTTTGATTTTCCTTCTGCTTTATTATCAACCTCCCAACTTGGAGAGACAGCCCCTTTAACCTCCTGGTTCGCACAGGTTGCCAATTTGGCAGAGGATGAAAGGGAAGAGGGAGAACCAATGAGAGAGTAGCTGTTAGGCATTTGGACGGGCACATATCACTGTAATTTCCCGGCAGGAAGAAGAATTAACCAAAGTCTCAGCCACCCACCGGGAATCAGTATAGATCCTGAACCAAAATTTTGGACTTGCGGTCAGCTCACCAAAAACGAGTTGAAAAATGGAGCTCAGGGGCACAGCAATTCACAAACTGGCCGAGTAATAAAGGACAACTCTCGTCCAAAAATCTGTTGAGGGAAGGCAACGAGGCGGACTTGAAAGCGTGGCAGAATAGCAGGAAACAGATTTCAAGAGGTACGTTGGAATCGCCTTTAAAGCACAGGAAGAGGGGCACAACTTCGACAATGATGCACTTGGCCAAAAAGGGCGTATGCGTTTTCTCCTGAATATATTCAGGAGAAAACGCATACGCCCTTTTTGGCCAAGCAAGCAAGCGGGCAATGCAAATCTGCACTACAAAGAAGTATCACTTCCCACCGGTCAAAAGGGACATCCACAAAATGTGTAAAAACCAGAAAGGCAAGACAGGCCCTGGAGAACAGGGTGCCTTGTTATGCTGATGGGCGGGATGTAAATTGCCAACTGCCTCTCTGGAGGAGTGCATTGTGTTCCCTAAAACAAGTAAACAACAGAGCTACAGAGCCAAGGGCACTTCCAGTCTAGGGAATATACCTTGGGAAAACTGAATATCAAAAAGACACAGCCACCCCAAAATTTAGGGCTGCACTGCTTACAAGGACCTCAACTTGGGTACACCTTAAATATCCCAGGAAATATAAAAATGGTTCAAAAAATTGTGGTACTTACGTATGATGGAATATCCCTCAGCCATGAAATCAATGTCATAAGACCAGTAGCAGCAAAATGGGTGGATTCAGGTACGATGATTCTAAGTGAAATAAGTCACACAGAAAAAGAAACTTATCATAAGATATCACTTATGAAGATCCTGTAAACATGGCTACACTTGAACTGAGTTAGGAAAGAGAACAGTGTCTCACATTTAGAAAACACTCTTATGCCTGCTTAAGGGGGAAGGAGAGGTGGGGTGATGCCTAAAACCAGAGTTTGATATAAGCACAGGTACCGTTCCAAAAACCAACTATGGAATAGACAAGACCTACACCTTCCTCAGTGAAAGGGACTCAAAACCCCATATTTCCAGGAGAAGAATATATCTGACTAGTAAGAATCTTAAAACCTATGTATTGATATGTCTCCGTAAGGGAATCAAGTGTGTCTAGACTGGCACAAACATGGCAGCGAGAATCAGCTCAAACCCACTATAAAAAGGAATTTCAAAAACAAAACAAAAAAAACTGGGAAATTCTTTACAATTCCTTCAGGGTTTCTGATGAAACCTGAAATGACCCTATCTACAATGACAGCTGGATGTGGCATAAGGCTGGACACTTGGGACTGAGAGGATTGGTGAGATTGGGTGAGCAAATGCAGACCTTTTAAAGCAATAATGCATGGCACACATTCCATGGGTCCCAACTCTCCAGGTTGAAGGGAATATTACTACAGATATAACATGTACGGGAATCCTAGAGAACGGACACACTGTGAATACGAAAGGTTTCTAAAACTCAACGAATAGTCCCTCTCCTGGTGTTCCGGTTTGACTTTCCATCTGCTTTATTATCAACCTCCCAACTTGGAGAGACAGCCCCTTTAACCTCCTGGTTCGCACAGGTTGCCAATTTGGCAGAGGATGAAAGGGAAGAGGGAGAACCAATGAGAGAGTAGCTGTTAGGCATTTGGACGGGCACATATCACTGTAATTTCCCGGCAGGAAGAAGAATTAACCAAAGTCTCAGCCACCCACCGGGAATCAGTATAGATCCTGAACCAAAATTTTGGACTTGCGGTCAGCTCACCAAAAACGAGTTGAAAAATGGAGCTCAGGGGCACAGCAATTCACAAACTGGCCGAGTAATAAAGGACAACTATCGTCCAAAAATCTGTTGAGGGAAGGCAACGAGGCGGACTTGAAAGCGAGGCAGAATAGCAGGAAACAGATTTCAAGAGGTACGTTGGAATCGCCTTTAAAGCACAGGAAGAGGGGCACAACTTCGACAATGATGCACTTGGCCAAAAAGGGCGTATGCGTTTTCTCCTGAATATATTCAGGAGAAAACGCATACGCCCTTTTTGGCCAAGCAAGCAAGCGGGCAATGCAAATCTGCACTACAAAGAAGTATCACTTCCCACCGGTCAAAAGGGACATCCACAAAATGTGTAAAAACCAGAAAGGCAAGACAGGCCCTGGAGAACAGGGAGCCTTGTTATGCTGATGGGCGGGATGTAAATTGCCAACTGCCTCTCTGGAGGAGTGCATTGTGTTCCCTAAAACAAGTAAACAACAGAGCTACAGAGCCAAGGGCACTTCCAGTCTAGGGAATATACCTTGGGAAAACTGAAAATCAAAAAGACACAGCCACCCCAAAATTTAGGGCTGCACTGCTTACAAGGACCTCAACTTGGGTACACCTTAAATATCCCAGGAAATATAAAAATGGTTCAAAAAATTGTGGTACTTACGTACGATGGAATATCCCTCAGCCATGAAATCAATGTCATAAGACCAGTAGCAGCAAAATGGGTGGATTCAGGTACGATGATTCTAAGTGAAATAAGTCACACAGAAAAAGAAACTTATCATAAGATATCACTTATGAAGATCCTGTAAACATGGCTACACTTGAACTGAGTTAGGAAAGAGAACAGTGTCTCACATTTAGAAAACACTCTTATGCCTGCTTAAGGGGGAAGGAGAGGTGGGGTGATGCATAAAACCAGAGTTTGATATAAGCACAGGTACCGTTCCAAAAACCAACTATGGAATAGACAAGACCTACACCTTCCTCAGTGAAAGGGACTCAAAACCCCATATTTCCCGCAGAGGAATATATCTGACTAGTAAGAATCTTAAAACCTATGTATTGATATGTCTCCGTAAGGGAATCAAGTGTGTCTAGACTGGGATAAATATGGCAGCGAGAATCAGCTCAAACCCACTATAAAAAGGAATTTCAAAAATAAAACACAAAAACTGGGAAATTCTTTACAATTCCTTCAGGGTCTCTGATGAAACCTGAAATGACCCTATCTACAATGACAGCTGGATGTGGCATAAGGCTGGACACTTGGGACTGAGAGGATTGGTGAGATTGGGTGAGCAAATGCAGACCCTTTAAAGCAATAATGCATGGCACACATTCCATGGGTCCCAACTCTCCAGGTTGAAGGGAATATTACTACAGATATAACATGTACGGGAATCCTAGAGAACGGACACACTGTGAATACGAAAGGTTTCTAAAACTCAACGAATAGTCCCTCTCCTGGTGCTCCGGTTTGACTTTCCATCTGCTTTATTATCAACCTCCCAACTTGGAGAGACAGCCCCTTTAACCTCCTGGTTCGCACAGGTTGCCAATTTGGCAGAGGATGAAAGGGAAGAGGGAGAACCAATGAGAGAGTAGCTGTTAGGCATTTGGACGGGCACATATCACTGTAATTTCCCGGCAGGAAGAAGAATTAACCAAAGTCTCAGCCACCCACCGGGAATCAGTATAGATCCTGAACCAAAATTTTGGACTTGCGGTCAGCTCACCAAAAACGAGTTGAAAAATGGAGCTCAGGGGCACAGCAATTCACAAACTGGCCGAGTAATAAAGGACAACTATCGTCCAAAAATCTGTTGAGGGAAGGCAACGAGGCGGACTTGAAAGCGAGGCAGAATAGCAGGAAACAGATTTCAAGAGGTACGTTGGAATCGCCTTTAAAGCACAGGAAGAGGGGCACAACTTCGACAATGATGCACTTGGCCAAAAAGGGCGTATGCGTTTTCTCCTGAATATATTCAGGAGAAAACGCATACGCCCTTTTTGGCCAAGCAAGCAAGCGGGCAATGCAAATCTGCACTACAAAGAAGTATCACTTCCCACCGGTCAAAAGGGACATCCACAAAATGTGTAAAAACCAGAAAGGCAAGACAGGCCCTGGAGAACAGGGAGCCTTGTTATGCTGATGGGCGGGATGTAAATTGCCAACTGCCTCTCTGGAGGAGTGCATTGTGTTCCCTAAAACAAGTAAACAACAGAGCTACAGAGCCAAGGGCACTTCCAGTCTAGGGAATATACCTTGGGAAAACTGAAAATCAAAAAGACACAGCCACCCCAAAATTTAGGGCTGCACTGCTTACAAGGACCTCAACTTGGGTACACCTTAAATATCCCAGGAAATATAAAAATGGTTCAAAAAATTGTGGTACTTACGTACGATGGAATATCCCTCAGCCATGAAATCAATGTCATAAGACCAGTAGCAGCAAAATGGGTGGATTCAGGTACGATGATTCTAAGTGAAATAAGTCACACAGAAAAAGAAACTTATCATAAGATATCACTTATGAAGATCCTGTAAACATGGCTACACTTGAACTGAGTTAGGAAAGAGAACAGTGTCTCACATTTAGAAAACACTCTTATGCCTGCTTAAGGGGGAAGGAGAGGTGGGGTGATGCATAAAACCAGAGTTTGATATAAGCACAGGTACCGTTCCAAAAACCAACTATGGAATAGACAAGACCTACACCTTCCTCAGTGAAAGGGACTCAAAACCCCATATTTCCAGGAGAAGAATATATCTGACTAGTAAGAATCTTAAAACCTATGTATTGATATGTCTCCGTAAGGGAATCAAGTGTGTCTAGACTGGCACAAACATGGCAGCGAGAATCAGCTCAAACCCACTATAAAAAGGAATTTCAAAAACAAAACAAAAAAAACTGGGAAATTCTTTACAATTCCTTCAGGGTCTCTGATGAAACCTGAAATGACCCTATCTACAATGACAGCTGGATGTGGCATAAGGCTGGACACTTGGGACTGAGAGGATTGGTGAGATTGGGTGAGCAAATGCAGACCCTTTAAAGCAATAATGCATGGCACACATTCCATGGGTCCCAACACTCCAGGTTGAAGGGAATATTACTACAGATATAACATGTACGGGAATCCTAGAGAACGGACACACTGTGAATACGAAAGGTTTCTAAAACTCAACGAATAGTCCCTCTCCTGGTGCTCCAGTTTGATTTTCCTTCTGCTTTATTATCAACCTCCCAACTTGGAGAGACAGCCCCTTTAACCTCCTGGTTCGCACAGGTTGCCAATTTGGCAGAGGATGAAAGGGAAGAGGGAGAACCAATGAGAGAGTAGCTGTTAGGCATTTGGACGGGCACATATCACTGTAATTTCCCGGCAGGAAGAAGAATTAACCAAAGTCTCAGCCACCCACCGGGAATCAGTATAGATCCTGAACCAAAATTTTGGACTTGCGGTCAGCTCACCAAAAACGAGTTGAAAAATGGAGCTCAGGGGCACAGCAATTCACAAACTGGCCGAGTAATAAAGGACAACTATCGTCCAAAAATCTGTTGAGGGAAGGCAACGAGGCGGACTTGAAAGCGAGGCAGAATAGCAGGAAACAGATTTCAAGAGGTACGTTGGAATCGCCTTTAAAGCACAGGAAGAGGGGCACAACTTCGACAATGATGCACTTGGCCAAAAAGGGCGTATGCGTTTTCTCCTGAATATATTCAGGAGAAAACGCATACGCCCTTTTTGGCCAAGCAAGCAAGCGGGCAATGCAAATCTGCACTACAAAGAAGTATCACTTCCCACCGGTCAAAAGGGACATCCACAAAATGTGTAAAAACCAGAAAGGCAAGACAGGCCCTGGAGAACAGGGAGCCTTGTTATGCTGATGGGCGGGATGTAAATTGCCAACTGCCTCTCTGGAGGAGTGCATTGTGTTCCCTAAAACAAGTAAACAACAGAGCTACAGAGCCAAGGGCACTTCCAGTCTAGGGAATATACCTTGGGAAAACTGAAAATCAAAAAGACACAGCCACCCCAAAATTTAGGGCTGCACTGCTTACAAGGACCTCAACTTGGGTACACCTTAAATATCCCAGGAAATATAAAAATGGTTCAAAAAATTGTGGTACTTACGTACGATGGAATATCCCTCAGCCATGAAATCAATGTCATAAGACCAGTAGCAGCAAAATGGGTGGATTCAGGTACGATGATTCTAAGTGAAATAAGTCACACAGAAAAAGAAACTTATCATAAGATATCACTTATGAAGATCCTGTAAACATGGCTACACTTGAACTGAGTTAGGAAAGAGAACAGTGTCTCACATTTAGAAAACACTCTTATGCCTGCTTAAGGGGGAAGGAGAGGTGGGGTGATGCATAAAACCAGAGTTTGATATAAGCACAGGTACCGTTCCAAAAACCAACTATGGAATAGACAAGACCTACACCTTCCTCAGTGAAAGGGACTCAAAACCCCATATTTCCCGCAGAGGAATATATCTGACTAGTAAGAATCTTAAAACCTATGTATTGATATGTCTCCGTAAGGGAATCAAGTGTGTCTAGACTGGCACAAACATGGCAGCGAGAATCAGCTCAAACCCACTATAAAAAGGAATTTCAAAAACAAAACAAAAAAAACTGGGAAATTCTTTACAATTCCTTCAGGGTCTCTGATGAAACCTGAAATGACCCTATCTACAATGACAGCTGGATGTGGCATAAGGCTGGACACTTGGGACTGAGAGGATTGGTGAGATTGGGTGAGCAAATGCAGACCCTTTAAAGCAATAATGCATGGCACACATTCCATGGGTCCCAACACTCCAGGTTGAAGGGAATATTACTACAGATATAACATGTACGGGAATCCTAGAGAACGGACACACTGTGAATACGAAAGGTTTCTAAAACTCAACGAATAGTCCCTCTCCTGGTGCTCCAGTTTGATTTTCCTTCTGCTTTATTATCAACCTCCCAACTTGGAGAGACAGCCCCTTTAACCTCCTGGTTCGCACAGGTTGCCAATTTGGCAGAGGATGAAAGGGAAGAGGGAGAAACAATGAGAGAGTAGCTGTTAGGCATTTGGACGGGCACATATCACTGTAATTTCCCGGCAGGAAGAAGAATTAACCAAAGTCTCAGCCACCCACCGGGAATCAGTATAGATCCTGAACCAAAATTTTGGACTTGCGGTCAGCTCACCAAAAACGAGTTGAACAATGGAGCTCAGCGGCACAGCAATTCACAAACTGGCCGAGTAATAAAGGACAACTATCGTCCAAAAATCTGTTGAGGGAAGGCAACGAGGCGGACTTGAAAGCGTGGCAGAATAGCAGGAAACAGATTTCAAGAGGTACGTTGGAATCGCCTTTAAAGCACAGGAAGAGGGGCACAACTTCGACAATGATGCACTTGGCCACAAAGGGCGTATGCGTTTTCTCCTGAATATATTCAGGAGAAAATGCATACGCCCTTTTTGGCCAAGCAAGCAAGCGGGCAATGCAAATCTGCACTACAAAGAAGTATCACTTCCCACCGGTCAAAAGGGACATCCACAAAATGTGTAAAAACCAGAAAGGCAAGACAGGCCCTGGAGAACAGGGTGCCTTGTTATGCTGATGGGCGGGATGTAAATTGCCAACTGCCTCTCTGGAGGAGTGCATTGTGTTCCCTAAAACAAGTAAACAACAGAGCTACAGAGCCAAGGGCACTTCCAGTCTAGGGAATATACCTTGGGAAAACTGAATATCAAAAAGACACAGCCACCCCAAAATTTAGGGCTGCACTGCTTACAAGGACCTCAACTTGGGTACACCTTAAATATCCCAGGAAATATAAAAATGGTTCAAAAAATTGTGGTACTTACGTACGATGGAATATCCCTCAGCCATGAAATCAATGTCATAAGACCAGTAGCAGCAAAATGGGTGGATTCAGGTACGATGATTCTAAGTGAAATAAGTCACACAGAAAAAGAAACTTATCATAAGATATCACTTATGAAGATCCTGTAAACATGGCTACACTTGAACTGAGTTAGGAAAGAGAACAGTGTCTCACATTTAGAAAACACTCTTATGCCTGCTTAAGGGGGAAGGAGAGGTGGGGTGATGCATAAAACCAGAGTTTGATATAAGCACAGGTACCGTTCCAAAAACCAACTATGGAATAGACAAGACCTACACCTTCCTCAGTGAAAGGGACTCAAAACCCCATATTTCCCGCAGAGGAATATATCTGACTAGTAAGAATCTTAAAACTTATGTATTGATATGTCTCCGTAAGGGAATCAAGTGTGTCTAGACTGGGATAAATATGGCAGCGAGAATCAGCTCAAACCCACTATAAAAAGGAATTTCAAAAATAAAACAAAAAAACTGGGAAATTCTTTACAATTCCTTCAGGGTCTCTGATGAAACCTGAAATGACCCTATCTACAATGACAGCTGGATGTGGCATAAGGCTGGACACTTGGGACTGAGAGGATTGGTGAGATTGGGTGAGCAAATGCAGACCCTTTAAAGCAATAATGCATGGCACACATTCCATGGGTCCCAACTCTCCAGGTTGAAGGGAATATTACTACAGATATAACATGTACGGGAATCCTAGAGAACGGACACACTGTGAATACGAAAGGTTTCTAAAACTCAACGAATAGTCCCTCTCCTGGTGCTCCGGTTTGACTTTCCATCTGCTTTATTATCAACCTCCCAACTTGGAGAGACAGCCCCTTTAACCTCCTGGTTCGCACAGGTTGCCAATTTGGCAGAGGATGAAAGGGAAGAGGGAGAACCAATGAGAGAGTAGCTGTTAGGCATTTGGACGGGCACATATCACTGTAATTTCCCGGCAGGAAGAAGAATTAACCAAAGTCTCAGCCACCCACCGGGAATCAGTATAGATCCTGAACCAAAATTTTGGACTTGCGGTCAGCTCACCAAAAACGAGTTGAAAAATGGAGCTCAGGGGCACAGCAATTCACAAACTGGCCGAGTAATAAAGGACAACTATCGTCCAAAAATCTGTTGAGGGAAGGCAACGAGGCGGACTTGAAAGCGAGGCAGAATAGCAGGAAACAGATTTCAAGAGGTACGTTGGAATCGCCTTTAAAGCACAGGAAGAGGGGCACAACTTCGACAATGATGCACTTGGCCAAAAAGGGCGTATGCGTTTTCTCCTGAATATATTCAGGAGAAAACGCATACGCCCTTTTTGGCCAAGCAAGCAAGCGGGCAATGCAAATCTGCACTACAAAGAAGTATCACTTCCCACCGGTCAAAAGGGACATCCACAAAATGTTTAAAAACCAGAAAGGCAAGACAGGCCCTGGAGAACAGGGAGCCTTGTTATGCTGATGGGCGGGATGTAAATTGCCAACTGCCTCTCTGGAGGAGTGCATTGTGTTCCCTAAAACAAGTAAACAACAGAGCTACAGAGCCAAGGGCACTTCCAGTCTAGGGAATATACCTTGGGAAAACTGAAAATCAAAAAGACACAGCCACCCCAAAATTTAGGGCTGCACTGCTTACAAGGACCTCAACTTGGGTACACCTTAAATATCCCAGGAAATATAAAAATGGTTCAAAAAATTGTGGTACTTACGTACGATGGAATATCCCTCAGCCATGAAATCAATGTCATAAGACCAGTAGCAGCAAAATGGGTGGATTCAGGTACGATGATTCTAAGTGAAATAAGTCACACAGAAAAAGAAACTTATCATAAGATATCACTTATGAAGATCCTGTAAACATGGCTACACTTGAACTGAGTTAGGAAAGAGAACAGAGTCTCACATTTAGAAAACACTCTTATGCCTGCTTAAGGGGGAAGGAGAGGTGGGGTGATGCATAAAACCAGAGTTTGATATAAGCACAGGTACCGTTCCAAAAACCAACTATGGAATAGACAAGACCTACACCTTCCTCAGTGAAAGGGACTCAAAACCCCATATTTCCCGCAGAGGAATATATCTGACTAGTAAGAATCTTAAAACCTATGTATTGATATGTCTCCGTAAGGGAATCAAGTGTGTCTAGACTGGGATAAATATGGCAGCGAGAATCAGCTCAAACCCACTATAAAAAGGAATTTCAAAAATAAAACAAAAAAACTGGGAAATTCTTTACAATTCCTTCAGGGTCTCTGATGAAACCTGAAATGACCCTATCTACAAGGACAGCTGGATGTGGCATAAGGCTGGACACTTGGGACTGAGAGGATTGGTGAGATTGGGTGAGCAAATGCAGACCTTTTAAAGCAATAATGCATGGCACACATTCCATGGGTCCCAACTCTCCAGGTTGAAGGGAATATTACTACAGATATAACATGTACGGGAATCCTAGAGAACGGACACACTGTGAATACGAAAGGTTTCTAAAACTCAACGAATAGTCCCTCTCCTGGTGCTCCGGTTTGACTTTCCATCTGCTTTATTATCAACCTCCCAACTTGGAGAGACAGCCCCTTTAACCTCCTGGTTCGCACAGGTTGCCAATTTGGCAGAGGATGAAAGGGAAGAGGGAGAACCAATGAGAGAGTAGCTGTTAGGCATTTGGACGGGCACATATCACTGTAATTTCCCGGCAGGAAGAAGAATTAACCAAAGTCTCAGCCACCCACCGGGAATCAGTATAGATCCTGAACCAAAATTTTGGACTTGCGGTCAGCTCACCAAAAACGAGTTGAAAAATGGAGCTCAGGGGCACAGCAATTCACAAATTGGCCGAGTAATAAAGGACAACTATCGTCCAAAAATCTGTTGAGGGAAGGCAACGAGGCGGACTTGAAAGCGTGGCAGAATAGCAGGAAACAGATTTCCAGAGGTACGTTGGAATCGCCTTTAAAGCACAGGAAGAGGGGCACAACTTCGACAATGATGCACTTGGCCAAAAAGGGCGTATGCGTTTTCTCCTGAATATATTCAGGAGAAAACGCATATGCCCTTTTTGGCCAAGCAAGCAAGCGGGCAATGCAAATCTGCACTACAAAGAAGTATCACTTCCCACCGGTCAAAAGGGACATCCACAAAATGTGTAAAAACCAGAAAGGCAAGACAGGCCCTGGAGAAAAGGGTGCCTTGTTATGCTGATGGGCGGGATGTAAATTGCCAACTGCCTCTCTGGAGGAGTGCATTGTGTTCCCTAAAACAAGTAAACAACAGAGCTACAGAGCCAAGGGCACTTCCAGTCTAGGGAATATACCTTGGGAAAACTGAAAATCAAAAAGACACAGCCACCCCAAAATTTAGGGCTGCACTGCTTACAAGGACCTCAACTTGGGTACACCTTAAATATCCCAGGAAATATAAAAATGGTTCAAAAAATTGTGGTACTTACGTACGATGGAATATCCCTCAGCCATGAAATCAATGTCATAAGACCAGTAGCAGCAAAATGGGTGGATTCAGGTACGCTGATTCTAAGTGAAATAAGTCACACAGAAAAAGAAACTTATCATAAGATATCACTTATGAAGATCCTGTAAACATGGCTACACTTGAACTGAGTTAGGAAAGAGAACAGTGTCTCACATTTAGAAAACACTCTTATGCCTGCTTAAGGGGGAAGGAGAGGTGGGGTGATGCATAAAACCAGAGTTTGATATAAGCACAGGTACCGTTCCAAAAACCAACTATGGAATAGACAAGACCTACACCTTCCTCAGTGAAAGGGACTCAAAACCCCATATTTCCCGCAGAGGAATATATCTGACTAGTAAGAATCTTAAAACCTATGTATTGATATGTCTCCGTAAGGGAATCAAGTGTGTCTAGACTGGGATAAATATGGCAGCGAGAATCAGCTCAAACCCACTATAAAAAGGAATTTCAAAAATAAAACAAAAAAACTGGGAAATTCTTTACAATTCCTTCAGGGTCTCTGATGAAACCTGAAATGACCCTATCTACAATGACAGCTGGATGTGGCATAAGGCTGGACACTTGGGACTGAGGATTGGTGAGATTGGGTGAGCAAATGCAGACCCTTTAAAGCAATAATGCATGGCACACATTCCATGGGTCCCAACTCTCCAGGTTGAAGGGAATATTACTACAGATATAACATGTACGGGAATCCTAGAGAACGGACACACTGTGAATACGAAAGGTTTCTAAAACTCAACGAATAGTCCCTCTCCTGGTGTTCCGGTTTGACTTTCCATCTGCTTTATTATCAACCTCCCAACTTGGAGAGACAGCCCCTTTAACCTCCTGGTTCGCACAGGTTGCCAATTTGGCAGAGGATGAAAGGGAAGAGGGAGAACCAATGAGAGAGTAGCTGTTAGGCATTTGGACGGGCACATATCACTGTAATTTCCCGGCAGGAAGAAGAATTAACCAAAGTCTCAGCCACCCACCGGGAATCAGTATAGATCCTGAACCAAAATTTTGGACTTGCGGTCAGCTCACCAAAAACGAGTTGAAAAATGGAGCTCAGGGGCACAGCAATTCACAAACTGGCCGAGTAATAAAGGACAAGTATCGTCCAAAAATCTGTTGAGGGAAGGCAACGAGGCGGACTTGAAAGCGAGGCAGAATAGCAGGAAACAGATTTCCAGAGGTACGTTGGAATCGCCTTTAAAGCACAGGAAGAGGGGCACAACTTCGACAATGATGCACTTGTCCAAAAAGGGCGTATGCGTTTTCTCCTGAATATATTCAGGAGAAAACGCATACGCCCTTTTTGGCCAAGCAAGCAAGCGGGCAATGCAAATCTGCACTACAAAGAAGTATCACTTCCCACCGGTCAAAAGGGACATCCACAAAATGTGTAAAAACCAGAAAGGCAAGACAGGCCCTGGAGAACAGGGAGCCTTGTTATGCTGATGGGCGGGATGTAAATTGCCAACTGCCTCTCTGGAGGAGTGCATTGTGTTCCCTAAAACAAGTAAACAACAGAGCTACAGAGCCAAGGGCACTTCCAGTCTAGGGAATATACCTTGGGAAAACTGAAAATCAAAAAGACACAGCCACCCCAAAATTTAGGGCTGCACTGCTTACAAGGACCTCAACTTGGGTACACCTTAAATATCCCAGGAAATATAAAAATGGTTCAAAAAATTGTGGTACTTACGTACGATGGAATATCCCTCATCCATGAAATCAATGTCATAAGACCAGTAGCAGCAAAATGGGTGGATTCAGGTACGCTGATTCTAAGTGAAATAAGTCACACAGAAAAAGAAACTTATCATAAGATATCACTTATGAAGATCCTGTAAACATGGCTACACTTGAACTGAGTTAGGAAAGAGAACAGTGTCTCACATTTAGAAAACACTCTTATGCCTGCTTAAGGGGGAAGGAGAGGTGGGGTGATGCATAAAACCAGAGTTTGATATAAGCACAGGTACCGTTCCAAAAACCAACTATGGAATAGACAAGACCTACACCTTCCTCAGTGAAAGGGACTCAAAACCCCATATTTCCCGCAGAGGAATATATCTGACTAGTAAGAATCTTAAAACCTATGTATTGATATGTCTCCGTAAGGGAATCAAGTGTGTCTAGACTGGGATAAATATGGCAGCGAGAATCAGCTCAAACCCACTATAAAAAGGAATTTCAAAAATAAAACAAAAAAACTGGGAAATTCTTTACAATTCCTTCAGGGTCTCTGATGAAACCTGAAATGACCCTATCTACAATGACAGCTGGATGTGGCATAAGGCTGGACACTTGGGACTGAGGATTGGTGAGATTGGGTGAGCAAATGCAGACCCTTTAAAGCAATAATGCATGGCACACATTCCATGGGTCCCAACTCTCCAGGTTGAAGGGAATATTACTACAGATATAACATGTACGGGAATCCTAGAGAACGGACACACTGTGAATACGAAAGGTTTCTAAAACTCAACGAATAGTCCCTCTCCTGGTGTTCCGGTTTGACTTTCCATCTGCTTTATTATCAACCTCCCAACTTGGAGAGACAGCCCCTTTAACCTCCTGGTTCGCACAGGTTGCCAATTTGGCAGAGGATGAAAGGGAAGAGGGAGAACCAATGAGAGAGTAGCTGTTAGGCATTTGGACGGGCACATATCACTGTAATTTCCCGGCAGGAAGAAGAATTAACCAAAGTCTCAGCCACCCACCGGGAATCAGTATAGATCCTGAACCAAAATTTTGGACTTGCGGTCAGCTCACCAAAAACGAGTTGAAAAATGGAGCTCAGGGGCACAGCAATTCACAAACTGGCCGAGTAATAAAGGACAACTATCGTCCAAAAATCTGTTGAGGGAAGGCAACGAGGCGGACTTGAAAGCGAGGCAGAATAGCAGGAAACAGATTTCAAGAGGTACGTTGGAATCGCCTTTAAAGCACAGGAAGAGGGGCACAACTTCGACAATGATGCACTTGGCCAAAAAGGGCGTATGCGTTTTCTCCTGAATATATTCAGGAGAAAACGCATACGCCCTTTTTGGCCAAGCAAGCAAGCGGGCAATGCAAATCTGCACTACAAACAAGTATCACTTCCCACCGGTCAAAAGGGACATCCACAAAATGTGTAAAAACCAGAAAGGCAAGACAGGCCCTGGAGAACAGGGAGCCTTGTTATGCTGATGGGCGGGATGTAAATTGCCAACTGCCTCTCTGGAGGAGTGCATTGTGTTCCCTAAAACAAGTAAACAACAGAGCTACAGAGCCAAGGGCACTTCCAGTCTAGGGAATATACCTTGGGAAAACTGAAAATCAAAAAGACACAGCCACCCCAAAATTTAGGGCTGCACTGCTTACAAGGACCTCAACTTGGGTACACCTTAAATATCCCAGGAAATATAAAAATGGTTCAAAAAATTGTGGTACTTACGTACGATGGAATATCCCTCAGCCATGAAATCAATGTCATAAGACCAGTAGCAGCAAAATGGGTGGATTCAGGTACGCTGATTCTAAGTGAAATAAGTCACACAGAAAAAGAAACTTATCATAAGATATCACTTATGAAGATCCTGTAAACATGGCTACACTTGAACTGAGTTAGGAAAGAGAACAGTGTCTCACATTTAGAAAACACTCTTATGCCTGCTTAAGGGGGAAGGAGAGGTGGGGTGATGCATAAAACCAGAGTTTGATATAAGCACAGGTACCGTTCCAAAAACCAACTATGGAATAGACAAGACCTACACCTTCCTCAGTGAAAGGGACTCAAAACCCCATATTTCCCGCAGAGGAATATATCTGACTAGTAAGAATCTTAAAAGCTATGTATTGATATGTCTCCGTAAGGGAATCAAGTGTGTCTAGACTGGGATAAACATGGCAGCGAGAATCAGCTCAAACCCACTATAAAAAGGAATTTCAAAAATAAAACAAAAAAACTGGGAAATTCTTTACAATTCCTTCAGGGTCTCTGATGAAACCTGAAATGACCCTATCTACAATGACAGCTGGATGTGGCATAAGGCTGGACACTTGGGACTGAGAGGATTGGTGAGATTGGGTGAGCAAATGCAGACCCTTTAAAGCAATAATGCATGGCACACATTCCATGGGTCCCAACTCTCCAGGTTGAAGGGAATATTACTACAGATATAACATGTACGGGAATCCTAGAGAACGGACACACTGTGAATACGAAAGGTTTCTAAAACTCAACGAATAGTCCCTCTCCTGGTGCTCCGGTTTGACTTTCCATCTGCTTTATTATCAACCTCCCAACTTGGAGAGACAGCCCCTTTAACCTCCTGGTTCGCACAGGTTGCCAATTTGGCAGAGGATGAAAGGGAAGAGGGAGAACCAATGAGAGAGTAGCTGTTAGGCATTTGGACGGGCACATATCACTGTAATTTCCCGGCAGGAAGAAGAATTAACCAAAGTCTCAGCCACCCACCGGGAATCAGTATAGATCCTGAACCAAAATTTTGGACTTGCGGTCAGCTCACCAAAAACGAGTTGAAAAATGGAGCTCAGGGGCACAGCAATTCACTAATTGGCCGAGTAATAAAGGACAACTATCGTCCAAAAATCTGTTGAGGGAAGGCAACGAGGCGGACTTGAAAGCGAGGCAGAATAGCAGGAAACAGATTTCAAGAGGTACGTTGGAATCGCCTTTAAAGCACAGGAAGAGGGGCACAACTTCGACAATGATGCACTTGGCCAAAAAGGGCGTATGCGTTTTCTCCTGAATATATTCAGGAGAAAACGCATACGCCCTTTTTGGCCAAGCAAGCAAGCGGGCAATGCAAATCTGCACTACAAAGAAGTATCACTTCCCACCGGTCAAAAGGGACATCCACAAAATGTGTAAAAACCAGAAAGGCAAGACAGGCCCTGGAGAAAAGGGTGCCTTGTTATGCTGATGGGCGGGATGTAAATTGCCAACTGCCTCTCTGGAGGAGTGCATTGTGTTCCCTAAAACAAGTAAACAACAGAGCTACAGAGCCAAGGGCACTTCCAGTCTAGGGAATATACCTTGGGAAAACTGAAAATCAAAAAGACACAGCCACCCCAAAATTTAGGGCTGCACTGCTTACAAGGACCTCAACTTGGGTACACCTTAAATATCCCAGGAAATATAAAAATGGTTCAAAAAATTGTGGTACTTACGTACGATGGAATATCCCTCAGCCATGAAATCAATGTCATAAGACCAGTAGCAGCAAAATGGGTGGATTCAGGTACGCTGATTCTAAGTGAAATAAGTCACACAGAAAAAGAAACTTATCATAAGATATCACTTATGAAGATCCTGTAAACATGGCTACACTTGAACTGAGTTAGGAAAGAGAACAGTGTCTCACATTTAGAAAACACTCTTATGCCTGCTTAAGGGGGAAGGAGAGGTGGGGTGATGCATAAAACCAGAGTTTGATATAAGCACAGGTACCGTTCCAAAAACCAACTATGGAATAGACAAGACCTACACCTTCCTCAGTGAAAGGGACTCAAAACCCCATATTTCCCGCAGAGGAATATATCTGACTAGTAAGAATCTTAAAACCTATGTATTGATATGTCTCCGTAAGGGAATCAAGTGTGTCTAGACTGGGATAAATATGGCAGCGAGAATCAGCTCAAACCCACTATAAAAAGGAATTTCAAAAATAAAACAAAAAAACTGGGAAATTCTTTACAATTCCTTCAGGGTCTCTGATGAAACCTGAAATGACCCTATCTACAATGACAGCTGGATGTGGCATAAGGCTGGACACTTGGGACTGAGAGGATTGGTGAGATTGGGTGAGCAAATGCAGACCCTTTAAAGCAATAATGCATGGCACACATTCCATGGGTCCCAACTCTCCAGGTTGAAGGGAATATTACTACAGATATAACATGTACGGGAATCCTAGAGAACAGACACACTGTGAATACGAAAGGTTTCTAAAACTCAACGAATAGTCCCTCTCCTGGTGCTCCGGTTTGACTTTCCATCTGCTTTATTATCAACCTCCCAACATGGAGAGACAGCCCCTTTAACCTCCTGGTTCGCACAGGTTGCCAATTTGGCAGAGGATGAAAGGGAAGAGGGAGAACCAATGAGAGAGTAGCTGTTAGGCATTTGGACGGGCACATATCACTGTAATTTCCTGGCAGGAAGAAGAATTAACCAAAGTCTAAGCCACCCACCGGGAATCAGTATAGATCCTGAACCAAAATTTTGGACTTGCGGTCAGCTCACCAAAAACGAGTTGAAAAATGGAGCTCAGGGGCACAGCAATTCACAAACTGGCCGAGTAATAAAGGACAACTATCGTCCAAAAATCTGTTGAGGGAAGGCAACGAGGCGGACTTGAAAGCGAGGCAGAATAGCAGGAAACAGATTTCAAGAGGTACGTAGGAATCGCCTTTAAAGCACAGGAAGAGGGGCACAACTTCGACAATGATGCACTTGGCCAAAAAGGGCGTATGCGTTTTCTCCTGAATATATTCAGGAGAAAACGCATACGCCCTTTTTGGCCAAGCAAGCAAGCGGGCAATGCAAATCTGCACTACAAAGAAGTATCACTTCCCACCGGTCAAAAGGGACATCCACAAAATGTGTAAAAACCAGAAAGGCAAGACAGGCCCTGGAGAACAGGGAGCCTTGTTATGCTGATGGGCGGGATGTAAATTGCCAACTGCCTCTCTGGAGGAGTGCATTGTGTTCCCTAAAACAAGTAAACAACAGAGCTACAGAGCCAAGGGCACTTCCAGTCTAGGGAATATACCTTGGGAAAACTGAAAATCAAAAAGACACAGCCACCCCAAAATTTAGGGCTGCACTGCTTACAAGGACCTCAACTTGGGTACACCTTAAATATCCCAGGAAATATAAAAATGGTTCAAAAAATTGTGGTACTTACGTACGATGGAATATCCCTCAGCCATGAAATCAATGTCATAAGACCAGTAGCAGCAAAATGGGTGGATTCAGGTACGATGATTCTAAGTGAAATAAGTCACACAGAAAAAGAAACTTATCATAAGATATCACTTATGAAGATCCTGTAAACATGGCTACACTTGAACTGAGTTAGGAAAGAGAACAGTGTCTCACATTTAGAAAACACTCTTATGCCTGCTTAAGGGGGAAGGAGAGGTGGGGTGATGCATAAAACCAGAGTTTGATATAAGCACAGGTACCGTTCCAAAAACCAACTATGGAATAGACAAGACCTACACCTTCCTCAGTGAAAGGGACTCAAAACCCCATATTTCCCGCAGAGGAATATATCTGACTAGTAAGAATCTTAAAACCTATGTATTGATATGTCTCCGTAAGGGAATCAAGTGTGTCTAGACTGGGATAAATATGGCAGCGAGAATCAGCTCAAACCCACTATAAAAAGGAATTTCAAAAACAAAACAAAAAAACTGGGAAATTCTTTACAATTCCTTCAGGGTCTCTGATGAAACCTGAAATGACCCTATCTACAAGGACAGCTGGATGTGGCATAAGGCTGGACACTCGGGACTGAGAGGATTGGTGAGATTGGGTGAGCAAATGCAGACCCTTTAAAGCAATAATGCATGGCACACATTCCATGGGTCCCAACTCTCCAGGTTGAAGGGAATATTACTACAGATATAACATGTACGGGAATCCTAGAGAACGGACACACTGTGAATACGAAAGGTTTCTAAAACTCAACGAATAGTCCCTCTCCTGGTGCTCCGGTTTGACTTTCCATCTGCTTTATTATCAACCTCCCAACATGGAGAGACAGCCCCTTTAACCTCCTGGTTCGCACAGGTTGCCAATTTGGCAGAGGATGAAAGGGAAGAGGGAGAACCAATGAGAGAGTAGCTGTTAGGCATTTGGACGGGCACATATCACTGTAATTTCCCGGCAGGAAGAAGAATTAACCAAAGTCTCAGCCACCCACCGGGAATCAGTATAGATCTGGAACCAAAATTTTGGACTTGCGGTCAGCTCACCAAAAACGAGTTGAAAAATGGAGCTCAGGGGCACAGCAATTCACAAACTGGCCGAGTAATAAAGGACAACTATCGTCCAAAAATCTGTTGAGGGAAGGCAACGAGGTGGACTTGAAAGCGAGGCAGAATAGCAGGAAACAGATTTCAAGAGGTACGTTGGAATTGCCTTTAAAGCACAGGAAGAGGGGCACAACTTCGACAATGATGCACTTGGCCAAAAAGGGCGTATGCGTTTTCCCCTGAATATATTCAGGAGAAAACGCATACGCCCTTTTTGGCCAAGCAAGCAAGCGGGCAATGCAAATCTGCACTACAAAGAAGTATCACTTCCCACCGGTCAAAAGGGACATCCACAAAATGTGTAAAAACCAGAAAGGCAAGACAGGCCCTGGAGAACAGGGAGCCTTGTTATGCTGATGGGCGGGATGTAAATTGCCAACTGCCTCTCTGGAGGAGTGCATTGTGTTCCCTAAAACAAGTAAACAACAGAGCTACAGAGCCAAGGGCACTTCCAGTCTAGGGAATATACCTTGGGAAAACTGAAAATCAAAAAGACACAGCCACCCCAAAATTTAGGGCTGCACTGCTTACAAGGACCTCAACTTGGGTACACCTTAAATATCCCAGGAAATAAAAAAATGGTTCAAAAAATTGTGGTACTTACGTACGATGGAATATCCCTCAGCCATGAAATCAATGTCATAAGACCAGTAGCAGCAAAATGGGTGGATTCAGGTACGATGATTCTAAGTGAAATAAGTCACACAGAAAAAGAAACTTATCATAAGATATCACTTATGAAGATCCTGTAAACATGGCTACACTTGAACTGAGTTAGGAAAGAGAACAGTGTCTCACATTTAGAAAACACCCTTATGCCTGCTTAAGGGGGAAGGAGAGGTGGGGTGATGCATAAACCCAGAGTTTGATATAAGCACAGGTACCGTTCCAAAAACCAACTATGGAATAGACAAGACCTACACCTTCCTCAGTGAAAGGGACTCAAAACCCCATATTTCCCGCAGAGGAATATATCTGACTAGTAAGAATCTTAAAAGCTATGTATTGATATGTCTCCGTAAGGGAATCAAGTGTGTCTAGACTGGCATAAACATGGCAGCGAGAATCAGCTCAAACCCACTATAAAAAGGAATTTCAAAAACAAAACAAAAAAACTGGGAAATTCTTTACAATTCCTTCAGGGTCTCTGATGAAACCTGAAATGACCCTATCTACAATGACAGCTGGATGTGGCATAAGGCTGGTCACTTGGGACTGAGAGGATTGGTGAGATTGGGTGAGCAAATGCAGACCCTTTAAAGCAATAATGCATGGCACATATTCCATGGGTCCCAACTCTCCAGGTTGAAGGGAATATTACTACAGATATAACATGTACGGGAATCCTAGAGAACGGACACACTGTGAATACGAAAGGTTTCTAAAACTCAACGAATAGTCCCTCTCCTGGTGCTCCGGTTTGACTTTCCATCTGCTTTATTATCAACCTCCCAACTTGGAGAGACAGCCCCTTTAACCTCCTGGTTCGCACAGGTTGCCAATTTGGCAGAGGATGAAAGGGAAGAGGGAGAACCAATGAGAGAGTAGCTGTTAGGCATTTGGACGGGCACTTATCACTGTAATTTCCCGGCAGGAAGAAGAATTAACCAAAGTCTCAGCCACCCACCGGGAATCAGTATAGATCCTGAACCAAAATTTTGGACTTGCGGTCAGCTCACCAAAAACGAGTTGAAAAATGGAGCTCAGGAGCACAGCAATTCACAAACTGGCCGAGTAATAAAGGACAACTATCGTCCAAAAATCTGTTGAGGGAAGGCAACGAGGCGGACTTGAAAGCGAGGCAGAATAGCAGGAAACAGATTTCAAGAGGTATGTTGGAATCGCCTTTAAAGCACAGGAAGAGGGGCACAACTTCGACAATGATGCACTTGGCCAAAAAGGGCGTATGCGTTTTCTCCTGAATATATTCAGGAGAAAACACATACGCCCTTTTTGGCCAAGCAAGCAAGCGGGCAATGCAAATCTGCACTACAAAGAAGTATCACTTCCCACCGGTCAAAAGGGACATCCACAAAATGTGTAAAAACCAGAAAGGCAAGACAGGCCCTGGAGAACAGGGAGCCTTGTTATGCTGATGGGCGGGATGTAAATTGCCAACTGCCTCTCTGGAGGAGTGCATTGTGTTCCCTAAAACAAGTAAACAACAGAGCTACAGAGCCAAGGGCACTTCCAGTCTAGGGAATATACCTTGGGAAAACTGAAAATCAAAAAGACACAGCCACCCCAAAATTTAGGGCTGCACTGCTTACAAGGACCTCAACTTGGGTACACCTTAAATATCCCAGGAAATATAAAAATGGTTCAAAAAATTGTGGTACTTACGTACGATGGAATATCCCTCAGCCATGAAATCAATGTCATAAGACCAGTAGCAGCAAAATGGGTGGATTCAGGTACGATGATTCTAAGTGAAATAAGTCACACAGAAAAAGAAACTTATCATAAGATATCACTTATGAAGATCCTGTAAACATGGCTACACTTGAACTGAGTTAGGAAAGAGAACAGTGGCTCACATTTAGAAAACACTCTTATGCCTGCTTAAGGGGGAAGGAGAGGTGGGGTGATGCATAAAACCAGAGTTTGATATAAGCACAGGTACCGTTCCAAAAACCAACTATGGAATAGACAAGACCTACACCTTCCTCAGTGAAAGGGACTCAAAACCCCATATTTCCCTCAGAGGAATATATCTGACTAGTAAGAATCTTAAAACCTATGTATTGATATGTCTCCGTAAGGGAATCAAGTGTGTCTAGACTGGGATAAATATGGCAGCGAGAATCAGCTCAAACCCACTATAAAAAGGAATTTCAAAAATAAAACAAAAAAACTGGGAAATTCTTTACAATTCCTTCAGGGTCTCTGATGAAACCTGAAATGACCCTATCTACAATGACAGCTGGATGTGGCATAAGGCTGGACACTTGGGACTGAGAGGATTGGTGAGATTGGGTGAGCAAATGCAGACCCTTTAAAGCAATAATGCATGGCACACATTCCATGGGTCCCAACTCTCCAGGTTGAAGGGAATATTACTACAGATATAACATGTACGGGAATCCTAGAGAACGGACACACTGTGAATACGAAAGGTTTCTAAAACTCAACGAATAGTCCCTCTCCTGGTGCTCCGGTTTGACTTTCCATCTGCTTTATTATCAACCTCCCAACTTGGAGAGACAGCCCCTTTAACCTCCTGGTTCGCACAGGTTGCCAATTTGGCAGAGGATGAAAGGGAAGAGGGAGAACCAATGAGAGAGTAGCTGTTAGGCATTTGGACGGGCACATATCACTGTAATTTCCCGGCAGGAAGAAGAATTAACCAAAGTCTCAGCCACCCACCGGGAATCAGTATAGATCCTGAACCAAAATTTTGGACTTGCGGTCAGCTCACCAAAAACGAGTTGAAAAATGGAGCTCAGGGGCACAGCAATTCACAAACTGGCCGAGTAATAAAGGACAACTATCGTCCAAAAATCTGTTGAGGGAAGGCAACGAGGCGGACTTGAAAGCGAGGCAGAATAGCAGGAAACAGATTTCAAGAGGTACGTTGGAATCGCCTTTAAAGCACAGGAAGAGGGGCACAACTTCGACAATGATGCACTTGGCCAAAAAGGGCGTATGCGTTTTCTCCTGAATATATTCAGGAGAAAACGCATACGCCCTTTTTGGCCAAGCAAGCAAGCGGGCAATGCAAATCTGCACTACAAAGAAGTATCACTTCCCACCGGTCAAAAGGGACATCCACAAAATGTGTAAAAACCAGAAAGGCAAGACAGGCCTTGGAGAACAGGGAGCCTTTTTATGCTGATGGGCGGGATGTAAATTGCCAACTGCCTCTCTGGAGGAGTGCATTGTGTTCCCTAAAACAAGTACACAACAGAGCTACAGAGCCAAGGGCACTTCCAGTCTAGGGAATATACCTTGGGAAAACTGAAAATCAAAAAGACACAGCCACCCCAAAATTTAGGGCTGCACTGCTTACAAGGACCTCAACTTGGGTACACCTTAAATATCCCAGGAAATATAAAAATGGTTCAAAAAATTGTGGTACTTACGTACGATGGAATATACCTCAGCCATGAAATCAATGTCATAAGACCAGTAGCAGCAAAATGGGTGGATTCAGGTACGATGATTCTAAGTGAAATAAGTCACACAGAAAAAGAAACTTATCATAAGATATCACTTATGAAGATCCTGTAAACATGGCTACACTTGAACTGAGTTAGGAAAGAGAACAGTGTCTCACATTTAGAAAACACTCTTATGCCTGCTTAAGGGGGAAGGAGAGGTGGGGTGATGCATAAAACCAGAGTTTGATATAAGCACAGGTACCGTTCCAAAAACCAACTATGGAATAGACAAGACCTACACCTTCCTCAGTGAAAGGGACTCAAAACCCCATATTTCCCGCAGAGGAATATATCTGACTAGTAAGAATCTTAAAACCTATGTATTGATATGTCTCCGTAAGGGAATCAAGTGTGTCTAGACTGGGATAAATATGGCAGCGAGAATCAGCTCAAACCCACTATAAAAAGGAATTTCAAAAATAAAACAAAAAAACTGGGAAATTCTTTACAATTCCTTCAGGGTCTCTGATGAAACCTGAAATGACCCTATCTACAATGACAGCTGGATGTGGCATAAGGCTGGACACTTGGGACTGAGAGGATTGGTGAGATTGGGTGAGCAAATGCAGACCCTTTAAAGCAATAATGCATGGCACACATTCCATGGGTCCCAACTCTCCAGGTTGAAGGGAATATTACTACAGATATAACATGTACGGGAATCCTAGAGAACGGACACACTGTGAATACGAAAGGTTTCTAAAACTCAACGAATAGTCCCTCTCCTGGTGCTCCGGTTTGACTTTCCATCTGCTTTATTATCAACCTCCCAACTTGGAGAGACAGCCCCTTTAACCTCCTGGTTCGCACAGGTTGCCAATTTGGCAGAGGATGAAAGGGAAGAGGGAGAACCAATGAGAGAGTAGCTGTTAGGCATTTGGACGGGCACATATCACTGTAATTTCCCGGCAGGAAGAAGAATTAACCAAAGTCTCAGCCACCCACCGGGAATCAGTATAGATCCTGAACCAAAATTTTGGACTTGCGGTCAGCTCACCAAAAACGAGTTGAAAAATGGAGCTCAGGGGCACAGCAATTCACAAACTGGCCGAGTAATAAAGGACAACTATCGTCCAAAAATCTGTTGAGGGAAGGCAACGAGGCGGACTTGAAAGCGAGGCAGAATAGCAGGAAACAGATTTCAAGAGGTACGTTGGAATCGCCTTTAAAGCACAGGAAGAGGGGCACAACTTCGACAATGATGCACTTGGCCAAAAAGGGCGTATGCGTTTTCTCCTGAATATATTCAGGAGAAAACGCATACGCCCTTTTTGGCCAAGCAAGCAAGCGGGCAATGCAAATCTGCACTACAAAGAAGTATCACTTCCCACCGGTCAAAAGGGACATCCACAAAATGTGTAAAAACCAGAAAGGCAAGACAGGCCCTGGAGAACAGGGAGCCTTGTTATGCTGATGGGCGGGATGTAAATTGCCAACTGCCTCTCTGGAGGAGTGCATTGTGTTCCCTAAAACAAGTAAACAACAGAGCTACAGAGCCAAGGGCACTTCCAGTCTAGGGAATATACCTTGGGAAAACTGAAAATCAAAAAGACACAGCCACCCCAAAATTTAGGGCTGCACTGCTTACAAGGACCTCAACTTGGGTACACCGTAAATATCCCAGGAAATATAAAAATGGTTCAAAAAATTGTGGTACTTACGTACGATGGAATATCCCTCAGCCATGAAATCAATGTCATAAGACCAGTAGCAGCAAAATGGGTGGATTCAGGTACGATGATTCTAAGTGAAATAAGTCACACAGAAAAAGAAACTTATCATAAGATATCACTTATGAAGATCCTGTAAACATGGCTACACTTGAACTGAGTTAGGAAAGAGAACAGTGTCTCACATTTAGAAAACACTCTTATGCCTGCTTAAGGGGGAAGGAGAGGTGGGGTGATGCATAAAACCAGAGTTTGATATAAGCACAGGTACCGTTCCAAAAACCAACTATGGAATAGACAAGACCTACACCTTCCTCAGTGAAAGGGACTCAAAACCCCATATTTCCCGCAGAGGAATATATCTGACTAGTAAGAATCTTAAAAGCTATGTATTGATATGTCTCCGTAAGGGAATCAAGTGTGTCTAGACTGGGATAAATATGGCAGCGAGAATCAGCTCAAACCCACTATAAAAAGGAATTTCAAAAATAAAACAAAAAAACTGGGAAATTCTTTACAATTCCTTCAGGGTCTCTGATGAAACCTGAAATGACCCTATCTACAATGACAGCTGGATGTGGCATAAGGCTGGACACTTGGGACTGAGAGGATTGGTGAGATTGGGTGAGCAAATGCAGACCCTTTAAAGCAATAATGCATGGCACACATTCCATGGGTCCCAACTCTCCAGGTTGAAGGGAATATTACTACAGATATAACATGTACGGGAATCCTAGAGAACGGACACACTGTGAATACGAAAGGTTTCTAAAACTCAACGAATAGTCCCTCTCCTGGTGCTCCGGTTTGACTTTCCATCTGCTTTATTATCAACCTCCCAACTTGGAGAGACAGCCCCTTTAACCTCCTGGTTCGCACAGGTTGCCAATTTGGCAGAGGATGAAAGGGAAGAGGGAGAACCAATGAGAGAGTAGCTGTTAGGCATTTGGACGGGCACATATCACTGTAATTTCCCGGCAGGAAGAAGAATTAACCAAAGTCTCAGCCACCCACCGGGAATCAGTATAGATCCTGAACCAAAATTTTGGACTTGCGGTCAGCTCACCAAAAACGAGTTGAAAAATGGAGCTCAGGGGCACAGCAATTCACAAACTGGCCGAGTAATAAAGGACAACTATCGTCCAAAAATCTGTTGAGGGAAGGCAACGAGGCGGACTTGAAAGCGAGGCAGAATAGCAGGAAACAGATTTCAAGAGGTACGTTGGAATCGCCTTTAAAGCACAGGAAGAGGGGCACAACTTCGACAATGATGCACTTGGCCAAAAAGGGCGTATGCGTTTTCTCCTGAATATATTCAGGAGAAAACGCATACGCCCTTTTTGGCCAAGCAAGCAAGCGGGCAATGCAAATCTGCACTACAAAGAAGTATCACTTCCCACCGGTCAAAAGGGACATCCACAAAATGTGTAAAAACCAGAAAGGCAAGACAGGCCCTGGAGAACAGGGAGCCTTGTTATGCTGATGGGTGGGATGTAAATTGCCAACTGCCTCTCTGGAGGAGTGCATTGTGTTCCCTAAAACAAGTAAACAACAGAGCTACAGAGCCAAGGGCACTTCCAGTCTAGGGAATATACCTTGGGAAAACTGAAAATCAAAAAGACACAGCCACCCCAAAATTTAGGGCTGCACTGCTTACAAGGACCTCAACTTGGGTACACCGTAAATATCCCAGGAAATATAAAAATGGTTCAAAAAATTGTGGTACTTACGTACGATGGAATATCCCTCAGCCATGAAATCAATGTCATAAGACCAGTAGCAGCAAAATGGGTGGATTCAGGTACGATGATTCTAAGTGAAATAAGTCACACAGAAAAAGAAACTTATCATAAGATATCACTTATGAAGATCCTGTAAACATGGCTACACTTGAACTGAGTTAGGAAAGAGAACAGTGTCTCACATTTAGAAAACACTCTTATGCCTGCTTAAGGGGGAAGGAGAGGTGGGGTGATGCATAAAACCAGAGTTTGATATAAGCACAGGTACCGTTCCAAAAACCAACTATGGAATAGACAAGACCTACACCTTCCTCAGTGAAAGGGACTCAAAACCCCATATTTCCCGCAGAGGAATATATCTGACTAGTAAGAATCTTAAAAGCTATGTATTGATATGTCTCCGTAAGGGAATCAAGTGTGTCTAGACTGGGATAAATATGGCAGCGAGAATCAGCTCAAACCCACTATAAAAAGGAATTTCAAAAATAAAACAAAAAAACTGGGAAATTCTTTACAATTCCTTCAGGGTCTCTGATGAAACCTGAAATGACCCTATCTACAATGACAGCTGGATGTGGCATAAGGCTGGACACTCGGGACTGAGAGGATTGGTGAGATTGGGTGAGCAAATGCAGACCCTTTAAAGCAATAATGCATGGCACACATTCCATGGGTCCCAACTCTCCAGGTTGAAGGGAATATTACTACAGATATAACATGTACGGGAATCCTAGAGAACGGACACACTGTGAATACCAAAGGTTTCTAAAACTCAACGAATAGTCCCTCTCCTGGTGCTCCGGTTTGACTTTCCATCTGCTTTATTATCAACCTCCCAACTTGGAGAGACAGCCCCTTTAACCTCCTGGTTCGCACAGGTTGCCAATTTGGCAGAGGATGAAAGGGAAGAGGGAGAACCAATGAGAGAGTAGCTGTTAGGCATTTGGACGGGCACATATCACTGTAATTTCCCGGCAGGAAGAAGAATTAACCAAAGTCTCAGCCACCCACCGGGAATCAGTATAGATCCTGAACCAAAATTTTGGACTTGCGGTCAGCTCACCAAAAACGAGTTGAAAAATGGAGCTCAGGGGCACAGCAATTCACAAACTGGCCGAGTAATAAAGGACAAGTATCGTCCAAAAATCTGTTGAGGGAAGGCAACGAGGCGGACTTGAAAGCGAGGCAGAATAGCAGGAAACAGATTTCCAGAGGTACGTTGGAATCGCCTTTAAAGCACAGGAAGAGGGGCACAACTTCGACAATGATGCACTTGGCCAAAAAGGGCGTATGCGTTTTCTCCTGAATATATTCAGGAGAAAACGCATACGCCCTTTTTGGCCAAGCAAGCAAGCGGGCAATGCAAATCTGCACTACAAAGAAGTATCACTTCCCACCGGTCAAAAGGGACATCCACAAAATGTGTAAAAACCAGAAAGGCAAGACAGGCCCTGGAGAACAGGGAGCCTTGTTATGCTGATGGGCGGGATGTAAATTGCCAACTGCCTCTCTGGAGGAGTGCATTGTGTTCCCTAAAACAAGTAAACAACAGAGCTACAGAGCCAAGGGCACTTCCAGTCTAGGGAATATACCTTGGGAAAACTGAAAATCAAAAAGACACAGCCACCCCAAAATTTAGGGCTGCACTGCTTACAAGGACCTCAACTTGGGTACACCTTAAATATCCCAGGAAATATAAAAATGGTTCAAAAAATTGTGGTGCTTACGTACGATGGAATATCCCTCAGCCATGAAATCAATGTCATAAGACCAGTAGCAGCAAAATGGGTGGATTCAGGTACGATGATTCTAAGTGAAATAAGTCACACAGAAAAAGAAACTTATCATAAGATATCACTTATGAAGATCCTGTAAACATGGCTACACTTGAACTGAGTTAGGAAAGAGAACAGTGTCTCACATTTAGAAAACACTCTTATGCCTGCTTAAGGGGGAAGGAGAGGTGGGGTGATGAATAAAACCAGAGTTTGATATAAGCACAGGTACCGTTCCAAAAACCAACTATGGAATAGACAAGACCTACACCTTCCTCAGTGAAAGGGACTCAAAACCCCATATTTCCCGCAGAGGAATATATCTGACTAGTAAGAATCTTAAAAGCTATGTATTGATATGTCTCCGTAAGGGAATCAAGTGTGTCTAGACTGGGATAAATATGGCAGCGAGAATCAGCTCAAACCCACTATAAAAAGGAATTTCAAAAATAAAACAAAAAAACTGGGAAATTCTTTACAATTCCTTCAGGGTCTCTGATGAAACCTGAAATGACCCTATCTACAATGACAGCTGGATGTGGCATAAGGCTGGACACTTGGGACTGAGAGGATTGGTGAGATTGGGTGAGCAAATGCAGACCCTTTAAAGCAATAATGCATGGCACACATTCCATGGGTCCCAACTCTCCAGGTTGAAGGGAATATTACTACAGATATAACATGTACGGGAATCCTAGAGAACGGACACACTGTGAATACGAAAGGTTTCTAAAACTAAGCGAATAGTCCCTCTCCTGGTGCTCCGGTTTGACTTTCCATCTGCTTTATTATCAACCTCCCAACTTGGAGAGACAACCCCTTTAACCTCCTGGTTCGCACAGGTTGCCAATTTGGCAGAGGATGAAAGGGAAGAGGGAGAACCAATGAGAGAGTAGCTGTTAGGCATTTGGACGGGCACATATCACTGTAATTTCCCGGCAGGAAGAAGAATTAACCAAAGTCTCAGCCACCCACCGGGAATCAGTATAGATCCAGAACCAAAATTTTGGACTTGCGGTCAGCTCACCAAAAACGAGTTGAAAAATGGAGCTCAGGGGCACAGCAATTCACAAACTGGCCGAGTAATGAAGGACAAGTATCGTACAAAAATCTGTTGAGGGAAGGCAACGAGGCGGACTTGAAAGCGAGGCAGAATAGCAGGAAACAGATTTCCAGAGGTACGTTGGAATCGCCTTTAAAGCACAGGAAGAGGGGCACAACTTCGACAATGATGCACTTGGCCAAAAAGGGTGTATGCGTTTTCTCCTGAATATATTCAGGAGAAAACGCATACGCCCTTTTTGGCCAAGCAAGCAAGCGGGCAATGCAAATCTGCACTACAAACAAGTATCACTTCCCACCGGTCAAAAGGGACATCCACAAAATGTGTAAAAACCAGAAAGGCAAGACAGGCCCTGGAGAACAGGGAGCCTTGTTATGCTGATGGGCGGGATGTAAATTGCCAACTGCCTCTCTGGAGGAGTGCATTGTGTTCCCTAAAACAAGTAAACAACAGAGCTACAGAGCCAAGGGCACTTCCAGTCTAGGGAATATACCTTGGGAAAACTGAAAATCAAAAAGACACAGCCACCCCAAAATTTAGGGCTGCACTGCTTACAAGGACCTCAACTTGGGTACACCTTAAATATCCCAGGAAATATAAAAATGGTTCAAAAAATTGTGGTACTTACGTACGATGGAATATCCCTCAGCCATGAAATCAATGTCATAAGACCAGTAGCAGCAAAATGGGTGGATTCAGGTACGATGATTCTAAGTGAAATAAGTCACAGAGAAAAAGAAACTTATCATAAGATATCACTTATGAAGATCCTGTAAACATGGCTACACTTGAACTGAGTTAGGAAAGAGAACAGTGGCTCACATTTAGAAAACACTCTTATGCCTGCTTAAGGGGGAAGGAGAGGTGGGGTGATGCATAAAACCAGAGTTTGATATAAGCACAGGTACCGTTCCAAAAACCAACTATGGAATAGACAAGACCTACACCTTCCTCAGTGAAAGGGACTCAAAACCCCATATTTCCCACAGAGGAATATATCTGACTAGTAAGAATCTTAAAAGCTATGTATTGATATGTCTCCGTAAGGGAATCAAGTGTGTCTAGACTGGGATAAATATGGCAGCGAGAATCAGCTCAAACCCACTATAAAAAGGAATTTCAAAAATAAAACAAAAAAACTGGGAAATTCTTTACAATTCCTTCAGGGTCTCTGATGAAACCTGAAATGACCCTATCTACAATGACAGCTGGATTTGGCATAAGGCTGGACACTTGGGACTGAGAGGATTGGTGAGATTGGGTGAGCAAATGCAGACCCTTTAAAGCAATAATGCATGGCACACATTCCATGGGTCCCAACTCTCCAGGTTGAAGGGAATATTACTACAGATATAACATGTACGGGAATCCTAGAGAACGGACACACTGTGAATACGAAAGGTTTCTAAAACTCAACGAATAGTCCCTCTCCTGGTGCTCCGGTTTGACTTTCCATCTGCTTTATTATCAACCTCCCAACTTGGAGAGACAGCCCCTTTAACCTCCTGGTTCGCACAGGTTGCCAATTTGGCAGAGGATGAAAGGGAAGAGGGAGAACCAATGAGAGAGTAGCTGTTAGGCATTTGGACGGGCACATATCACTGTAATTTCCCGGCAGGAAGAAGAATTAACCAAACTCTCAGCCACCCACCGGGAATCAGTATAGATCCAGAACCAAAATTTTGGACTTGCGGTCAGCTCACCAAAAACGAGTTGAAAAATGGAGCTCAGGGGCACAGCAATTCACAAACTGGCCGAGTAATGAAGGACAAGTATCGTCCAAAAATCTGTTGAGGGAAGGCAACGAGGCGGACTTGAAAGCGAGGCAGAATAGCAGGAAACAGATTTCCAGAGGTACGTTGGAATCGCCTTTAAAGCACAGGAAGAGGGGCACAACTTCGACAATGATGCACTTGGCCAAAAAGGGCGTATGCGTTTTCTCCTGAATATATTCAGGAGAAAACGCATACGCCCTTTTTGGCCAAGCAAGCAAGCGGGCAATGCAAATCTGCACTACAAAGAAGTATCACTTCCCACCGGTCAAAAGGGACATCCACAAAATGTGTAAAAACCAGAAAGGCAAGACAGGCCCTGGAGAAAAGGGAGCCTTGTTATGCTGATGGGCGGGATGTAAATTGCCAACTGCCTCTCTGGAGGAGTGCATTGTGTTCCCTAAAACAAGTAAACAACAGAGCTACAGAGCCAAGGGCACTTCCAGTCTAGGGAATATACCTTGGGAAAACTGAAAATCAAAAAGACACAGCCACCCCAAAATTTAGGGCTGCACTGCTTACAAGGACCTCAACTTGGGTACACCTTAAATATCCCAGGAAATATAAAAATGGTTCAAAAAATTGTGGTACTTACGTAAGATGGAATATCCCTCAGCCATGAAATCAATGTCATAAGACCAGTAGCAGCAAAATGGGTGGATTCAGGTACGATGATTCTAAGTGAAATAAGTCACACAGAAAAAGAAAGTCATCATAAGATATCACTTATGAAGATCCTGTAAACATGGCTACACTTGAACTGAGTTAGGAAAGAGAACAGTGTCTCACATTTAGAAAACACTCTTATGCCTGCTTAAGGGGGAAGGAGAGGTGGGGTGATGCATAAAACCAGAGTTTGATATAAGCACAGGTACCGTTCCAAAAACCAACTATGGAATAGACAAGACCTACACCTTCCTCAGTGAAAGGGACTCAAAACCCCATATTTCCCGCAGAGGAATATATCTGACTAGTAAGAATCTTAAAAGCTATGTATTGATATGTCTCCGTAAGGGAATCAAGTGTGTCTAGACTGGGATAAATATGGCAGCGAGAATCAGCTCAAACCCACTATAAAAAGGAATTTCAAAAATAAAACAAAAAAACTGGGAAATTCTTTACAATTCCTTCAGGGTCTCTGATGAAACCTGAAATGACCCTATCTACAATGACAGCTGGATGTGGCATAAGGCTGGACACTTGGGACTGAGAGGATTGGTGAGATTGGGTGAGCAAATGCAGACCCTTTAAAGCAATAATGCATGGCACACATTCCATGGGTCCCAACTCTCCAGGTTGAAGGGAATATTACTACAGATATAACATGTACGGGAATCCTAGAGAACGGACACACTGTGAATACGAAAGGTTTCTAAAACTCAACGAATAGTCCCTCTCCTGGTGCTCCGGTTTGACTTTCCATCTGCTTTATTATCAACCTCCCAACTTGGAGAGACAGCCCCTTTAACCTCCTGGTTCGCACAGGTTGCCAATTTGGCAGAGGATGAAAGGGAAGAGGGAGAACCAATGAGAGAGTAGCTGTTAGGCAGTTGGACGGGCACATATCACTCTAATTTCCCAGCAGGAAGAAGAATAAACCAAAGTCTCAGCCACCCACCGGGAATCAGTATAGATCCTGAACCAAAATTTTGGACTTGCGGTCAGCTCACCAAAAACGAGTTGAAAAATGGAGCTCAGGGGCACAGCAATTCACAAACTGGCCGAGTAATAAAGGACAACTATCGTCCAAAAATCTGTTGAGGGAAGCCAACGAGGCGGACTTGAAAGCGAGGCAGAATAGCAGGAAACAGATTTCCAGAGGTACGTTGGAATCGCCTTTAAAGCACAGGAAGAGGGGCACAACTTCGACAATGATGCACTTGGCCAAAAAGGGCGTATGCGTTTTCTCCTGAATATATTCAGGAGAAAACGCATACGCCCTTTTTGGCCAAGCAAGCAAGCGGGCAATGGAAATCTGCACTACAAAGAAGTATCACTTCCCACCGGTCAAAAGGGACATCCACAAAATGTGTAAAAACCAGAAAGGCAAGACAGGCCCTGGAGAACAGGGAGCCTTGTTATGCTGATGGGCGGGATGTAAATTGCCAACTGCCTCTCTGGAGGAGTGCATTGTGTTCCCTAAAACAAGTAAACAACAGAGCTACAGAGCCAAGGGCACTTACAGTCTAGGGAATATACCTTGGGAAAACTGAAAATCAAAAAGACACAGCCACCCCAAAATTTAGGGCTGCACTGCTTACAAGGACCTCAACTTGGGTACACCTTAAATATCCCAGGAAATATAAAAATGGTTCAAAAAATTGTGGTACTTACGTACGATGGAATATCCCTCAGCCATGAAATCAATGTCATAAGACCAGTAGCAGCAAAATGGGTGGATTCAGGTACGATGATTCTAAGTGAAATAAGTCACACAGAAAAAGAAACTTATCATAAGATATCACTTATGAAGATCCTGTAAACATGGCTACACTTGAACTGAGTTAGGAAAGAGAACAGTGGCTCACATTTAGAAAACACTCTTATGCCTGCTTAAGGGGGAAGGAGAGGTGGGGTGATGCATAAAACCAGAGTTTGATATAAGCACAGGTACCGTTCCAAAAACCAACTATGGAATAGACAAGACCTACACCTTCCTCAGTGAAAGGGACTCAAAACCCCATATTTCCCGCAGAGGAATATATCTGACTAGTAAGAATCTTAAAAGCTATGTATTGATATGTCTCCGTAAGGGAATCAAGTGTGTCTAGACTGGGATAAATATGGCAGCGAGAATCAGCTCAAACCCACTATAAAAAGGAATTTCAAAAATAAAACAAAAAAACTGGGAAATTCTTTACAATTCCTTCAGGGTCTCTGATGAAACCTGAAATGACCCTATCTACAATGACAGCTGGATGTGGCATAAGGCTGGACACTTGGGACTGAGAGGATTGGTGAGATTGGGTGAGCAAATGCAGACCCTTTAAAGCAATAATGCATGGCACACATTCCATGGGTCCCAACTCTCCAGGTTGAAGGGAATATTACTACAGATATAACATGTACGGGAATCCTAGAGAACGGACACACTGTGAATACGAAAGGTTTCTAAAACTCAACGAATAGTCCCTCTCCTGGTGCTCTGGTTTGACTTTCCATCTGCTTTATTATCAACCTCCCAACTTGGAGAGACAGCCCCTTTAACCTCCTGGTTCGCACAGGTTGCCAATTTGGCAGAGGATGAAAGGGAAGAGGAAGAACCAATGAGAGAGTAGCTGTTAGGCATTTGGACGGGCACATATCACTGTAATTTCCCGGCAGGAAGAAGAATTAACCAAAGTCTCAGCCACCCACCGGGAATCAGTATAGATCCTGAACCAAAATTTTGGACTTGCGGTCAGCTCACCAAAAACGAGTTGAAAAATGGAGCTCAGGGGCACAGCAATTCACAAACTGGCCGAGTAATAAAGGACAAGTATCGTCCAAAAATCTGTTGAGGGAAGGCAACGAGGCGGACTTGAAAGCGAGGCAGAATAGCAGGAAACAGATTTCCAGAGGTACGTTGGAATCGCATTTAAAGCACAGGAAGAGGGGCACAACTTCGACAATGATGCACTTGGCCAAAAAGGGCGTATGCGTTTTCTCCTGAATATATTCAGGAGAAAACGCATACGCCCTTTTTGGCCAAGCAAGCAAGCGGGCAATGCAAATCTGCACTACAAAGAAGTATCACTTCCCACCGGTCAAAAGGGACATCCACAAAATGTGTAAAAACCAGAAAGGCAAGACAGGCCCTGGAGAACAGGGAGCCTTGTTATGCTGATGGGCGGGATGTAAATTGCCAACTGCCTCTCTGGAGGAGTGCATTGTGTTCCCTAAAACAAGTAAACAACAGAGCTACAGAGCCAAGGGCACTTCCAGTCTAGGGAATATACCTTGGGAAAACTGAAAATCAAAAAGACACAGCCACCCCAAAATTTAGGGCTGCACTGCTTACAAGGACCTCAACTTGGGTACACCTTAAATATCCCAGTAAATATAAAATTGGTTCAAAAAATTGTGGTAATGGGCCTCCCTGGTGGCGCAGTGGTTGAGAGTCCGCCTGCCGATGCAGGGGATACGGGTTCGTGCCCCGGTCTGGGAGGATCCCATATACCGCGGAGCGGCTGGGCCCGTGAGCCATGGCTGCTGAGCCTGTGCATCCGGAGCCTGTGCTCCGCAACGGGAGAGGCCACAACAGTGAGAGGCCCGCGTACCACAAAAAAAAAAAAAAAAAAAAAAAAAAAAATTGTGGTACTTACGTACGATGGAATATCCCTCAGCCATGAAATCAATGTCATAAGACCAGTAGCAGCAAAATGGGTGGATTCAGGTACGATGATTCTAAGTGAAATAAGTCACAGAGAAAAAGAAACTTATCATAAGTTATCACTTATGAAGATCCTGTAAACATGGCTACACTTGAACTGAGTTAGGAAAGAGAACAGTGTCTCACATTTAGAGAACACTCTTATGCCTGCTTAAGGGGGAAGGAGAGGTGGGGTGATGCATAAAACCAGAGTTTGATATAAGCACAGGTACCGTTCCAAAAACCAACTATGGAATAGACAAGACCTACACCTTCCTCAGTGAAAGGGACTCAAAACCCCATATTTCCCGCAGAGGAATATATCTGACTAGTAAGAATCTTAAAACCTATGTATTGATATGTCTCCGTAAGGGAATCAAGTGTGTCTAGACTGGGATAAATATGGCAGCGAGAATCAGCTCAAACCCACTATAAAAAGGAATTTCAAAAATAAAACAAAAAAACTGGGAAATTCTTTACAATTCCTTCAGGGTCTCTGATGAAACCTGAAATGACCCTATCTACAATGACAGCTGGATGTGGCATAAGGCTGGACACTTGGGACTGAGAGGATTGGTGAGATTGGGTGAGCAAATGCAGACCCTTTAAAGCAATAATGCATGGCACACATTCCATGGGTCCCAACTCTCCAGGTTGAAGGGAATATTACTACAGATATAACATGTACGGGAATCCTAGAGAACGGACACACTGTGAATACGAAAGGTTTCTAAAACTAAGCGAATAGTCCCTCTCCTGGTGCTCCGGTTTGACTTTCCATCTGCTTTATTATCAACCTCCCAACTTGGAGAGACAACCCCTTTAACCTCCTGGTTCGCACAGGTTGCCAATTTGGCAGAGGATGAAAGGGAAGAGGGAGAACCAATGAGAGAGTAGCTGTTAGGCATTTGGACGGGCACATATCACTGTAATTTCCCGGCAGGAAGAAGAATTAACCAAAGTCTCAGCCACCCACCGGGAATCAGTATAGATCCAGAACCAAAATTTTGGACTTGCGGTCAGCTCACCAAAAACGAGTTGAAAAATGGAGCTCAGGGGCACAGCAATTCACAAACTGGCCGAGTAATGAAGGACAAGTATCGTACAAAAATCTGTTGAGGGAAGGCAACGAGGCGGACTTGAAAGCGAGGCAGAATAGCAGGAAACAGATTTCCAGAGGTACGTTGGAATCGCCTTTAAAGCACAGGAAGAGGGGCACAACTTCGACAATGATGCACTTGGCCAAAAAGGGCGTATGCGTTTTCTCCTGAATATATTCAGGAGAAAACGCATACGCCCTTTTTGGCCAAGCAAGCAAGCGGGCAATGCAAATCTGCACTACAAACAAGTATCACTTCCCACCGGTCAAAAGGGACATCCACAAAATGTGTAAAAACCAGAAAGGCAAGACAGGCCCTGGAGAACAGGGAGCCTTGTTATGCTGATGGGCGGGATGTAAATTGCCAACTGCCTCTCTGGAGGAGTGCATTGTGTTCCCTAAAACAAGTAAACAACAGAGCTACAGAGCCAAGGGCACTTCCAGTCTAGGGAATATACCTTGGGAAAACTGAAAATCAAAAAGACACAGCCACCCCAAAATTTAGGGCTGCACTGCTTACAAGGACCTCAACTTGGGTACACCTTAAATATCCCAGGAAATATAAAAATGGTTCAAAAAATTGTGGTACTTACGTACGATGGAATATCCCTCAGCCATGAAATCAATGTCATAAGACCAGTAGCAGCAAAATGGGTGGATTCAGGTACGATGATTCTAAGTGAAATAAGTCACAGAGAAAAAGAAACTTATCATAAGATATCACTTATGAAGATCCTGTAAACATGGCTACACTTGAACTGAGTTAGGAAAGAGAACAGTGGCTCACATTTAGAAAACACTCTTATGCCTGCTTAAGGGGGAAGGAGAGGTGGGGTGATGCATAAAACCAGAGTTTGATATAAGCACAGGTACCGTTCCAAAAACCAACTATGGAATAGACAAGACCTACACCTTCCTCAGTGAAAGGGACTCAAAACCCCATATTTCCCACAGAGGAATATATCTGACTAGTAAGAATCTTAAAAGCTATGTATTGATATGTCTCTGTAAGGGAATCAAGTGTGTCTAGACTGGGATAAATATGGCAGCGAGAATCAGCTCAAACCCACTATAAAAAGGAATTTCAAAAATAAAACAAAAAAACTGGGAAATTCTTTACAATTCCTTCAGGGTCTCTGATGAAACCTGAAATGACCCTATCTACAATGACAGCTGGATTTGGCATAAGGCTGGACACTTGGGACTGAGAGGATTGGTGAGATTGGGTGAGCAAATGCAGACCCTTTAAAGCAATAATGCATGGCACACATTCCATGGGTCCCAACTCTCCAGGTTGAAGGGAATATTACTACAGATATAACATGTACGGGAATCCTAGAGAACGGACACACTGTGAATACGAAAGGTTTCTAAAACTCAACGAATAGTCCCTCTCCTGGTGCTCCGGTTTGACTTTCCATCTGCTTTATTATCAACCTCCCAACTTGGAGAGACAGCCCCTTTAACCTCCTGGTTCGCACAGGTTGCCAATTTGGCAGAGGATGAAAGGGAAGAGGGAGAACCAATGAGAGAGTAGCTGTTAGGCATTTGGACGGGCACATATCACTGTAATTTCCCGGCAGGAAGAAGAATTAACCAAACTCTCAGCCACCCACCGGGAATCAGTATAGATCCAGAACCAAAATTTTGGACTTGCGGTCAGCTCACCAAAAACGAGTTGAAAAATGGAGCTCAGGGGCACAGCAATTCACAAACTGGCCGAGTAATGAAGGACAAGTATCGTCCAAAAATCTGTTGAGGGAAGGCAACGAGGCGGACTTGAAAGCGAGGCAGAATAGCAGGAAACAGATTTCCAGAGGTACGTTGGAATCGCCTTTAAAGCACAGGAAGAGGGGCACAACTTCGACAATGATGCACTTGGCCAAAAAGGGCGTATGCGTTTTCTCCTGAATATATTCAGGAGAAAACGCATACGCCCTTTTTGGCCAAGCAAGCAAGCGGGCAATGCAAATCTGCACTACAAAGAAGTATCACTTCCCACCGGTCAAAAGGGACATCCACAAAATGTGTAAAAACCAGAAAGGCAAGACAGGCCCTGGAGAAAAGGGAGCCTTGTTATGCTGATGGGCGGGATGTAAATTGCCAACTGCCTCTCTGGAGGAGTGCATTGTGTTCCCTAAAACAAGTAAACAACAGAGCTACAGAGCCAAGGGCACTTACAGTCTAGGGAATATACCTTGGGAAAACTGAAAATCAAAAAGACACAGCCACCCCAAAATTTAGGGCTGCACTGCTTACAAGGACCTCAACTTGGGTACACCTTAAATATCCCAGGAAATATAAAAATGGTTCAAAAAATTGTGGTACTTACGTAAGATGGAATATCCCTCAGCCATGAAATCAATGTCATAAGACCAGTAGCAGCAAAATGGGTGGATTCAGGTACGATGATTCTAAGTGAAATAAGTCACACAGAAAAAGAAAGTCATCATAAGATATCACTTATGAAGATCCTGTAAACATGGCTACACTTGAACTGAGTTAGGAAAGAGAACAGTGTCTCACATTTAGAAAACACTCTTATGCCTGCTTAAGGGGGAAGGAGAGGTGGGGTGATGCATAAAACCAGAGTTTGATATAAGCACAGGTACCGTTCCAAAAACCAACTATGGAATAGACAAGACCTACACCTTCCTCAGTGAAAGGGACTCAAAACCCCATATTTCCCGCAGAGGAATATATCTGACTAGTAAGAATCTTAAAAGCTATGTATTGATATGTCTCCGTAAGGGAATCAAGTGTGTCTAGACTGGGATAAATATGGCAGCGAGAATCAGCTCAAACCCACTATAAAAAGGAATTTCAAAAATAAAACAAAAAAACTGGGAAATTCTTTACAATTCCTTCAGGGTCTCTGATGAAACCTGAAATGACCCTATCTACAATGACAGCTGGATGTGGCATAAGGCTGGACACTTGGGACTGAGAGGATTGGTGAGATTGGGTGAGCAAATGCAGACCCTTTAAAGCAATAATGCATGGCACACATTCCATGGGTCCCAACTCTCCAGGTTGAAGGGAATATTACTACAGATAAAACATGTACGGGAATCCTAGAGAACGGACACACTGTGAATACGAAAGGTTTCTAAAACTCAACGAATAGTCCCTCTCCTGGTGCTCCGGTTTGACTTTCCATCTGCTTTATTATCAACCTCCCAACTTGGAGAGACAGCCCCTTTAACCTCCTGGTTCGCACAGGTTGCCAATTTGGCAGAGGATGAAAGGGAAGAGGGAGAACCAATGAGAGAGTAGCTGTTAGGCAGTTGGACGGGCACATATCACTCTAATTTCCCAGCAGGAAGAAGAATAAACCAAAGTCTCAGCCACCCACCGGGAATCAGTATAGATCCTGAACCAAAATTTTGGACTTGCGGTCAGCTCACCAAAAACGAGTTGAAAAATGGAGCTCAGGGGCACAGCAATTCACAAACTGGCCGAGTAATAAAGGACAACTATCGTCCAAAAATCTGTTGAGGGAAGCCAACGAGGCGGACTTGAAAGCGAGGCAGAATAGCAGGAAACAGATTTCCAGAGGTACGTTGGAATCGCCTTTAAAGCACAGGAAGAGGGGCACAACATCGACAATGATGCACTTGGCCAAAAAGGGCGTATGCGTTTTCTCCTGAATATATTCAGGAGAAAACGCATACGCCCTTTTTGGCCAAGCAAGCAAGCGGGCAATGCAAATCTGCACTACAAAGAAGTATCACTTCCCACCGGTCAAAAGGGACATCCACAAAATGTGTAAAAACCAGAAAGGCAAGACAGGCCCTGGAGAACAGGGAGCCTTGTTATGCTGATGGGCGGGATGTAAATTGCCAACTGCCTCTCTGGAGGAGTGCATTGTGTTCCCTAAAACAAGTAAACAACAGAGCTACAGAGCCAAGGGCACTTCCAGTCTAGGGAATATACCTTGGGAAAACTGAAAATCAAAAAGACACAGCCACCCCAAAATTTAGGGCTGCACTGCTTACAAGGACCTCAACTTGGGTACACCTTAAATATCCCAGGAAATATAAAAATGGTTCAAAAAATTGTGGTACTTACGTACGATGGAATATCCCTCAGCCATGAAATCAATGTCATAAGACCAGTAGCAGCAAAATGGGTGGATTCAGGTACGATGATTCTAAGTGAAATAAGTCACACAGAAAAAGAAACTTATCATAAGATATCACTTATGAAGATCCTGTAAACATGGCTACACTTGAACTGAGTTAGGAAAGAGAACAGTGGCTCACATTTAGAAAACACTCTTATGCCTGCTTAAGGGGGAAGGAGAGGTGGGGTGATGCATAAAACCAGAGTTTGATATAAGCACAGGTACCGTTCCAAAAACCAACTATGGAATAGACAAGACCTACACCTTCCTCAGTGAAAGGGACTCAAAACCCCATATTTCCCGCAGAGGAATATATCTGACTAGTAAGAATCTTAAAACCTATGTATTGATATGTCTCCGTAAGGGAATCAAGTGTGTCTAGACTGGGATAAATATGGCAGCGAGAATCAGCTCAAACCCACTATAAAAAGGAATTTCAAAAATAAAACAAAAAAACTGGGAAATTCTTTACAATTCCTTCAGGGTCTCTGATGAAACCTGAAATGACCCTATCTACAATGACAGCTGGATGTGGCATAAGGCTGGACACTTGGGACTGAGAGGATTGGTGAGATTGGGTGAGCAAATGCAGACCCTTTAAAGCAATAATGCATGGCACACATTCCATGGGTCCCAACTCTCCAGGTTGAAGGGAATATTACTACAGATATAACATGTACGGGAATCCTAGAGAACGGACACACTGTGAATACGAAAGGTTTCTAAAACTCAACGAATAGTCCCTCTCCTGGTGCTCCGGTTTGACTTTCCATCTGCTTTATTATCAACCTCCCAACTTGGAGAGACAGCCCCTTTAACCTCCTGGTTCGCACAGGTTGCCAATTTGGCAGAGGATGAAAGGGAAGAGGAAGAACCAATGAGAGAGTAGCTGTTAGGCATTTGGACGGGCACATATCACTGTAATTTCCCGGCAGGAAGAAGAATTAACCAAAGTCTCAGCCACCCACCGGGAATCAGTATAGATCCTGAACCAAAATTTTGGACTTGCGGTCAGCTCACCAAAAACGAGTTGAAAAATGGAGCTCAGGGGCACAGCAATTCACAAACTGGCCGAGTAATAAAGGACAAGTATCGTCCAAAAATCTGTTGAGGGAAGGCAACGAGGCGGACTTGAAAGCGAGGCAGAATAGCAGGAAACAGATTTCCAGAGGTACGTTGGAATCGCCTTTAAAGCACAGGAAGAGGGGCACAACTTCGACAATGATGCACTTGGCCAAAAAGGGCGTATGCGTTTTCTCCTGAATATATTCAGGAGAAAACGCATACGCCCTTTTTGGCCAAGCAAGCAAGCGGGCAATGCAAATCTGCACTACAAAGAAGTATCACTTCCCACCGGTCAAAAGGGACATCCACAAAATGTGTAAAAACCAGAAAGGCAAGACAGGCCCTGGAGAACAGGGAGCCTTGTTATGCTGATGGGCGGGATGTAAATTGCCAACTGCCTCTCTGGAGGAGTGCATTGTGTTCCCTAAAACAAGTAAACAACAGAGCTACAGAGCCAAGGGCACTTCCAGTCTAGGGAATATACCTTGGGAAAACTGAAAATCAAAAAGACACAGCCACCCCAAAATTTAGGGCTGCACTGCTTACAAGGACCTCAACTTGGGTACACCTTAAATATCCCAGTAAATATAAAATTGGTTCAAAAAATTGTGGTACTTACGTACGATGGAATATCCCTCAGCCATGAAATCAATGTCATAAGACCAGTAGCAGCAAAATGGGTGGATTCAGGTACGATGATTCTAAGTGAAATAAGTCACAGAGAAAAAGAAACTTATCATAAGTTATCACTTATGAAGATCCTGTAAACATGGCTACACTTGAACTGAGTTAGGAAAGAGAACAGTGTCTCACATTTAGAAAACACTCTTATGCCTGCTTAAGGGGGAAGGAGAGGTGGGGTGATGCATAAAACCAGAGTTTGATATAAGCACAGGTACCGTTCCAAAAACCAACTATGGAATAGACAAGACCTACACCTTCCTCAGTGAAAGGGACTCAAAACCCCATATTTCCCGCAGAGGAATATATCTGACTAGTAAGAATCTTAAAACCTATGTATTGATATGTCTCCATAAGGGAATCAAGTGTGTCTAGACTGGGATAAATATGGCAGCGAGAATCAGCTCAAACCCACTATAAAAAGGAATTTCAAAAATAAAACAAAAAAACTGGGAAATTCTTTACAATTCCTTCAGGGTCTCTGATGAAACCTGAAATGACCCTATCTACAATGACAGCTGGATGTGGCATAAGGCTGGACACTTGGGACTGAGAGGATTGGTGAGATTGGGTGAGCAAATGCAGACCCTTTAAAGCAATAATGCATGGCACACATTCCATGGGTCCCAACTCTCCAGGTTGAAGGGAATATTACTACAGATATAACATGTACGGGAATCCTAGAGAACGGACACACTGTGAATACGAAAGGTTTCTAAAACTCAACGAATAGTCCCTCTCCTGGTGCTCCGGTTTAACTTTCCATCTGCTTTACTATCAACCTCCCAACTGGGAGAGACAGCCCCTTTAACCTCCTGGTTCGCACAGGTTGCCAATTTGGCTGAGGATGAAAGGGAAGAGGGAGAACCAATGAGAGAGTAGCTGTTAGGCATTTGGACGGGCACATATCACTGTAATTTCCCGGCAGGAAGAAGAATTAACCAAAGTCTCAGCCACCCACCGGGAACCAGTATAGGTCCTGAACCAAAATTTTGGACTTGCGGTCAGCTCACCAAAAACGAGTTGAAAAATGGAGCTCAGGGGCACAGCAATTCACAAACTGGCCGAGTAATAAAGGACAACTATCGTCCAAAAATCTGTTGAGGGAAGGCAACGAGGCGGACTTGAAAGCGAGGCAGAATAGCAGGAAACAGATTTCAAGAGGTACGTTGGAATCGCCTTTAAAGCACAGGAAGAGGGGCACAACTTCGACAATGATGCACTTGGCCAAAAAGGGCGTATGCGTTTTCTCCTGAATATATTCAGGAGAAAACGCATACGCCCTTTTTGGCCAAGCAAGCAAGCGGGCAATGCAAATCTGCACTACAAAGAAGTATCACTTCCCACCGGTCAAAAGGGACATCCACAAAATGTGTAAAAACCAGAAAGGCAAGACAGGCCCTGGAGAACAGGGAGCCTTGTTATGCTGATGGGCGGGATGTAAATTGCCAACTGCCTCTCTGGAGGAGTGCATTGTGTTCCCTAAAACAAGTAAAGAACAGAGCTACAGAGCCAAGGGCACTTCCAGTCTAGGGAATATACCTTGGGAAAACTGAAAATCAATAAGACAGAGCCACCCCAAAATTTAGGGCTGCACTGCTTACAAGGACCTCAACTTGGGTACACCTTAAATATCCCAGGAAATATAAAAATGGTTCAAAAAATTGTGGTACTTACGTACGATGGAATATCCCTCAGCCATGAAATCAATGTCATAAGACCAGTAGCAGCAAAATGGGTGGATTCAGGTACGATGATTCTAAGTGAAATAAGTCGCACAGAAAAAGAAACTTATCATAAGATATCACTTATGAAGATCCTGTAAACATGGCTACACTTGAACTGAGTTAGGAAAGAGAAGAATGTCTCACATTTAGAAAACACTCTTATGCCTGTTTAAGGGGGAAGGAGAGGTGGGGTGATGCATAAAACCAGAGTTTGATATAAGCACAGGTACCGTTCCAAAAACCAACTATGGAGTAGACAAGACCTGCACCTTCCTCAGTGAAAGGGACTCAAAACCCCATATTTCCCGCAGAGGAATATATCTGACTAGTAAGAATCTTAAAACCTATGTATTGATATGTCTCCGTAAGGGAATCAAGTGTGTCTAGACTGGCATAAACATGGCAGCGAGAATCAGCTCAAACCCACTATAAAAAGGAATTTCAAAAACAAAACAAAAAAACTGGGAAATTCTTTACAATTCCTTCAGGGTCTCTGATGAACCCTGGAATGACCCTATCTACAACGACAGCTGGATGTGGCATAAGGCTGGACACTTGGGACTGAGACGATTGGTGAGATTTGGTGAGCAAATGCAGACCCTTTAAAGCAATAATGCATGGCACACATTCCATGGGTCCCAACTCTCCAGGTTGAAGGGAATATTACTACAGTTATAACATGTACCGGAAACCTAGAGAACGGACACACTGTGAATACGAAAGGTTTCTAAAACTCACCGAATAGTCCCTCTCCTGGTGCTCCGGTTTGACTTTTCATCTGCTTTACTATCAACCTCCCAACTTAGAGAGACAGCCCCTTTAACCTCCTGGTTCGCACAGGTTGCCAATTTGGCAGAGGATGAAAGGGAAGAGGGAGAACCAATGAGAGAGTAGCTGTTAGGCATTTGGACGGGCACATATCACTGTAATTTCCCGGCAGGAAGAAGAATTAACCAAAGTCTCAGCCACCCACCGGGAACCAGTATAGGTCCTGAACCAAAATTTTGGACTTGCGGTCAGCTCACCAAAAACGAGTTGAAAAATGGAGCTCAGGGGCACAGCAATTCACAAACTGGCCGAGTAATAAAGGACAACTATCATCCAAAAACCTGTTGAGGGAAGGAAACGAGGCGGACTTGAAAGCGAGGCAGAATAGCAGGAAACAGATTTCAAGAGGTACGTTGGAATCGCCTTTAAAGCACAGGAAGAGGGGCACAACTTCGACAATGATGCACTTGGCCAAAAAGGGCGTATGCGTTTTCTCCTGAATATATTCAGGAGAAAACGCATACGCCCTTTTTGGCCAAGCAAGCAAGCGGGCAATGCAAATCTGCACTACAAAGAAGTATCACTTCCCACCGGTCAAAAGGGACATCCACAAAATGTGTAAAAACCAGAAAGGCAAGACAGGCCCTGGAGAACAGGGAGCCTTGTTATGCTGATGGGCGGGATGTAAATTGCCAACTGCCTCTCTGGAGGAGTGCATTGTGTTCCCTAAAACAAGTAAAGAACTGAACTACAGGGCCAAGGTCACTTCCAGTCTAGGGAATATACCTTGGGAAAACTGAAAATCAATAAGACAGAGCCACCCCAAAATTTAGGGCTTCACTGCTTACAAGGACCTCAACTTGGGTACACCTTAAATATCCCAGGAAATATAAAAATGGTTCAAAAAATTGTGGTATTTACATACGATGGAATATCCCTCAGCCATGAAATCAATGTCATAAGACCAGTAGCAGCAAAATGGGTAGATTCAGGTACAATGATTCTAAGTGAAATAAGTCACAGAGAAAAAGAAACTTATCATAAGATATCACTTATGAAGATCCTGTAAACATGGCTACACTTGAACTGAGTTAGGAAAGAGAACAGTGTCTCACATTTAGAAAACACCCTTATGCCTGCTTAAGGGGGAAGGAGAGGTGGGGTGATGCATAAACCCAGAGTTTGATATAAGCACAGGTACCGTTCCAAAAACCAACTATGGAATAGACAAGACCTACACCTTCCTCAGTGAAAGGGACTCAAAACCCCATATTTCCCGCAGAGGAATATATCTGACTAGTAAGAATCTTAAAAGCTATGTATTGATATGTCTCCGTAAGGGAATCAAGTGTGTCTAGACTGGCATAAACATGGCAGCGAGAATCAGCTCAAACCCACTATAAAAAGGAATTTCAAAAACAAAACAAAAAACTGGGAAATTCTTTACAATTCCTTCAGGGTCTCTGATGAAACCTGGAATGACCCTATCTACAACGACAGCTGGATGTGGCATAAGGCTGGACACTTGGGACTGAGACGATTGGTGAGATTTGGTGAGCAAATGCAGACCCTTTAAAGCAATAATGCATGGCACCCATTCCATGGGTCCCAACTCTCCAGGTTGAAGGGAATATTACTACAGTTATAACATGTACCGGAAAACTAGAGAACGGACACACTGTGAATACGAAAGGTTTCTAAAACTCAATGAATAGTCCCTCTCCTGGTGCTCCGGTTTGACTTTCCATCTGCTTTACTATCAACCTCCCAACTTGGAGAGACGGCCCCTTTAACCTCCTGGTTCGCACAGGTTGCCAATTTGGCAGAGGATGAAAGGGAAGAGGGAGAACCAATGAGAGAGTAGCTGTTAGGCATTTGGACGGGCACATATCACTGTAATTTCCCGGCAGGAAGAAGAATTAACCAAAGACTCAGCCACCCACCGGGAACCAGTATAGGTCCTGAACCAAAATTTTGGACTTGCGGTCAGCTCACCAAAAACGAGTTGAAAAATGTAGCTCAGGGGCACAGCAATTCACAAACTGGCCGAGTAATAAAGGACAGCTATCATCCAAAAATCTGTTGAGGGAAGGCAACGAGGCGGACTTGAAAGCGAGGCAGAATGGCAGGAAACAGATTTCAAGAGGTACATTGGAATCGCCTTTAAAGCACAGGAAGAGGGGCACAACTTCGACAATGATGCACTTGGCCAAAAAGGGCGTATGCGTTTTCTCCTGAATATATTCAGGAGAAAACGCATACGCCCTTTTTGGCCAAGCAAGCAAGCGGGCAATGCAAATCTGCACTACAAAGAAGTATCACTTCTCTCCAGTCAAAAGGGACATCCACAAAATGTGTAAAAACCAGAAAGGCAAGACAGGCCCTGGAGAACAGGGAGCCTTGTTATGCTGATGGGCGGGATGTAAATTGCCAACTGCCTCTCTGGAGGAGTGCATTGTGTTCCCTAAAACAAGTAAAGAACAGAGCTACAGAGCCAAGGGCACTTCCAGTCTAGGGAATATTCCTTGGGAAAACTGAAAATCAATAAGACAGAGCCACCCCAAAATTTAGGGCTGCACTGCTTACAAGGACCTCAACTTGGGTACACCTTAAATATCCCAGGAAATATAAAAATGGTTCAAAACATTGTGGTACTTACGTACGATGGAATATCCCTCAGCCACGAAATCAATGTCATAAGACCAGTAGCAGCAAAATGGGTAGATTCAGGTACGATGATTCTAAGTGAAATAAGTCACAGAGAAAGAAACTTATCATAAGATATCACTTATGAAGATCCTGTAAACATGGCTACACTTGAACTGAGTTAGGAAAGAGAACAGTGTCTCACATTTAGAAAACATTCTTATGCCTGCTTAAGGGGGAAGGAGAGGTGGGGTGATGCATAAAACCAGAGTTTGATATAAGCACAGGTACCGTTCCAAAAACCAACTATGGAATCGACAAACCTACACCTTCCTCAGTGAAAGGGACTCAAAACCCCATATTTCCCGCAGAGGAATATATCTGACTAGTAATAATCTTACAACCTATGGATTGATATGTCTCCGTAAGGGAATCAAGTGTGTCTAGACTGGCATAAACTTGGCAGCGAGAATCAGCTCAAACCCACTATAAAAAGGAATTTCAAAAACAAAACAAAAAACTGGGAAATTCTTTACAATTCCTTCAGGGTCTCTGATGAAACCTGGAATGACCCTATCTACAACGACAGCTGGATGTGGCATAAGGCTGGACACTTGGGACTGAGACGATTGGTGAGATTTGGTGAGCAAATGCAGACCCTTTAAAGCAATAATGCATGGCACCCATTCCATGGGTCCCAACTCTCCAGGTTGAAGGGAATATTACTACAGTTATAACATGTACCGGAAAACTAGAGAACGGACACACTGTGAATACGAAAGGTTTCTAAAACTCAATGAATAGTCCCTCTCCTGGTGCTCCGGTTTGACTTTCCATCTGCTTTACTATCAACCTCCCAACTTGGAGAGACAGCCCCTTTAACCTCCTGGTTCGCACAGGTTGCCAATTTGGCAGAGGATGAAAGGGAAGAGGGAGAACCAATGAGAGAGTAGCTGTTAGGCATTTGGACGGGCACATATCACTGTAATTTCCCGGCAGGAAGAAGAATTAACCAAAGACTCAGCCACCCACCGGGAACCAGTATAGGTCCTGAACCAAAATTTTGGACTTGCGGTCAGCTCACCAAAAACGAGTTGAAAAATGTAGCTCAGGGGCACAGCAATTCACAAACTGGCCGAGTAATAAAGGACAGCTATCATCCAAAAATCTGTTGAGGGAAGGCAACGAGGCGGACTTGAAAGCGAGGCAGAATAGCAGGAAACAGATTTCAAGAGGTACATTGGAATCGCCTTTAAAGCACAGGAAGAGGGGCACAACTTCGACAATGATGCACTTGGCCAAAAAGGGCGTATGCGTTTTCTCCTGAATATATTCAGGAGAAAACGCATACGCCCTTTTTGGCCAAGCAAGCAAGCGGGCAATGCAAATCTGCACTACAAAGAAGTATCACTTCTCTCCAGTCAAAAGGGACATCCACAAAATGTGTAAAAACCAGAAAGGCAAGACAGGCCCTGGAGAACAGGGAGCCTTGTTATGCTGATGGGCGGGATGTAAATTGCCAACTGCCTCTCTGGAGGAGTGCATTGTGTTCCCTAAAACAAGTAAAGAACAGAGCTACAGAGCCAAGGGCACTTCCAGTCTAGGGAATATTCCTTGGGAAAACTGAAAATCAATAAGACAGAGCCACCCCAAAATTTAGGGCTGCACTGCTTACAAGGACCTCAACTTGGGTACACCTTAAATATCCCAGGAAATATAAAAATGGTTCAAAACATTGTGGTACTTACGTACGATGGAATATCCCTCAGCCATGAAATCAATGTCATAAGACCAGTAGCAGCAAAATGGGTAGATTCAGGTACGATGATTCTAAGTGAAATAAGTCACAGAGAAAGAAACTTATCATAAGATATCACTTATGAAGATCCTGTAAACATGGCTACACTTGAACTGAGTTAGGAAAGAGAACAGTGTCTCACATTTAGAAAACATTCTTATGCCTGCTTAAGGGGGAAGGAGAGGTGGGGTGATGCATAAACCCAGAGTTTGATATAAGCACAGGTACCGTTCCAAAAACCAACTATGGAATCGACAAACCTACACCTTCCTCAGTGAAAGGGACTCAAAACCCCATATTTCCCGCAGAGGAATATATCTGACTAGTAATAATCTTACAACCTATGGATTGATATGTCTCCGTAAGGGAATCAAGTGTGTCTAGACTGGCATAAACTTGGCAGCGAGAATCAGCTCAAACCCACTATAAAAAGGAATTTCAAAAACAAAACAAAAAAACTGGGAAATTCTTTACAATTCCTTCAGGGTCTCTGATGAACCCTGGAATGACCCTATCTACAATGACAGCTGGATGTGGCATAAGGCTGGACACTTGGGACTGAGAGGATTGGTGAGATTGGGTGAGCAAATGCAGACCCTTTAAAGTAATAATGCATGGCACGCATTCCATGGGTCCCAACTCTCCAGGTTGAAGGGAATATTACTACAGTTATAACATGTATCGGAATCCTAGAGAACGGACACACTGTGAATACGAAAGGTTTCTAAAACTCAATGAATAGTCCCTCTCCTGGTTCTCCGGTTTGACTTTCCATCTGCTTTACTATCAACCTCCCAACTTGGAGAGACAGCCCCTTTAACCTCCTGGTTCGCACAGGTTGCCAATTTGGCAGAGGATGAAAAGGAAGAGGGAGAACCAATGAGAGAGTAGCTGTTAGGCATTAGGACGGGCATATTTCACTGTAATGTCCCGGCAGGAAGAAGAATTAACCAAAGTCTCAGCCACCCACCGGGAACCAGCATAGGTCCTGAACCAAAATTTTGGACTTGCGGTCAGGTCACCAAAAACGAGTTGAGAAATGGAGCTCAGGGGCACAGCAATTCACAAACTGGCCGAGTAATAAAGGACAACTATCGTCCAAAAATCTGTTGAGGGAAGGCCACGAGGCGGACTTGAAAGCGAGGCAGAATAGCAGGAAACAGATTTCAAGAGGTACGTTGGAATCGCCTTTAAAGCACAGGAAGAGGGGCACAACTTGGACAATGATGCACGTGGCCAAAAAGGGCGTATGCGTTTTCTCCTGAATATATTCAGGAGAAAACGCATACGCCCTTTTTGGCCAAGCAAGCAAGCGGACAATGCAAATCTACACTAAAAAGAAGTATCACTTCCCACCGGTCAAAAGGGACATCCACAAAATGTGTAAAAACCAGAAAGGCAAGACAGGCCCTGGAGAACAGGGAGCCTTGTTATGCTGATGGGCGGGATGTAAATTGCCAACTGCCTCAATGGAGGAGTGCATTGTGTTCCCTAAAACAAGTAAACAACAGAGCTACAGAGCCAAGGGCACTTCCAGTCTAGGGAATATTCCTTGGGAAAACTGAAAATCAATAAGACAGAGCCACCCCAAAATTTAGGGCTGCACTGCTTACAAGGACCTCAACTTGGGTACACCTTAAATATCCCAGGAAATATAAAAATGGTTCAAAAAATTGTGGTACTTACGTACGATGGAATATCCTTCAGCCATGAAATCAATGTCATAAGACCAGTAGCAGCAAAATGGGTGGATTCAGGTAGGATGATTCTAAGTGAAATAAGTCACACAGAAAAAGAAACTTATCATAAGATATCACTTATGAAGATCCTGTAAACATGGCTACACTTGAACTGAGTTAGGAAAGAGAACAGTGTCTCACAATTAGAAAACACTCTTATGCCTGCTTAAGGGGGAAGGAGAGGTGGGGTGATGCATAAAACCAGAGTTTGATATAAGCACAGGTACCGTTCCAAAAACCAACTATGGAATAGAGAAGACCTACACCTTCTTCAGTGAAAGGGACTCAAAACTCCATATTTCCTGCAGAGGAATATATCTGACTAGTAAGAATCTTAAAACCTATAGATTGATATGTCTCCGTAGGGAATCAAGTGTGTCTAGACTGGCATAAACATGGCAGCGAGAATCAGCTCAAACCCACTATAAAAAGGAATTTCAAAAACAAAACAAAAAAACTGGGAAATTCTTTACAATTCCTTCAGGGTCTCTGATGAACCCTGGAATGACCCTATTTACAACGACAGCTGGATGTGGCATAAGGCTGGACACTTGGGACTGAGAGGATTGGTGAGATTGGGTGAGCAAATGCAGACCCTTTAAAGTAATAATGCATGGCACGCATTCCATGGGTCCCAACTCTCCAGGTTGAAGGGAATATTACTACAGTTATAACATGTATCGGAATCCTAGAGAACGGACACACTGTGAATACGAAAGGTTTCTAAAACTCAATGAATAGTCCCTCTCCTGGTGCTCCGGTTTGACTTTCCATCTGCTTTACTATCAACCTCCCAACTTGGAGAGACAGCCCCTTTAACCTCCTGGTTCGCACAGGTTGCCAATTTGGCAGAGGATGAAAAGGAAGAGGGAGAACCAATGAGAGAGTAGCTGTTAGGCATTAGGACGGGCATATTTCACTGTAATGTCCCGGCAGGAAGAAGAATTAACCAAAGTCTCAGCCACCCACCGGGAACCAGCATAGGTCCTGAACCAAAATTTTGGACTTGCGGTCAGGTCACCAAAAACGAGTTGAGAAATGGAGCTCAGGGGCACAGCAATTCACAAACTGGCCGAGTAATAAAGGACAACTATCGTCCAAAAATCTGTTGAGGGAAGGCCACGAGGCGGACTTGAAAGCGAGGCAGAATAGCAGGAAACAGATTTCAAGAGGTACGTTGGAATCGCCTTTAAAGCACAGGAAGAGGGGCACAACTTGGACAATGATGCACGTGGCCAAAAAGGGCGTATGCGTTTTCTCCTGAATATATTCAGGAGAAAACGCATACGCCCTTTTTGGCCAAGCAAGCAAGCGGACAATGCAAATCTACACTAAAAAGAAGTATCACTTCCCACCGGTCAAAAGGGACATCCACAAAATGTGTAAAAACCAGAAAGGCAAGACAGGCCCTGGAGAACAGGGAGCCTTGTTATGCTGATGGGCGGGATGTAAATTGCCAACTGCCTCAATGGAGGAGTGCATTGTGTTCCCTAAAACAAGTAAACAACAGAGCTACAGAGCCAAGGGCACTTCCAGTCTAGGGAATATTCCTTGGGAAAACTGAAAATCAATAAGACAGAGCCACCCCAAAATTTAGGGCTGCACTGCTTACAAGGACCTCAACTTGGGTACACCTTAAATATCCCAGGAAATATAAAAATGGTTCAAAAAATTGTGGTACTTACGTACGATGGAATATCCTTCAGCCATGAAATCAATGTCATAAGACCAGTAGCAGCAAAATGGGTGGATTCAGGTAGGATGATTCTAAGTGAAATAAGTCACACAGAAAAAGAAACTTATCATAAGATATCACTTATGAAGATCCTGTAAACATGGCTACACTTGAACTGAGTTAGGAAAGAGAACAGTGTCTCACAATTAGAAAACACTCTTATGCCTGCTTAAGGGGGAAGGAGAGGTGGGGTGATGCATAAAACCAGAGTTTGATATAAGCACAGGTACCGTTCCAAAAACCAACTATGGAATAGAGAAGACCTACACCTTCTTCAGTGAAAGGGACTCAAAACTCCATATTTCCTGCAGAGGAATATATCTGACTAGTAAGAATCTTAAAACCTATAGATTGATATGTCTCCGTAGGGAATCAAGTGTGTCTAGACTGGCATAAACATGGCAGCGAGAATCAGCTCAAACCCACTATAAAAAGGAATTTCAAAAACAAAACAAAAAAACTGGGAAATTCTTTACAATTCCTTCAGGGTCTCTGATGAACCCTGGAATGACCCTATTTACAACGACAGCTGGATGTGGCATAAGTCTGGACACTTGGGAATGAGAGGATTGGTGAGATTTGGTGAGCAAATGCAGACCCTTTAAAGCAATAATGCATGGCACCCATTCCATGGGTCCCAACTCTCCAGGTTGAAGGGAATATTACTACAGTTATAACATGTATCGGAATCCTAGAGAACGGACACACTGTGAATACGAAAGGTTTCTAAAACTCAACGAATAGTCCCTCTCCTGGTGCTCCGGTTTAACTTTCCATCTGTTTTACTATCAACCTCCCAACTTGGAGAGACAGCCCCTTTAACCTCCTGGTTCGCACAGTTTGCCAATTTGGCAGAGGATGAAAGGGAAGAGGGAGAACCAATGAGAGAGTAGCTGTTAGGCATTTGGACGGGCACATATCACTGTAATTTCCCGGCAGGAAGAAGAATTAACCAAAGTCTCAGCCACCCACCGGGAACCAGTATAGGTCCTGAACCAAAATTTTGGACTTGCGGTCAGCTCACCAAAAACGAGTTGAAAAATGGAGCTCAGGGGCACAGCAATTCACAAACTGGCCGAGTAATAAAGGACAACTATCGTCCAAAAATCTGTTGAGGGAAGGCAACGAGGCGGACTTGAAAGCGAGGCAGAATAGCAGGAAACAGATTTCAAGAGGTACGTTGGAATCGCCTTTAAAGCACAGGAAGAGGGGCACAACTTCGACAATGATGCACTTGGCCAAAAAGGGCGTATGCGTTTTCTCCTGAATATATTCAGGAGAAAACGCATACGCCCTTTTTGGCCAAGCAAGCAAGCGGGCAATGCAAATCTGCACTACAAAGAAGTATCACTTCCCACCGGTCAAAAGGGACATCCACAAAATGTGTAAAAACCAGAAAGGCAAGACAGGCCCTGGAGAACAGGGAGCCTTGTTATGCTGATGGGCGGGATGTAAATTGCCAACTGCCTCTCTGGAGGAGTGCATTGTGTTCCCTAAAACAAGTAAAGAACAGAGCTACAGAGCCAAGGGCACTTCCAGTCTAGGGAATATACCTTGGGAAAACTGAAAATCAATAAGACAGAGCCACCCCAAAATTTAGGGCTGCACTGCTTACAAGGACCTCAACTTGGGTACACCTTAAATATCCCAGGAAATATAAAAATGGTTCAAAAAATTGTGGTACTTACGTACGATGGAATATCCCTCAGCCATGAAATCAATGTCATAAGACCAGTAGCAGCAAAATGGGTGGATTCAGGTACGATGATTCTAAGTGAAATAAGTCGCACAGAAAAAGAAACTTATCATAAGATATCACTTATGAAGATCCTGTAAACATGGCTACACTTGAACTGAGTTAGGAAAGAGAAGAATGTCTCACATTTAGAAAACACTCTTATGCCTGTTTAAGGGGGAAGGAGAGGTGGGGTGATGCATAAAACCAGAGTTTGATATAAGCACAGGTACCGTTCCAAAAACCAACTATGGAGTAGACAAGACCTGCACCTTCCTCAGTGAAAGGGACTCAAAACCCCATATTTCCCGCAGAGGAATATATCTGACTAGTAAGAATCTTAAAACCTATGTATTGATATGTCTCCGTAAGGGAATCAAGTGTGTCTAGACTGGCATAAACATGGCAGCGAGAATCAGCTCAAACCCACTATAAAAAGGAATTTCAAAAACAAAACAAAAAAACTGGGAAATTCTTTACAATTCCTTCAGGGTCTCTGATGAACCCTGGAATGACCCTATCTACAACGACAGCTGGATGTGGCATAAGTCTGGACACTTGGGACTGAGAGGATTGGTGAGATTGGGTGAGCAAATGCAGACCCTTTAAAGCAATAATGCATGGCACCCATTCCATGGGTCCCAACTCTCCAGGTTGAAGGGAATATTACTACAGTTATAACATGTACCGGAAACCTAGAGAACGGACACACTGTGAATACGAAAGGTTTCTAAAACTCACCGAATAGTCCCACTCCTGGTGCTCCGGTTTGACTTTTCATCTGCTTTACTATCAACCTCCCAACTTAGAGAGACAGCCCCTTTAACCTCCTGGTTCGCACAGGTTGCCAATTTGGCAGAGGATGAAAGGGAAGAGGGAGAACCAATGAGAGAGTAGCTGTTAGGCATTTGGACGGGCACATATCACTGTAATTTCCCGGCAGGAAGGAGAATTAACCAAAGTCTCAGCAACCCACCGGGAACCAGTATAGGTCCTGAACCAAAATTTTGGACTTGCGGTCAGCTCACCAAAAACGAGTTGAAAAATGGAGCTCAGGGGCACAGCAATTCACAAACTGGCCGAGTAATAAAGGACAACTATCATCCAAAAACCTGTTGAGGGAAGGAAACGAGGCGGACTTGAAAGCGAGGCAGAATAGCAGGAAACAGATTTCAAGAGGTACGTTGGAATCGCCTTTAAAGCACAGGAAGAGGGGCACAACTTCGACAATGATGCACTTGGCCAAAAAGGGCATATGCGTTTTCTCCTGAATATATTCAGGAGAAAACGCATACGCCCTTTTTGGCCAAGCAAGCAAGCGGGCAATGCAAATCTGCACTACAAAGAAGTATCACTTCCCACCGGTCAAAAGGGACATCCACAAAATGTGTAAAAACCAGAAAGGCAAGACAGGCCCTGGAGAACAGGGAGCCTTGTTATGCTGATGGGCGGGATGTAAATTGCCAACTGCCTCTCTGGAGGAGTGCATTGTGTTCCCTAAAACAAGTAAAGAACTGAACTACAGGGCCAAGGTCACTTCCAGTCTAGGGAATATACCTTGGGAAAACTGAAAATCAATAAGACAGAGCCACCCCAAAATTTAGGGCTGCACTGCTTACAAGGACCTCAACTTGGGTACACCTTAAATATCCCAGGAAATATAAAAATGGTTCAAAAAATTGTGGTATTTACGTACGATGGAATATCCCTCAGCCATGAAATCAATGTCATAAGACCAGTAGCAGCAAAATGGGTAGATTCAGGTACAATGATTCTAAGTGAAATAAGTCACAGAGAAAAAGAAACTTATCATAAGATATCACTTATGAAGATCCTGTAAACATGGCTACACTTGAACTGAGTTAGGAAAGAGAACAGTGTCTCACATTTAGAAAACACCCTTATGCCTGCTTACGGGGGAAGGAGAGGTGGGGTGATGCATAAACCCAGAGTTTGATATAAGCACAGGTACCGTTCCAAAAACCAACTATGGAATAGACAAGACCTACACCTTCCTCAGTGAAAGGGACTCAAAACCCCATATTTCCCACAGAGGAATATATCTGACTAGTAAGAATCTTAAAACCTATGTATTGATATGTCTCCGTAAGGGAATCAAGTGTGTCTAGACTGGCATAAACATGGCAGCGAGAATCAGCTCAAACCCACTATAAAAAGGAATTTCAAAAACAAAACAAAAAACTGGGAAATTCTTTACAATTCCTTCAGGGTCTCTGATGAAACCTGGAATGACCCTATCTACAACGACAGCTGGATGTGGCATAAGGCTGGACACTTGGGACTGAGACGATTGGTGAGATTTGGTGAGCAAATGCAGACCCTTTAAAGCAATAAGGCATGGCACCCATTCCATGTGTCCCAACTCTCCAGGTTGAAGGGAATATTACTACAGTTATAACATGTACCGGAAAACTAGAGAACGGACACACTGTGAATACGAAAGGTTTCTAAAACTCAACGAATAGTCCCTCTCCTGGTGCTCCGGTTTGACTTTCCATCTGCTTTACTATCAACCTCCCAACTTGGAGAGACAGCCCCTTTAACCTCCTGGTTCGCACAGGTTGCCAATTTGGCAGAGGATGAAAGGGAAGAGGGAGAACCAATGAGAGAGTAGCTGTTAGGCATTTGGACGGGCACATATCACTGTAATTTCCCGGCAGGAAGAAGAATTAACCAAAGTCTCAGCCACCCACCGGGAACCAGTATAGGTCCTGAACCAAAATTTTGGACTTGCGGTCAGCTCACCAAAAACGAGTTGAAAAATGGAGCTCAGGGGCACAGCAATTCACAAACTGGCCGAGTAATAAAGGACAGCTATCATCCAAAAATCTGTTGAGGGAAGGCAACGAGGTGGACTTGAAAGCGAGGCAGAATAGCAGGAAACAGATTTCAAGAGGTACGTTGGAATCGCCTTTAAAGCACAGGAAGAGGGGCACTACTTCGACAATGATGCACTTGGCCAAAAAGGGCGTATGCGTTTTCTCCTGAATATATTCAGGAGAAAACGCATACGCCCTTTTTGGCCAAGCAAGCAAGCGGGCAATGCAAATCTGCACTACAAAGAAGTATCACTTCTATCCGGTCAAAAGGGACATCCACAAAATGTGTAAAAACCAGAAAGGCAAGACAGGCCCTGGAGAACAGGGAGCCTTGTTATGCTGATGGGCGGGATGTAAATTGCCAACTGCCTCTCTGGAGGAGTGCATTGTGTTCCCTAAAACAAGTAAAGAACAGAGCTACAGAGCCAAGGGCACTTCCAGTCTAGGGAATATTCCTTGGGAAAACTGAAAATCAATAAGACAGAGCCACCCCAAAATTTAAGGCTGCACTGCTTACAAGGACCTCAACTTGGGTACACCTTAAATATCCCAGGAAATATAAAAATGGTTCAAAAAATTGTGGTACTTACGTACGATGGAATATCCCTCAGCCATGAAATCAATGTCATAAGACCAGTAGCAGCAAAATGGGTAGATTCAGGTACGATGATTCTAAGTGAAATAAGTCACAGAGAAAGAAACTTATCATAAGATATCACTTATGAAGATCCTGTAAACATGGCTACACTTGAACTGAGTTAGGAAAGAGAACAGTGTCTCACATTTAGAAAACACTCTTATGCCTGCTTAAGGGGGAAGGAGAGGTGGGGTGATGCATAAACCCAGAGTTTGATATAAGCACAGGTACCGTTCCAAAAACCAACTATGGAATAGACAAGACCTACACCTTCCTCAGTGAAAGGGACTCAAAACCCCATATTTCCCGCAGAGGAATATATCTGACTAGTAAGAATCTTAAAACCTATGTATTGATATGTCTCCGTAAGGGAATCAAGTGTGTCTAGACTGGCATAAACATGGCAGCGAGAATCAGCTCAAACCCACTATAAAAAGGAATTTCAAAAACAAAACAAAAAAACTGGGAAATTCTTTACAATTCCTTCAGGGTCTCTGATGAACCCTGGAATGACCCTATCTACAACGACAGCTGGATGTGGCATAAGGCTGGACACTTGGGACTGAGACGATTGGTGAGATTTGGTGAGCAAATGCAGACCCTTTAAAGCAATAATGCATGGCACACATTCCATGGGTCCCAACTCTCCAGGTTGAAGGGAATATTACTACAGTTATAACATGTACCGGAAACCTAGAGAACGGACACACTGTGAATACGAAAGGTTTCTAAAACTCACCGAATAGTCCCACTCCTGGTGCTCCGGTTTGACTTTTCATCTGCTTTACTATCAACCTCCCAACTTAGAGAGACAGCCCCTTTAACCTCCTGGTTCGCACAGGTTGCCAATTTGGCAGAGGATAAAAGGGAAGAGGGAGAACCAATGAGAGAGTAGCTGTTAGGCATTTGGACGGGCACATATCACTGTAATTTCCCGGCAGGAAGAAGAATTAACCAAAGTCTCAGCCACCCACCGGGAACCAGTATAGGTCCTGAACCAAAATTTTGGACTTGCGGTCAGCTCACCAAAAACGAGTTGAAAAATGGAGCTCAGGGGCACAGCAATTCACAAACTGGCCGAGTAATAAAGGACAACTATCATCCAAAAACCTGTTGAGGGAAGGAAACGAGGCGGACTTGAAAGCGAGGCAGAATAGCAGGAAACAGATTTCAAGAGGTACGTTGGAATCGCCTTTAAAGCACAGGAAGAGGGGCACAACCTCGACAATGATGCACTTGGCCAAAAAGGGCATATGCGTTTTCTCCTGAATATATTCAGGAGAAAACGCATACGCCCTTTTTGGCCAAGCAAGCAAGCGGGCAATGCAAATCTGCACTACAAAGAAGTATCACTTCCCACCGGTCAAAAGGGACATCCACAAAATGTGTAAAAACCAGAAAGGCAAGACAGGCCCTGGAGAACAGGGAGCCTTGTTATGCTGATGGGCGGGATGTAAATTGCCAACTGCCTCTCTGGAGGAGTGCATTGTGTTCCCTAAAACAAGTAAAGAACTGAACTACAGGGCCAAGGTCACTTCCAGTCTAGGGAATATACCTTGGGAAAACTGAAAATCAATAAGACAGAGCCACCCCAAAATTTAGGGCTGCACTGCTTACAAGGACCTCAACTTGGGTACACCTTAAATATCCCAGGAAATATAAAAATGGTTCAAAAAATTGTGGTATTTACGTACGATGGAATATCCCTCAGCCATGAAATCAATGTCATAAGACCAGTAGCAGCAAAATGGGTAGATTCAGGTACAATGATTCTAAGTGAAATAAGTCACAGAGAAAAAGAAACTTATCATAAGATATCACTTATGAAGATCCTGTAAACATGGCTACACTTGAACTGAGTTAGGAAAGAGAACAGTGCCTCACATTTAGAAAACAACCTTATGCCTGCTTAAGGGTGAAGGAGAGGTGGGGTGATGCATAAACCCAGAGTTTGATATAAGCACAGGTACCGTTCCAAAAACCAACTATGGAATAGACAAGACCTACACCTTCCTCAGTGAAAGGGACTCAAAACCCCATATTTCCCACAGAGGAATATATCTGACTAGTAAGAATCTTAAAACCTATGTATTGATATGTCTCCGTAAGGGAATCAAGTGTGTCTAGACTGGCATAAACATGGCAGCGAGAATCAGCTCAAACCCACTATAAAAAGGAATTTCAAAAACAAAACAAAAAACTGGGAAATTCTTTACAATTCCTTCAGGGTCTCTGATGAAACCTGGAATGACCCTATCTACAACGACAGCTGGATGTGGCATAAGGCTGGACACTTGGGACTGAGACGATTGGTGAGATTTGGTGAGCAAATGCAGACCCTTTAAAGCAATAATGCATGGCACCCATTCCATGGGTCCCAACTCTCCAGGTTGAAGGGAATATTACTACAGTTATAACATGTACCGGAAAACTAGAGAACGGACACACTGTGAATACGAAAGGTTTCTAAAACTCAACGAATAGTCCCTCTCCTGGTGCTCCGGTTTGACTTTCCATCTGCTTTACTATCAACCTCCCAACTTGGAGAGACAGCCCCTTTAACCTCCTGGTTCGCACAGGTTGCCAATTTGGCAGAGGATGAAAGGGAAGAGGGAGAACCAATGAGAGAGTAGCTGTTAGGCATTTGGACGGGCACATATCACTGTAATTTCCCGGCAGGAAGAAGAATTAACCAAAGTCTCAGCCACCCACCGGGAACCAGTATAGGTCCTGAACCAAAATTTTGGACTTGCGGTCAGCTCACCAAAAACGAGTTGAAAAATGGAGCTCAGGGGCACAGCAATTCACAAACTGGCCGAGTAATAAAGGACAGCTATCATCCAAAAATCTGTTGAGGGAAGGCAACGAGGCGGACTTGAAAGCGAGGCAGAATAGCAGGAAACAGATTTCAAGAGGTACGTTGGAATCACCTTTAAAGCACAGGAAGAGGGACACAACTTCGACAATGATGCACTTGGCCAAAAAGGGCGTATGCGTTTTCTCCTGAATATATTCAGGAGAAAACGCATACGCCCTTTTTGGCCAAGCAAGCAAGCGGGCAATGCAAATCTGCACTACAAAGAAGTATCACTTCTCTCCGGTCAAAAGGGACATCCACAAAATGTGTAAAAACCAGAAAGGCAAGACAGGCCCTGGAGAACAGGGAGCCTTGTTATGCTGATGGGCGGGATGTAAATTGCCAACTGCCTCTCTGGAGGAGTGCATTGTGTTCCCTAAAACAAGTAAAGAACAGAGCTACAGAGCCAAGGGCACTTCCAGTCTAGGGAATATTCCTTGGGAAAACTGAAAATCAATAAGACAGAGCCACCCCAAAATTTAGGGCTGCACTGCTTACAAGGACCTCAACTTGGGTACACCTTAAATATCCCAGGAAATATAAAAATGGTTCAAAAAATTGTGGTACTTACGTACGATGGAATATCCCTCAGCCATGAAATCAATGTCATAAGACCAGTAGCAGCAAAATGGGTAGATTCAGGTACGATGATTCTAAGTGAAATAAGTCACAGAGAAAGAAACTTATCATAAGATATCACTTATGAAGATCCTGTAAACATGGCTACACTTGAACTGAGTTAGGAAAGAGAACAGTGTCTCACATTTAGAAAACACTCTTATGCCTGCTTAAGGGGGAAGGAGAGGTGGGGTGATGCATAAAACCAGAGTTTGATATAAGCACAGGTACCGTTCCAAAAACCAACTATGGAATAGACAAGACCTACACCTTCCTCAGTGAAAGGGACTCAAAACCCCATATTTCCCGCAGAGGAATATATCTGACTAGTAAGAATCTTAAAAGCTATGTATTGATATGTCTCCGTAAGGGAATCAAGTGTGTCTAGACTGGGATAAATATGGCAGCGAGAATCAGCTCAAACCCACTATAAAAAGGAATTTCAAAAATAAAACAAAAAAACTGGGAAATTCTTTACAATTCCTTCAGGGTCTCTGATGAAACCTGAAATGACCCTATCTACAATGACAGCTGGATGTGGCATAAGGCTGGACACTCGGGACTGAGAGGATTGGTGAGATTGGGTGAGCAAATGCAGACCCTTTAAAGCAATAATGCATGGCACACATTCCATGGGTCCCAACTCTCCAGGTTGAAGGGAATATTACTACAGATATAACATGTACGGGAATCCTAGAGAACGGACACACTGTGAATACCAAAGGTTTCTAAAACTCAACGAATAGTCCCTCTCCTGGTGCTCCGGTTTGACTTTCCATCTGCTTTATTATCAACCTCCCAACTTGGAGAGACAGCCCCTTTAACCTCCTGGTTCGCACAGGTTGCCAATTTGGCAGAGGATGAAAGGGAAGAGGGAGAACCAATGAGAGAGTAGCTGTTAGGCATTTGGACGGGCACATATCACTGTAATTTCCCGGCAGGAAGAAGAATTAACCAAAGTCTCAGCCACCCACCGGGAATCAGTATAGATCCTGAACCAAAATTTTGGACTTGCGGTCAGCTCACCAAAAACGAGTTGAAAAATGGAGCTCAGGGGCACAGCAATTCACAAACTGGCCGAGTAATAAAGGACAAGTATCGTCCAAAAATCTGTTGAGGGAAGGCAACGAGGCGGACTTGAAAGCGAGGCAGAATAGCAGGAAACAGATTTCCAGAGGTACGTTGGAATCGCCTTTAAAGCACAGGAAGAGGGGCACAACTTCGACAATGATGCACTTGGCCAAAAAGGGCGTATGCGTTTTCTCCTGAATATATTCAGGAGAAAACGCATACGCCCTTTTTGGCCAAGCAAGCAAGCGGGCAATGCAAATCTGCACTACAAAGAAGTATCACTTCCCACCGGTCAAAAGGGACATCCACAAAATGTGTAAAAACCAGAAAGGCAAGACAGGCCCTGGAGAACAGGGAGCCTTGTTATGCTGATGGGCGGGATGTAAATTGCCAACTGCCTCTCTGGAGGAGTGCATTGTGTTCCCTAAAACAAGTAAACAACAGAGCTACAGAGCCAAGGGCACTTCCAGTCTAGGGAATATACCTTGGGAAAACTGAAAATCAAAAAGACACAGCCACCCCAAAATTTAGGGCTGCACTGCTTACAAGGACCTCAACTTGGGTACACCTTAAATATCCCAGGAAATATAAAAATGGTTCAAAAAATTGTGGTGCTTACGTACGATGGAATATCCCTCAGCCATGAAATCAATGTCATAAGACCAGTAGCAGCAAAATGGGTGGATTCAGGTACGATGATTCTAAGTGAAATAAGTCACACAGAAAAAGAAACTTATCATAAGATATCACTTATGAAGATCCTGTAAACATGGCTACACTTGAACTGAGTTAGGAAAGAGAACAGTGTCTCACATTTAGAAAACACTCTTATGCCTGCTTAAGGGGGAAGGAGAGGTGGGGTGATGAATAAAACCAGAGTTTGATATAAGCACAGGTACCGTTCCAAAAACCAACTATGGAATAGACAAGACCTACACCTTCCTCAGTGAAAGGGACTCAAAACCCCATATTTCCCGCAGAGGAATATATCTGACTAGTAAGAATCTTAAAACCTATGTATTGATATGTCTCCGTAAGGGAATCAAGTGTGTCTAGACTGGGATAAATATGGCAGCGAGAATCAGCTCAAACCCACTATAAAAAGGAATTTCAAAAATAAAACAAAAAAACTGGGAAATTCTTTACAATTCCTTCAGGGTCTCTGATGAAACCTGAAATGACCCTATCTACAATGACAGCTGGATGTGGCATAAGGCTGGACACTTGGGACTGAGAGGATTGGTGAGATTGGGTGAGCAAATGCAGACCCTTTAAAGCAATAATGCATGGCACACATTCCATGGGTCCCAACTCTCCAGGTTGAAGGGAATATTACTACAGATATAACATGTACGGGAATCCTAGAGAACGGACACACTGTGAATACGAAAGGTTTCTAAAACTAAGCGAATAGTCCCTCTCCTGGTGCTCCGGTTTGACTTTCCATCTGCTTTATTATCAACCTCCCAACTTGGAGAGACAACCCCTTTAACCTCCTGGTTCGCACAGGTTGCCAATTTGGCAGAGGATGAAAGGGAAGAGGGAGAACCAATGAGAGAGTAGCTGTTAGGCATTTGGACGGGCACATATCACTGTAATTTCCCGGCAGGAAGAAGAATTAACCAAAGTCTCAGCCACCCACCGGGAATCAGTATAGATCCAGAACCAAAATTTTGGACTTGCGGTCAGCTCACCAAAAACGAGTTGAAAAATGGAGCTCAGGGGCACAGCAATTCACAAACTGGCCGAGTAATGAAGGACAAGTATCGTACAAAAATCTGTTGAGGGAAGGCAACGAGGCGGACTTGAAAGCGAGGCAGAATAGCAGGAAACAGATTTCCAGAGGTACGTTGGAATCGCCTTTAAAGCACAGGAAGAGGGGCACAACTTCGACAATGATGCACTTGGCCAAAAAGGGTGTATGCGTTTTCTCCTGAATATATTCAGGAGAAAACGCATACGCCCTTTTTGGCCAAGCAAGCAAGCGGGCAATGCAAATCTGCACTACAAACAAGTATCACTTCCCACCGGTCAAAAGGGACATCCACAAAATGTGTAAAAACCAGAAAGGCAAGACAGGCCCTGGAGAACAGGGAGCCTTGTTATGCTGATGGGCGGGATGTAAATTGCCAACTGCCTCTCTGGAGGAGTGCATTGTGTTCCCTAAAACAAGTAAACAACAGAGCTACAGAGCCAAGGGCACTTCCAGTCTAGGGAATATACCTTGGGAAAACTGAAAATCAAAAAGACACAGCCACCCCAAAATTTAGGGCTGCACTGCTTACAAGGACCTCAACTTGGGTACACCTTAAATATCCCAGGAAATATAAAAATGGTTCAAAAAATTGTGGTACTTACGTACGATGGAATATCCCTCAGCCATGAAATCAATGTCATAAGACCAGTAGCAGCAAAATGGGTGGATTCAGGTACGATGATTCTAAGTGAAATAAGTCACAGAGAAAAAGAAACTTATCATAAGATATCACTTATGAAGATCCTGTAAACATGGCTACACTTGAACTGAGTTAGGAAAGAGAACAGTGGCTCACATTTAGAAAACACTCTTATGCCTGCTTAAGGGGGAAGGAGAGGTGGGGTGATGCATAAAACCAGAGTTTGATATAAGCACAGGTACCGTTCCAAAAACCAACTATGGAATAGACAAGACCTACACCTTCCTCAGTGAAAGGGACTCAAAACCCCATATTTCCCACAGAGGAATATATCTGACTAGTAAGAATCTTAAAAGCTATGTATTGATATGTCTCCGTAAGGGAATCAAGTGTGTCTAGACTGGGATAAATATGGCAGCGAGAATCAGCTCAAACCCACTATAAAAAGGAATTTCAAAAATAAAACAAAAAAACTGGGAAATTCTTTACAATTCCTTCAGGGTCTCTGATGAAACCTGAAATGACCCTATCTACAATGACAGCTGGATTTGGCATAAGGCTGGACACTTGGGACTGAGAGGATTGGTGAGATTGGGTGAGCAAATGCAGACCCTTTAAAGCAATAATGCATGGCACACATTCCATGGGTCCCAACTCTCCAGGTTGAAGGGAATATTACTACAGATATAACATGTACGGGAATCCTAGAGAACGGACACACTGTGAATACGAAAGGTTTCTAAAACTCAACGAATAGTCCCTCTCCTGGTGCTCCGGTTTGACTTTCCATCTGCTTTATTATCAACCTCCCAACTTGGAGAGACAGCCCCTTTAACCTCCTGGTTCGCACAGGTTGCCAATTTGGCAGAGGATGAAAGGGAAGAGGGAGAACCAATGAGAGAGTAGCTGTTAGGCATTTGGACGGGCACATATCACTGTAATTTCCCGGCAGGAAGAAGAATTAACCAAACTCTCAGCCACCCACCGGGAATCAGTATAGATCCAGAACCAAAATTTTGGACTTGCGGTCAGCTCACCAAAAACGAGTTGAAAAATGGAGCTCAGGGGCACAGCAATTCACAAACTGGCCGAGTAATGAAGGACAAGTATCGTCCAAAAATCTGTTGAGGGAAGGCAACGAGGCGGACTTGAAAGCGAGGCAGAATAGCAGGAAACAGATTTCCAGAGGTACGTTGGAATCGCCTTTAAAGCACAGGAAGAGGGGCACAACTTCGACAATGATGCACTTGGCCAAAAAGGGCGTATGCGTTTTCTCCTGAATATATTCAGGAGAAAACGCATACGCCCTTTTTGGCCAAGCAAGCAAGCGGGCAATGCAAATCTGCACTACAAAGAAGTATCACTTCCCACCGGTCAAAAGGGACATCCACAAAATGTGTAAAAACCAGAAAGGCAAGACAGGCCCTGGAGAAAAGGGAGCCTTGTTATGCTGATGGGCGGGATGTAAATTGCCAACTGCCTCTCTGGAGGAGTGCATTGTGTTCCCTAAAACAAGTAAACAACAGAGCTACAGAGCCAAGGGCACTTCCAGTCTAGGGAATATACCTTGGGAAAACTGAAAATCAAAAAGACACAGCCACCCCAAAATTTAGGGCTGCACTGCTTACAAGGACCTCAACTTGGGTACACCTTAAATATCCCAGGAAATATAAAAATGGTTCAAAAAATTGTGGTACTTACGTAAGATGGAATATCCCTCAGCCATGAAATCAATGTCATAAGACCAGTAGCAGCAAAATGGGTGGATTCAGGTACGATGATTCTAAGTGAAATAAGTCACACAGAAAAAGAAAGTCATCATAAGATATCACTTATGAAGATCCTGTAAACATGGCTACACTTGAACTGAGTTAGGAAAGAGAACAGTGTCTCACATTTAGAAAACACTCTTATGCCTGCTTAAGGGGGAAGGAGAGGTGGGGTGATGCATAAAACCAGAGTTTGATATAAGCACAGGTACCGTTCCAAAAACCAACTATGGAATAGACAAGACCTACACCTTCCTCAGTGAAAGGGACTCAAAACCCCATATTTCCCGCAGAGGAATATATCTGACTAGTAAGAATCTTAAAAGCTATGTATTGATATGTCTCCGTAAGGGAATCAAGTGTGTCTAGACTGGGATAAATATGGCAGCGAGAATCAGCTCAAACCCACTATAAAAAGGAATTTCAAAAATAAAACAAAAAAACTGGGAAATTCTTTACAATTCCTTCAGGGTCTCTGATGAAACCTGAAATGACCCTATCTACAATGACAGCTGGATGTGGCATAAGGCTGGACACTTGGGACTGAGAGGATTGGTGAGATTGGGTGAGCAAATGCAGACCCTTTAAAGCAATAATGCATGGCACACATTCCATGGGTCCCAACTCTCCAGGTTGAAGGGAATATTACTACAGATATAACATGTACGGGAATCCTAGAGAACGGACACACTGTGAATACGAAAGGTTTCTAAAACTCAACGAATAGTCCCTCTCCTGGTGCTCCGGTTTGACTTTCCATCTGCTTTATTATCAACCTCCCAACTTGGAGAGACAGCCCCTTTAACCTCCTGGTTCGCACAGGTTGCCAATTTGGCAGAGGATGAAAGGGAAGAGGGAGAACCAATGAGAGAGTAGCTGTTAGGCAGTTGGACGGGCACATATCACTCTAATTTCCCAGCAGGAAGAAGAATAAACCAAAGTCTCAGCCACCCACCGTGAATCAGTATAGATCCTGAACCAAAATTTTGGACTTGCGGTCAGCTCACCAAAAACGAGTTGAAAAATGGAGCTCAGGGGCACAGCAATTCACAAACTGGCCGAGTAATAAAGGACAACTATCGTCCAAAAATCTGTTGAGGGAAGCCAACGAGGCGGACTTGAAAGCGAGGCAGAATAGCAGGAAACAGATTTCCAGAGGTACGTTGGAATCGCCTTTAAAGCACAGGAAGAGGGGCACAACTTCGACAATGATGCACTTGGCCAAAAAGGGCGTATGCGTTTTCTCCTGAATATATTCAGGAGAAAACGCATACGCCCTTTTTGGCCAAGCAAGCAAGCGGGCAATGGAAATCTGCACTACAAAGAAGTATCACTTCCCACCGGTCAAAAGGGACATCCACAAAATGTGTAAAAACCAGAAAGGCAAGACAGGCCCTGGAGAACAGGGAGCCTTGTTATGCTGATGGGCGGGATGTAAATTGCCAACTGCCTCTCTGGAGGAGTGCATTGTGTTCCCTAAAACAAGTAAACAACAGAGCTACAGAGCCAAGGGCACTTACAGTCTAGGGAATATACCTTGGGAAAACTGAAAATCAAAAAGACACAGCCACCCCAAAATTTAGGGCTGCACTGCTTACAAGGACCTCAACTTGGGTACACCTTAAATATCCCAGGAAATATAAAAATGGTTCAAAAAATTGTGGTACTTACGTACGATGGAATATCCCTCAGCCATGAAATCAATGTCATAAGACCAGTAGCAGCAAAATGGGTGGATTCAGGTACGATGATTCTAAGTGAAATAAGTCACACAGAAAAAGAAACTTATCATAAGATATCACTTATGAAGATCCTGTAAACATGGCTACACTTGAACTGAGTTAGGAAAGAGAACAGTGGCTCACATTTAGAAAACACTCTTATGCCTGCTTAAGGGGGAAGGAGAGGTGGGGTGATGCATAAAACCAGAGTTTGATATAAGCACAGGTACCGTTCCAAAAACCAACTATGGAATAGACAAGACCTACACCTTCCTCAGTGAAAGGGACTCAAAACCCCATATTTCCCGCAGAGGAATATATCTGACTAGTAAGAATCTTAAAAGCTATGTATTGATATGTCTCCGTAAGGGAATCAAGTGTGTCTAGACTGGGATAAATATGGCAGCGAGAATCAGCTCAAACCCACTATAAAAAGGAATTTCAAAAATAAAACAAAAAAACTGGGAAATTCTTTACAATTCCTTCAGGGTCTCTGATGAAACCTGAAATGACCCTATCTACAATGACAGCTGGATGTGGCATAAGGCTGGACACTTGGGACTGAGAGGATTGGTGAGATTGGGTGAGCAAATGCAGACCCTTTAAAGCAATAATGCATGGCACACATTCCATGGGTCCCAACTCTCCAGGTTGAAGGGAATATTACTACAGATATAACATGTACGGGAATCCTAGAGAACGGACACACTGTGAATACGAAAGGTTTCTAAAACTCAACGAATAGTCCCTCTCCTGGTGCTCTGGTTTGACTTTCCATCTGCTTTATTATCAACCTCCCAACTTGGAGAGACAGCCCCTTTAACCTCCTGGTTCGCACAGGTTGCCAATTTGGCAGAGGATGAAAGGGAAGAGGAAGAACCAATGAGAGAGTAGCTGTTAGGCATTTGGACGGGCACATATCACTGTAATTTCCCGGCAGGAAGAAGAATTAACCAAAGTCTCAGCCACCCACCGGGAATCAGTATAGATCCTGAACCAAAATTTTGGACTTGCGGTCAGCTCACCAAAAACGAGTTGAAAAATGGAGCTCAGGGGCACAGCAATTCACAAACTGGCCGAGTAATAAAGGACAAGTATCGTCCAAAAATCTGTTGAGGGAAGGCAACGAGGCGGACTTGAAAGCGAGGCAGAATAGCAGGAAACAGATTTCCAGAGGTACGTTGGAATCGCCTTTAAAGCACAGGAAGAGGGGCACAACTTCGACAATGATGCACTTGGCCAAAAAGGGCGTATGCGTTTTCTCCTGAATATATTCAGGAGAAAACGCATACGCCCTTTTTGGCCAAGCAAGCAAGCGGGCAATGCAAATCTGCACTACAAAGAAGTATCACTTCCCACCGGTCAAAAGGGACATCCACAAAATGTGTAAAAACCAGAAAGGCAAGACAGGCCCTGGAGAACAGGGAGCCTTGTTATGCTGATGGGCGGGATGTAAATTGCCAACTGCCTCTCTGGAGGAGTGCATTGTGTTCCCTAAAACAAGTAAACAACAGAGCTACAGAGCCAAGGGCACTTCCAGTCTAGGGAATATACCTTGGGAAAACTGAAAATCAAAAAGACACAGCCACCCCAAAATTTAGGGCTGCACTGCTTACAAGGACCTCAACTTGGGTACACCTTAAATATCCCAGTAAATATAAAATTGGTTCAAAAAATTGTGGTAATGGGCCTCCCTGGTGGCGCAGTGGTTGAGAGTCCGCCTGCCGATGCAGGGGATACGGGTTCGTGCCCCGGTCTGGGAGGATCCCATATACCGCGGAGCGGCTGGGCCCGTGAGCCATGGCTGCTGAGCCTGTGCATCCGGAGCCTGTGCTCCGCAACGGGAGAGGCCACAACAGTGAGAGGCCCGCGTACCACAAAAAAAAAAAAAAAAAAAAAAAAAAATTGTGGTACTTACGTACGATGGAATATCCCTCAGCCATGAAATCAATGTCATAAGACCAGTAGCAGCAAAATGGGTGGATTCAGGTACGATGATTCTAAGTGAAATAAGTCACAGAGAAAAAGAAACTTATCATAAGTTATCACTTATGAAGATCCTGTAAACATGGCTACACTTGAACTGAGTTAGGAAAGAGAACAGTGTCTCACATTTAGAGAACACTCTTATGCCTGCTTAAGGGGGAAGGAGAGGTGGGGTGATGCATAAAACCAGAGTTTGATATAAGCACAGGTACCGTTCCAAAAACCAACTATGGAATAGACAAGACCTACACCTTCCTCAGTGAAAGGGACTCAAAACCCCATATTTCCCGCAGAGGAATATATCTGACTAGTAAGAATCTTAAAACCTATGTATTGATATGTCTCCGTAAGGGAATCAAGTGTGTCTAGACTGGGATAAATATGGCAGCGAGAATCAGCTCAAACCCACTATAAAAAGGAATTTCAAAAATAAAACAAAAAAACTGGGAAATTCTTTACAATTCCTTCAGGGTCTCTGATGAAACCTGAAATGACCCTATCTACAATGACAGCTGGATGTGGCATAAGGCTGGACACTTGGGACTGAGAGGATTGGTGAGATTGGGTGAGCAAATGCAGACCCTTTAAAGCAATAATGCATGGCACACATTCCATGGGTCCCAACTCTCCAGGTTGAAGGGAATATTACTACAGATATAACATGTACGGGAATCCTAGAGAACGGACACACTGTGAATACGAAAGGTTTCTAAAACTCAACGAATAGTCCCTCTCCTGGTGCTCCGGTTTGACTTTCCATCTGCTTTATTATCAACCTCCCAACTTGGAGAGACAGCCCCTTTAACCTCCTGGTTCGCACAGGTTGCCAATTTGGCAGAGGATGAAAGGGAAGAGGGAGAACCAATGAGAGAGTAGCTGTTAGGCATTTGGACGGGCACATATCACTGTAATTTCCCGGCAGGAAGAAGAATTAACCAAACTCTCAGCCACCCACCGGGAATCAGTATAGATCCAGAACCAAAATTTTGGACTTGCGGTCAGCTCACCAAAAACGAGTTGAAAAATGGAGCTCAGGGGCACAGCAATTCACAAACTGGCCGAGTAATGAAGGACAAGTATCGTCCAAAAATCTGTTGAGGGAAGGCAACGAGGCGGACTTGAAAGCGAGGCAGAATAGCAGGAAACAGATTTCCAGAGGTACGTTGGAATCGCCTTTAAAGCACAGGAAGAGGGGCACAACTTCGACAATGATGCACTTGGCCAAAAAGGGCGTATGCGTTTTCTCCTGAATATATTCAGGAGAAAACGCATACGCCCTTTTTGGCCAAGCAAGCAAGCGGGCAATGCAAATCTGCACTACAAACAAGTATCACTTCCCACCGGTCAAAAGGGACATCCACAAAATGTGTAAAAACCAGAAAGGCAAGACAGGCCCTGGAGAAAAGGGAGCCTTGTTATGCTGATGGGCGGGATGTAAATTGCCAACTGCCTCTCTGGAGGAGTGCATTGTGTTCCCTAAAACAAGTAAACAACAGAGCTACAGAGCCAAGGGCACTTACAGTCTAGGGAATATACCTTGGGAAAACTGAAAATCAAAAAGACACAGCCACCCCAAAATTTAGGGCTGCACTGCTTACAAGGACCTCAACTTGGGTACACCTTAAATATCCCAGGAAATATAAAAATGGTTCAAAAAATTGTGGTACTTACGTACGATGGAATATCCCTCAGCCATGAAATCAATGTCATAAGACCAGTAGCAGCAAAATGGGTGGATTCAGGTACGATGATTCTAAGTGAAATAAGTCACACAGAAAAAGAAAGTCATCATAAGATATCACTTATGAAGATCCTGTAAACATGGCTACACTTGAACTGAGTTAGGAAAGAGAACAGTGTCTCACATTTAGAAAACACTCTTATGCCTGCTTAAGGGGGAAGGAGAGGTGGGGTGATGCATAAAACCAGAGTTTGATATAAGCACAGGTACCGTTCCAAAAACCAACTATGGAATAGACAAGACCTACACCTTCCTCAGTGAAAGGGACTCAAAACCCCATATTTCCCGCAGAGGAATATATCTGACTAGTAAGAATCTTAAAAGCTATGTATTGATATGTCTCCGTAAGGGAATCAAGTGTGTCTAGACTGGGATAAATATGGCAGCGAGAATCAGCTCAAACCCACTATAAAAAGGAATTTCAAAAATAAAACAAAAAAACTGGGAAATTCTTTACAATTCCTTCAGGGTCTCTGATGAAACCTGAAATGACCCTATCTACAATGACAGCTGGATGTGGCATAAGGCTGGACACTTGGGACTGAGAGGATTGGTGAGATTGGGTGAGCAAATGCAGACCCTTTAAAGCAATAATGCATGGCACACATTCCATGGGTCCCAACTCTCCAGGTTGAAGGGAATATTACTACAGATATAACATGTACGGGAATCCTAGAGAACGGACACACTGTGAATACGAAAGGTTTCTAAAACTCAACGAATAGTCCCTCTCCTGGTGCTCCGGTTTGACTTTCCATCTGCTTTATTATCAACCTCCCAACTTGGAGAGACAGCCCCTTTAACCTCCTGGTTCGCACAGGTTGCCAATTTGGCAGAGGATGAAAGGGAAGAGGGAGAACCAATGAGAGAGTAGCTGTTAGGCAGTTGGACGGGCACATATCACTCTAATTTCCCAGCAGGAAGAAGAATAAACCAAAGTCTCAGCCACCCACCGGGAATCAGTATAGATCCTGAACCAAAATTTTGGACTTGCGGTCAGCTCACCAAAAACGAGTTGAAAAATGGAGCTCAGGGGCACAGCAATTCACAAACTGGCCGAGTAATAAAGGACAACTATCGTCCAAAAATCTGTTGAGGGAAGCCAACGAGGCGGACTTGAAAGCGAGGCAGAATAGCAGGAAACAGATTTCCAGAGGTACGTTGGAATCGCCTTTAAAGCACAGGAAGAGGGGCACAACATCGACAATGATGCACTTGGCCAAAAAGGGCGTATGCGTTTTCTCCTGAATATATTCAGGAGAAAACGCATACGCCCTTTTTGGCCAAGCAAGCAAGCGGGCAATGCAAATCTGCACTACAAAGAAGTATCACTTCCCACCGGTCAAAAGGGACATCCACAAAATGTGTAAAAACCAGAAAGGCAAGACAGGCCCTGGAGAACAGGGAGCCTTGTTATGCTGATGGGCGGGATGTAAATTGCCAACTGCCTCTCTGGAGGAGTGCATTGTGTTCCCTAAAACAAGTAAACAACAGAGCTACAGAGCCAAGGGCACTTACAGTCTAGGGAATATACCTTGGGAAAACTGAAAATCAAAAAGACACAGCCACCCCAAAATTTAGGGCTGCACTGCTTACAAGGACCTCAACTTGGGTACACCTTAAATATCCCAGGAAATATAAAAATGGTTCAAAAAATTGTGGTACTTACGTACGATGGAATATCCCTCAGCCATGAAATCAATGTCATAAGACCAGTAGCAGCAAAATGGGTGGATTCAGGTACGATGATTCTAAGTGAAATAAGTCACACAGAAAAAGAAACTTATCATAAGATATCACTTATGAAGATCCTGTAAACATGGCTACACTTGAACTGAGTTAGGAAAGAGAACAGTGGCTCACATTTAGAAAACACTCTTATGCCTGCTTAAGGGGGAAGGAGAGGTGGGGTGATGCATAAAACCAGAGTTTGATATAAGCACAGGTACCGTTCCAAAAACCAACTATGGAATAGACAAGACCTACACCTTCCTCAGTGAAAGGGACTCAAAACCCCATATTTCCCGCAGAGGAATATATCTGACTAGTAAGAATCTTAAAACCTATGTATTGATATGTCTCCGTAAGGGAATCAAGTGTGTCTAGACTGGGATAAATATGGCAGCGAGAATCAGCTCAAACCCACTATAAAAAGGAATTTCAAAAATAAAACAAAAAAACTGGGAAATTCTTTACAATTCCTTCAGGGTCTCTGATGAAACCTGAAATGACCCTATCTACAATGACAGCTGGATGTGGCATAAGGCTGGACACTTGGGACTGAGAGGATTGGTGAGATTGGGTGAGCAAATGCAGACCCTTTAAAGCAATAATGCATGGCACACATTCCATGGGTCCCAACTCTCCAGGTTGAAGGGAATATTACTACAGATATAACATGTACGGGAATCCTAGAGAACGGACACACTGTGAATACGAAAGGTTTCTAAAACTCAACGAATAGTCCCTCTCCTGGTGCTCCGGTTTGACTTTCCATCTGCTTTATTATCAACCTCCCAACTTGGAGAGACAGCCCCTTTAACCTCCTGGTTCGCACAGGTTGCCAATTTGGCAGAGGATGAAAGGGAAGAGGAAGAACCAATGAGAGAGTAGCTGTTAGGCATTTGGACGGGCACATATCACTGTAATTTCCCGGCAGGAAGAAGAATTAACCAAAGTCTCAGCCACCCACCGGGAATCAGTATAGATCCTGAACCAAAATTTTGGACTTGCGGTCAGCTCACCAAAAACGAGTTGAAAAATGGAGCTCAGGGGCACAGCAATTCACAAACTGGCCGAGTAATAAAGGACAAGTATCGTCCAAAAATCTGTTGAGGGAAGGCAACGAGGCGGACTTGAAAGCGAGGCAGAATAGCAGGAAACAGATTTCCAGAGGTACGTTGGAATCGCCTTTAAAGCACAGGAAGAGGGGCACAACTTCGACAATGATGCACTTGGCCAAAAAGGGCGTATGCGTTTTCTCCTGAATATATTCAGGAGAAAACGCATACGCCCTTTTTGGCCAAGCAAGCAAGCGGGCAATGCAAATCTGCACTACAAAGAAGTATCACTTCCCACCGGTCAAAAGGGACATCCACAAAATGTGTAAAAACCAGAAAGGCAAGACAGGCCCTGGAGAACAGGGAGCCTTGTTATGCTGATGGGCGGGATGTAAATTGCCAACTGCCTCTCTGGAGGAGTGCATTGTGTTCCCTAAAACAAGTAAACAACAGAGCTACAGAGCCAAGGGCACTTCCAGTCTAGGGAATATACCTTGGGAAAACTGAAAATCAAAAAGACACAGCCACCCCAAAATTTAGGGCTGCACTGCTTACAAGGACCTCAACTTGGGTACACCTTAAATATCCCAGTAAATATAAAATTGGTTCAAAAAATTGTGGTACTTACGTACGATGGAATATCCCTCAGCCATGAAATCAATGTCATAAGACCAGTAGCAGCAAAATGGGTGGATTCAGGTACGATGATTCTAAGTGAAATAAGTCACAGAGAAAAAGAAACTTATCATAAGTTATCACTTATGAAGATCCTGTAAACATGGCTACACTTGAACTGAGTTAGGAAAGAGAACAGTGTCTCACATTTAGAAAACACTCTTATGCCTGCTTAAGGGGGAAGGAGAGGTGGGGTGATGCATAAAACCAGAGTTTGATATAAGCACAGGTACCGTTCCAAAAACCAACTATGGAATAGACAAGACCTACACCTTCCTCAGTGAAAGGGACTCAAAACCCCATATTTCCCGCAGAGGAATATATCTGACTAGTAAGAATCTTAAAACCTATGTATTGATATGTCTCCATAAGGGAATCAAGTGTGTCTAGACTGGGATAAATATGGCAGCGAGAATCAGCTCAAACCCACTATAAAAAGGAATTTCAAAAATAAAACAAAAAAACTGGGAAATTCTTTACAATTCCTTCAGGGTCTCTGATGAAACCTGAAATGACCCTATCTACAATGACAGCTGGATGTGGCATAAGGCTGGACACTTGGGACTGAGAGGATTGGTGAGATTGGGTGAGCAAATGCAGACCCTTTAAAGCAATAATGCATGGCACACATTCCATGGGTCCCAACTCTCCAGGTTGAAGGGAATATTACTACAGATATAACATGTACGGGAATCCTAGAGAACGGACACACTGTGAATACGAAAGGTTTCTAAAACTCAACGAATAGTCCCTCTCCTGGTGCTCCGGTTTAACTTTCCATCTGCTTTACTATCAACCTCCCAACTGGGAGAGACAGCCCCTTTAACCTCCTGGTTCGCACAGGTTGCCAATTTGGCTGAGGATGAAAGGGAAGAGGGAGAACCAATGAGAGAGTAGCTGTTAGGCATTTGGACGGGCACATATCACTGTAATTTCCCGGCAGGAAGAAGAATTAACCAAAGTCTCAGCCACCCACCGGGAACCAGTATAGGTCCTGAACCAAAATTTTGGACTTGCGGTCAGCTCACCAAAAACGAGTTGAAAAATGGAGCTCAGGGGCACAGCAATTCACAAACTGGCCGAGTAATAAAGGACAACTATCGTCCAAAAATCTGTTGAGGGAAGGCAACGAGGCGGACTTGAAAGCGAGGCAGAATAGCAGGAAACAGATTTCAAGAGGTACGTTGGAATCGCCTTTAAAGCACAGGAAGAGGGGCACAACTTCGACAATGATGCACTTGGCCAAAAAGGGCGTATGCGTTTTCTCCTGAATATATTCAGGAGAAAACGCATACGCCCTTTTTGGCCAAGCAAGCAAGCGGGCAATGCAAATCTGCACTACAAAGAAGTATCACTTCCCACAGGTCAAAAGGGACATCCACAAAATGTGTAAAAACCAGAAAGGCAAGACAGGCCCTGTAGAACAGGGAGCCTTGTTATGCTGATGGGCGGGATGTAAATTGCCAACTGCCTCTCTGGAGGAGTGCATTGTGTTCCCTAAAACAAGTAAAGAACAGAGCTACAGAGCCAAGGGCACTTCCAGTCTAGGGAATATACCTTGGGAAAACTGAAAATCAATAAGACAGAGCCACCCCAAAATTTAGGGCTGCACTGCTTACAAGGACCTCAACTTGGGTACACCTTAAATATCCCAGGAAATATAAAAATGGTTCAAAAAATTGTGGTACTTACGTACGATGGAATATCCCTCAGCCATGAAATCAATGTCATAAGACCAGTAGCAGCAAAATGGGTGGATTCAGGTACGATGATTCTAAGTGAAATAAGTCGCACAGAAAAAGAAACTTATCATAAGATATCACTTATGAAGATCCTGTAAACATGGCTACACTTGAACTGAGTTAGGAAAGAGAAGAATGTCTCACATTTAGAAAACACTCTTATGCCTGTTTAAGGGGGAAGGAGAGGTGGGGTGATGCATAAAACCAGAGTTTGATATAAGCACAGGTACCGTTCCAAAAACCAACTATGGAGTAGACAAGACCTGCACCTTCCTCAGTGAAAGGGACTCAAAACCCCATATTTCCCGCAGAGGAATATATCTGACTAGTAAGAATCTTAAAACCTATGTATTGATATGTCTCCGTAAGGGAATCAAGTGTGTCTAGACTGGCATAAACATGGCAGCGAGAATCAGCTCAAACCCACTATAAAAAGGAATTTCAAAAACAAAACAAAAAAACTGGGAAATTCTTTACAATTCCTTCAGGGTCTCTGATGAACCCTGGAATGACCCTATCTACAACGACAGCTGGATGTGGCATAAGGCTGGACACTTGGGACTGAGACGATTGGTGAGATTTGGTGAGCAAATGCAGACCCTTTAAAGCAATAATGCATGGCACACATTCCATGGGTCCCAACTCTCCAGGTTGAAGGGAATATTACTACAGTTATAACATGTACCGGAAACCTAGAGAACGGACACACTGTGAATACGAAAGGTTTCTAAAACTCACCGAATAGTCCCTCTCCTGGTGCTCCGGTTTGACTTTTCATCTGCTTTACTATCAACCTCCCAACTTAGAGAGACAGCCCCTTTAACCTCCTGGTTCGCACAGGTTGCCAATTTGGCAGAGGATGAAAGGGAAGTGGGAGAACCAATGAGAGAGTAGCTGTTAGGCATTTGGACGGGCACATATCACTGTAATTTCCCGGCAGGAAGAAGAATTAACCAAAGTCTCAGCCACCCACCGGGAACCAGTATAGGTCCTGAACCAAAATTTTGGACTTGCGGTCAGCTCACCAAAAACGAGTTGAAAAATGGAGCTCAGGGGCACAGCAATTCACAAACTGGCCGAGTAATAAAGGACAACTATCATCCAAAAACCTGTTGAGGGAAGGAAACGAGGCGGACTTGAAAGCGAGGCAGAATAGCAGGAAACAGATTTCAAGAGGTACGTTGGAATCGCCTTTAAAGCACAGGAAGAGGGGCACAACTTCGACAATGATGCACTTGGCCAAAAAGGGCGTATGCGTTTTCTCCTGAATATATTCAGGAGAAAACGCATACGCCCTTTTTGGCCAAGCAAGCAAGCGGGCAATGCAAATCTGCACTACAAAGAAGTATCACTTCCCACCGGTCAAAAGGGACATCCACAAAATGTGTAAAAACCAGAAAGGCAAGACAGGCCCTGGAGAACAGGGAGCCTTGTTATGCTGATGGGCGGGATGTAAATTGCCAACTGCCTCTCTGGAGGAGTGCATTGTGTTCCCTAAAACAAGTAAAGAACTGAACTACAGGGCCAAGGTCACTTCCAGTCTAGGGAATATACCTTGGGAAAACTGAAAATCAATAAGACAGAGCCACCCCAAAATTTAGGGCTTCACTGCTTACAAGGACCTCAACTTGGGTACACCTTAAATATCCCAGGAAATATAAAAATGGTTCAAAAAATTGTGGTATTTACATACGATGGAATATCCCTCAGCCATGAAATCAATGTCATAAGACCAGTAGCAGCAAAATGGGTAGATTCAGGTACAATGATTCTAAGTGAAATAAGTCACAGAGAAAAAGAAACTTATCATAAGATATCACTTATGAAGATCCTGTAAACATGGCTACACTTGAACTGAGTTAGGAAAGAGAACAGTGTCTCACATTTAGAAAACACCCTTATGCCTGCTTAAGGGGGAAGGAGAGGTGGGGTGATGCATAAACCCAGAGTTTGATATAAGCACAGGTACCGTTCCAAAAACCAACTATGGAATAGACAAGACCTACACCTTCCTCAGTGAAAGGGACTCAAAACCCCATATTTCCCGCAGAGGAATATATCTGACTAGTAAGAATCTTAAAAGCTATGTATTGATATGTCTCCGTAAGGGAATCAAGTGTGTCTAGACTGGCATAAACATGGCAGCGAGAATCAGCTCAAACCCACTATAAAAAGGAATTTCAAAAACAAAACAAAAAACTGGGAAATTCTTTACAATTCCTTCAGGGTCTCTGATGAAACCTGGAATGACCCTATCTACAACGACAGCTGGATGTGGCATAAGGCTGGACACTTGGGACTGAGACGATTGGTGAGATTTGGTGAGCAAATGCAGACCCTTTAAAGCAATAATGCATGGCACCCATTCCATGGGTCCCAACTCTCCAGGTTGAAGGGAATATTACTACAGTTATAACATGTACCGGAAAACTAGAGAACGGACACACTGTGAATACGAAAGGTTTCTAAAACTCAATGAATAGTCCCTCTCCTGGTGCTCCGGTTTGACTTTCCATCTGCTTTACTATCAACCTCCCAACTTGGAGAGACGGCCCCTTTAACCTCCTGGTTCGCACAGGTTGCCAATTTGGCAGAGGATGAAAGGGAAGAGGGAGAACCAATGAGAGAGTAGCTGTTAGGCATTTGGACGGGCACATATCACTGTAATTTCCCGGCAGGAAGAAGAATTAACCAAAGACTCAGCCACCCACCGGGAACCAGTATAGGTCCTGAACCAAAATTTTGGACTTGCGGTCAGCTCACCAAAAACGAGTTGAAAAATGTAGCTCAGGGGCACAGCAATTCACAAACTGGCCGAGTAATAAAGGACAGCTATCATCCAAAAATCTGTTGAGGGAAGGCAACGAGGCGGACTTGAAAGCGAGGCAGAATGGCAGGAAACAGATTTCAAGAGGTACATTGGAATCGCCTTTAAAGCACAGGAAGAGGGGCACAACTTCGACAATGATGCACTTGGCCAAAAAGGGCGTATGCGTTTTCTCCTGAATATATTCAGGAGAAAACGCATACGCCCTTTTTGGCCAAGCAAGCAAGCGGGCAATGCAAATCTGCACTACAAAGAAGTATCACTTCTCTCCAGTCAAAAGGGACATCCACAAAATGTGTAAAAACCAGAAAGGCAAGACAGGCCCTGGAGAACAGGGAGCCTTGTTATGCTGATGGGCGGGATGTAAATTGCCAACTGCCTCTCTGGAGGAGTGCATTGTGTTCCCTAAAACAAGTAAAGAACAGAGCTACAGAGCCAAGGGCACTTCCAGTCTAGGGAATATTCCTTGGGAAAACTGAAAATCAATAAGACAGAGCCACCCCAAAATTTAGGGCTGCACTGCTTACAAGGACCTCAACTTGGGTACACCTTAAATATCCCAGGAAATATAAAAATGGTTCAAAACATTGTGGTACTTACGTACGATGGAATATCCCTCAGCCACGAAATCAATGTCATAAGACCAGTAGCAGCAAAATGGGTAGATTCAGGTACGATGATTCTAAGTGAAATAAGTCACAGAGAAAGAAACTTATCATAAGATATCACTTATGAAGATCCTGTAAACATGGCTACACTTGAACTGAGTTAGGAAAGAGAACAGTGTCTCACATTTAGAAAACATTCTTATGCCTGCTTAAGGGGGAAGGAGAGGTGGGGTGATGCATAAAACCAGAGTTTGATATAAGCACAGGTACCGTTCCAAAAACCAACTATGGAATCGACAAACCTACACCTTCCTCAGTGAAAGGGACTCAAAACCCCATATTTCCCGCAGAGGAATATATCTGACTAGTAATAATCTTACAACCTATGGATTGATATGTCTCCGTAAGGGAATCAAGTGTGTCTAGACTGGCATAAACTTGGCAGCGAGAATCAGCTCAAACCCACTATAAAAAGGAATTTCAAAAACAAAACAAAAAACTGGGAAATTCTTTACAATTCCTTCAGGGTCTCTGATGAAACCTGGAATGACCCTATCTACAACGACAGCTGGATGTGGCATAAGGCTGGACACTTGGGACTGAGACGATTGGTGAGATTTGGTGAGCAAATGCAGACCCTTTAAAGCAATAATGCATGGCACCCATTCCATGGGTCCCAACTCTCCAGGTTGAAGGGAATATTACTACAGTTATAACATGTACCGGAAAACTAGAGAACGGACACACTGTGAATACGAAAGGTTTCTAAAACTCAATGAATAGTCCCTCTCCTGGTGCTCCGGTTTGACTTTCCATCTGCTTTACTATCAACCTCCCAACTTGGAGAGACAGCCCCTTTAACCTCCTGGTTCGCACAGGTTGCCAATTTGGCAGAGGATGAAAGGGAAGAGGGAGAACCAATGAGAGAGTAGCTGTTAGGCATTTGGACGGGCACATATCACTGTAATTTCCCGGCAGGAAGAAGAATTAACCAAAGACTCAGCCACCCACCGGGAACCAGTATAGGTCCTGAACCAAAATTTTGGACTTGCGGTCAGCTCACCAAAAACGAGTTGAAAAATGTAGCTCAGGGGCACAGCAATTCACAAACTGGCCGAGTAATAAAGGACAGCTATCATCCAAAAATCTGTTGAGGGAAGGCAACGAGGCGGACTTGAAAGCGAGGCAGAATAGCAGGAAACAGATTTCAAGAGGTACATTGGAATCGCCTTTAAAGCACAGGAAGAGGGGCACAACTTCGACAATGATGCACTTGGCCAAAAAGGGCGTATGCGTTTTCTCCTGAATATATTCAGGAGAAAACGCATACGCCCTTTTTGGCCAAGCAAGCAAGCGGGCAATGCAAATCTGCACTACAAAGAAGTATCACTTCTCTCCAGTCAAAAGGGACATCCACAAAATGTGTAAAAACCAGAAAGGCAAGACAGGCCCTGGAGAACAGGGAGCCTTGTTATGCTGATGGGCGGGATGTAAATTGCCAACTGCCTCTCTGGAGGAGTGCATTGTGTTCCCTAAAACAAGTAAAGAACAGAGCTACAGAGCCAAGGGCACTTCCAGTCTAGGGAATATTCCTTGGGAAAACTGAAAATCAATAAGACAGAGCCACCCCAAAATTTAGGGCTGCACTGCTTACAAGGACCTCAACTTGGGTACACCTTAAATATCCCAGGAAATATAAAAATGGTTCAAAACATTGTGGTACTTACGTACGATGGAATATCCCTCAGCCATGAAATCAATGTCATAAGACCAGTAGCAGCAAAATGGGTAGATTCAGGTACGATGATTCTAAGTGAAATAAGTCACAGAGAAAGAAACTTATCATAAGATATCACTTATGAAGATCCTGTAAACATGGCTACACTTGAACTGAGTTAGGAAAGAGAACAGTGTCTCACATTTAGAAAACATTCTTATGCCTGCTTAAGGGGGAAGGAGAGGTGGGGTGATGCATAAACCCAGAGTTTGATATAAGCACAGGTACCGTTCCAAAAACCAACTATGGAATCGACAAACCTACACCTTCCTCAGTGAAAGGGACTCAAAACCCCATATTTCCCGCAGAGGAATATATCTGACTAGTAATAATCTTACAACCTATGGATTGATATGTCTCCGTAAGGGAATCAAGTGTGTCTAGACTGGCATAAACTTGGCAGCGAGAATCAGCTCAAACCCACTATAAAAAGGAATTTCAAAAACAAAACAAAAAAACTGGGAAATTCTTTACAATTCCTTCAGGGTCTCTGATGAACCCTGGAATGACCCTATCTACAATGACAGCTGGATGTGGCATAAGGCTGGACACTTGGGACTGAGAGGATTGGTGAGATTGGGTGAGCAAATGCAGACCCTTTAAAGTAATAATGCATGGCACGCATTCCATGGGTCCCAACTCTCCAGGTTGAAGGGAATATTACTACAGTTATAACATGTATCGGAATCCTAGAGAACGGACACACTGTGAATACGAAAGGTTTCTAAAACTCAATGAATAGTCCCTCTCCTGGTTCTCCGGTTTGACTTTCCATCTGCTTTACTATCAACCTCCCAACTTGGAGAGACAGCCCCTTTAACCTCCTGGTTCGCACAGGTTGCCAATTTGGCAGAGGATGAAAAGGAAGAGGGAGAACCAATGAGAGAGTAGCTGTTAGGCATTAGGACGGGCATATTTCACTGTAATGTCCCGGCAGGAAGAAGAATTAACCAAAGTCTCAGCCACCCACCGGGAACCAGCATAGGTCCTGAACCAAAATTTTGGACTTGCGGTCAGGTCACCAAAAACGAGTTGAGAAATGGAGCTCAGGGGCACAGCAATTCACAAACTGGCCGAGTAATAAAGGACAACTATCGTCCAAAAATCTGTTGAGGGAAGGCCACGAGGCGGACTTGAAAGCGAGGCAGAATAGCAGGAAACAGATTTCAAGAGGTACGTTGGAATCGCCTTTAAAGCACAGGAAGAGGGGCACAACTTGGACAATGATGCACGTGGCCAAAAAGGGCGTATGCGTTTTCTCCTGAATATATTCAGGAGAAAACGCATACGCCCTTTTTGGCCAAGCAAGCAAGCGGACAATGCAAATCTACACTAAAAAGAAGTATCACTTCCCACCGGTCAAAAGGGACATCCACAAAATGTGTAAAAACCAGAAAGGCAAGACAGGCCCTGGAGAACAGGGAGCCTTGTTATGCTGATGGGCGGGATGTAAATTGCCAACTGCCTCAATGGAGGAGTGCATTGTGTTCCCTAAAACAAGTAAACAACAGAGCTACAGAGCCAAGGGCACTTCCAGTCTAGGGAATATTCCTTGGGAAAACTGAAAATCAATAAGACAGAGCCACCCCAAAATTTAGGGCTGCACTGCTTACAAGGACCTCAACTTGGGTACACCTTAAATATCCCAGGAAATATAAAAATGGTTCAAAAAATTGTGGTACTTACGTACGATGGAATATCCTTCAGCCATGAAATCAATGTCATAAGACCAGTAGCAGCAAAATGGGTGGATTCAGGTAGGATGATTCTAAGTGAAATAAGTCACACAGAAAAAGAAACTTATCATAAGATATCACTTATGAAGATCCTGTAAACATGGCTACACTTGAACTGAGTTAGGAAAGAGAACAGTGTCTCACAATTAGAAAACACTCTTATGCCTGCTTAAGGGGGAAGGAGAGGTGGGGTGATGCATAAAACCAGAGTTTGATATAAGCACAGGTACCGTTCCAAAAACCAACTATGGAATAGAGAAGACCTACACCTTCTTCAGTGAAAGGGACTCAAAACTCCATATTTCCTGCAGAGGAATATATCTGACTAGTAAGAATCTTAAAACCTATAGATTGATATGTCTCCGTAGGGAATCAAGTGTGTCTAGACTGGCATAAACATGGCAGCGAGAATCAGCTCAAACCCACTATAAAAAGGAATTTCAAAAACAAAACAAAAAAACTGGGAAATTCTTTACAATTCCTTCAGGGTCTCTGATGAACCCTGGAATGACCCTATTTACAACGACAGCTGGATGTGGCATAAGGCTGGACACTTGGGACTGAGAGGATTGGTGAGATTGGGTGAGCAAATGCAGACCCTTTAAAGTAATAATGCATGGCACGCATTCCATGGGTCCCAACTCTCCAGGTTGAAGGGAATATTACTACAGTTATAACATGTATCGGAATCCTAGAGAACGGACACACTGTGAATACGAAAGGTTTCTAAAACTCAATGAATAGTCCCTCTCCTGGTGCTCCGGTTTGACTTTCCATCTGCTTTACTATCAACCTCCCAACTTGGAGAGACAGCCCCTTTAACCTCCTGGTTCGCACAGGTTGCCAATTTGGCAGAGGATGAAAAGGAAGAGGGAGAACCAATGAGAGAGTAGCTGTTAGGCATTAGGACGGGCATATTTCACTGTAATGTCCCGGCAGGAAGAAGAATTAACCAAAGTCTCAGCCACCCACCGGGAACCAGCATAGGTCCTGAACCAAAATTTTGGACTTGCGGTCAGGTCACCAAAAACGAGTTGAGAAATGGAGCTCAGGGGCACAGCAATTCACAAACTGGCCGAGTAATAAAGGACAACTATCGTCCAAAAATCTGTTGAGGGAAGGCCACGAGGCGGACTTGAAAGCGAGGCAGAATAGCAGGAAACAGATTTCAAGAGGTACGTTGGAATCGCCTTTAAAGCACAGGAAGAGGGGCACAACTTGGACAATGATGCACGTGGCCAAAAAGGGCGTATGCGTTTTCTCCTGAATATATTCAGGAGAAAACGCATACGCCCTTTTTGGCCAAGCAAGCAAGCGGACAATGCAAATCTACACTAAAAAGAAGTATCACTTCCCACCGGTCAAAAGGGACATCCACAAAATGTGTAAAAACCAGAAAGGCAAGACAGGCCCTGGAGAACAGGGAGCCTTGTTATGCTGATGGGCGGGATGTAAATTGCCAACTGCCTCAATGGAGGAGTGCATTGTGTTCCCTAAAACAAGTAAACAACAGAGCTACAGAGCCAAGGGCACTTCCAGTCTAGGGAATATTCCTTGGGAAAACTGAAAATCAATAAGACAGAGCCACCCCAAAATTTAGGGCTGCACTGCTTACAAGGACCTCAACTTGGGTACACCTTAAATATCCCAGGAAATATAAAAATGGTTCAAAAAATTGTGGTACTTACGTACGATGGAATATCCTTCAGCCATGAAATCAATGTCATAAGACCAGTAGCAGCAAAATGGGTGGATTCAGGTAGGATGATTCTAAGTGAAATAAGTCACACAGAAAAAGAAACTTATCATAAGATATCACTTATGAAGATCCTGTAAACATGGCTACACTTGAACTGAGTTAGGAAAGAGAACAGTGTCTCACAATTAGAAAACACTCTTATGCCTGCTTAAGGGGGAAGGAGAGGTGGGGTGATGCATAAAACCAGAGTTTGATATAAGCACAGGTACCGTTCCAAAAACCAACTATGGAATAGAGAAGACCTACACCTTCTTCAGTGAAAGGGACTCAAAACTCCATATTTCCTGCAGAGGAATATATCTGACTAGTAAGAATCTTAAAACCTATAGATTGATATGTCTCCGTAGGGAATCAAGTGTGTCTAGACTGGCATAAACATGGCAGCGAGAATCAGCTCAAACCCACTATAAAAAGGAATTTCAAAAACAAAACAAAAAAACTGGGAAATTCTTTACAATTCCTTCAGGGTCTCTGATGAACCCTGGAATGACCCTATTTACAACGACAGCTGGATGTGGCATAAGTCTGGACACTTGGGAATGAGAGGATTGGTGAGATTTGGTGAGCAAATGCAGACCCTTTAAAGCAATAATGCATGGCACCCATTCCATGGGTCCCAACTCTCCAGGTTGAAGGGAATATTACTACAGTTATAACATGTATCGGAATCCTAGAGAACGGACACACTGTGAATACGAAAGGTTTCTAAAACTCAACGAATAGTCCCTCTCCTGGTGCTCCGGTTTAACTTTCCATCTGTTTTACTATCAACCTCCCAACTTGGAGAGACAGCCCCTTTAACCTCCTGGTTCGCACAGTTTGCCAATTTGGCAGAGGATGAAAGGGAAGAGGGAGAACCAATGAGAGAGTAGCTGTTAGGCATTTGGACGGGCACATATCACTGTAATTTCCCGGCAGGAAGAAGAATTAACCAAAGTCTCAGCCACCCACCGGGAACCAGTATAGGTCCTGAACCAAAATTTTGGACTTGCGGTCAGCTCACCAAAAACGAGTTGAAAAATGGAGCTCAGGGGCACAGCAATTCACAAACTGGCCGAGTAATAAAGGACAACTATCGTCCAAAAATCTGTTGAGGGAAGGCAACGAGGCGGACTTGAAAGCGAGGCAGAATAGCAGGAAACAGATTTCAAGAGGTACGTTGGAATCGCCTTTAAAGCACAGGAAGAGGGGCACAACTTCGACAATGATGCACTTGGCCAAAAAGGGCGTATGCGTTTTCTCCTGAATATATTCAGGAGAAAACGCATACGCCCTTTTTGGCCAAGCAAGCAAGCGGGCAATGCAAATCTGCACTACAAAGAAGTATCACTTCCCACCGGTCAAAAGGGACATCCACAAAATGTGTAAAAACCAGAAAGGCAAGACAGGCCCTGGAGAACAGGGAGCCTTGTTATGCTGATGGGCGGGATGTAAATTGCCAACTGCCTCTCTGGAGGAGTGCATTGTGTTCCCTAAAACAAGTAAAGAACAGAGCTACAGAGCCAAGGGCACTTCCAGTCTAGGGAATATACCTTGGGAAAACTGAAAATCAATAAGACAGAGCCACCCCAAAATTTAGGGCTGCACTGCTTACAAGGACCTCAACTTGGGTACACCTTAAATATCCCAGGAAATATAAAAATGGTTCAAAAAATTGTGGTACTTACGTACGATGGAATATCCCTCAGCCATGAAATCAATGTCATAAGACCAGTAGCAGCAAAATGGGTGGATTCAGGTACGATGATTCTAAGTGAAATAAGTCGCACAGAAAAAGAAACTTATCATAAGATATCACTTATGAAGATCCTGTAAACATGGCTACACTTGAACTGAGTTAGGAAAGAGAAGAATGTCTCACATTTAGAAAACACTCTTATGCCTGTTTAAGGGGGAAGGAGAGGTGGGGTGATGCATAAAACCAGAGTTTGATATAAGCACAGGTACCGTTCCAAAAACCAACTATGGAGTAGACAAGACCTGCACCTTCCTCAGTGAAAGGGACTCAAAACCCCATATTTCCCGCAGAGGAATATATCTGACTAGTAAGAATCTTAAAACCTATGTATTGATATGTCTCCGTAAGGGAATCAAGTGTGTCTAGACTGGCATAAACATGGCAGCGAGAATCAGCTCAAACCCACTATAAAAAGGAATTTCAAAAACAAAACAAAAAAACTGGGAAATTCTTTACAATTCCTTCAGGGTCTCTGATGAACCCTGGAATGACCCTATCTACAACGACAGCTGGATGTGGCATAAGTCTGGACACTTGGGACTGAGAGGATTGGTGAGATTGGGTGAGCAAATGCAGACCCTTTAAAGCAATAATGCATGGCACCCATTCCATGGGTCCCAACTCTCCAGGTTGAAGGGAATATTACTACAGTTATAACATGTACCGGAAACCTAGAGAACGGACACACTGTGAATACGAAAGGTTTCTAAAACTCACCGAATAGTCCCACTCCTGGTGCTCCGGTTTGACTTTTCATCTGCTTTACTATCAACCTCCCAACTTAGAGAGACAGCCCCTTTAACCTCCTGGTTCGCACAGGTTGCCAATTTGGCAGAGGATGAAAGGGAAGAGGGAGAACCAATGAGAGAGTAGCTGTTAGGCATTTGGACGGGCACATATCACTGTAATTTCCCGGCAGGAAGGAGAATTAACCAAAGTCTCAGCAACCCACCGGGAACCAGTATAGGTCCTGAACCAAAATTTTGGACTTGCGGTCAGCTCACCAAAAACGAGTTGAAAAATGGAGCTCAGGGGCACAGCAATTCACAAACTGGCCGAGTAATAAAGGACAACTATCATCCAAAAACCTGTTGAGGGAAGGAAACGAGGCGGACTTGAAAGCGAGGCAGAATAGCAGGAAACAGATTTCAAGAGGTACGTTGGAATCGCCTTTAAAGCACAGGAAGAGGGGCACAACTTCGACAATGATGCACTTGGCCAAAAAGGGCATATGCGTTTTCTCCTGAATATATTCAGGAGAAAACGCATACGCCCTTTTTGGCCAAGCAAGCAAGCGGGCAATGCAAATCTGCACTACAAAGAAGTATCACTTCCCACCGGTCAAAAGGGACATCCACAAAATGTGTAAAAACCAGAAAGGCAAGACAGGCCCTGGAGAACAGGGAGCCTTGTTATGCTGATGGGCGGGATGTAAATTGCCAACTGCCTCTCTGGAGGAGTGCATTGTGTTCCCTAAAACAAGTAAAGAACTGAACTACAGGGCCAAGGTCACTTCCAGTCTAGGGAATATACCTTGGGAAAACTGAAAATCAATAAGACAGAGCCACCCCAAAATTTAGGGCTGCACTGCTTACAAGGACCTCAACTTGGGTACACCTTAAATATCCCAGGAAATATAAAAATGGTTCAAAAAATTGTGGTATTTACGTACGATGGAATATCCCTCAGCCATGAAATCAATGTCATAAGACCAGTAGCAGCAAAATGGGTAGATTCAGGTACAATGATTCTAAGTGAAATAAGTCACAGAGAAAAAGAAACTTATCATAAGATATCACTTATGAAGATCCTGTAAACATGGCTACACTTGAACTGAGTTAGGAAAGAGAACAGTGTCTCACATTTAGAAAACACCCTTATGCCTGCTTACGGGGGAAGGAGAGGTGGGGTGATGCATAAACCCAGAGTTTGATATAAGCACAGGTACCGTTCCAAAAACCAACTATGGAATAGACAAGACCTACACCTTCCTCAGTGAAAGGGACTCAAAACCCCATATTTCCCACAGAGGAATATATCTGACTAGTAAGAATCTTAAAACCTATGTATTGATATGTCTCCGTAAGGGAATCAAGTGTGTCTAGACTGGCATAAACATGGCAGCGAGAATCAGCTCAAACCCACTATAAAAAGGAATTTCAAAAACAAAACAAAAAACTGGGAAATTCTTTACAATTCCTTCAGGGTCTCTGATGAAACCTGGAATGACCCTATCTACAACGACAGCTGGATGTGGCATAAGGCTGGACACTTGGGACTGAGACGATTGGTGAGATTTGGTGAGCAAATGCAGACCCTTTAAAGCAATAAGGCATGGCACCCATTCCATGTGTCCCAACTCTCCAGGTTGAAGGGAATATTACTACAGTTATAACATGTACCGGAAAACTAGAGAACGGACACACTGTGAATACGAAAGGTTTCTAAAACTCAACGAATAGTCCCTCTCCTGGTGCTCCGGTTTGACTTTCCATCTGCTTTACTATCAACCTCCCAACTTGGAGAGACAGCCCCTTTAACCTCCTGGTTCGCACAGGTTGCCAATTTGGCAGAGGATGAAAGGGAAGAGGGAGAACCAATGAGAGAGTAGCTGTTAGGCATTTGGACGGGCACATATCACTGTAATTTCCCGGCAGGAAGAAGAATTAACCAAAGTCTCAGCCACCCACCGGGAACCAGTATAGGTCCTGAACCAAAATTTTGGACTTGCGGTCAGCTCACCAAAAACGAGTTGAAAAATGGAGCTCAGGGGCACAGCAATTCACAAACTGGCCGAGTAATAAAGGACAGCTATCATCCAAAAATCTGTTGAGGGAAGGCAACGAGGTGGACTTGAAAGCGAGGCAGAATAGCAGGAAACAGATTTCAAGAGGTACGTTGGAATCGCCTTTAAAGCACAGGAAGAGGGGCACTACTTCGACAATGATGCACTTGGCCAAAAAGGGCGTATGCGTTTTCTCCTGAATATATTCAGGAGAAAACGCATACGCCCTTTTTGGCCAAGCAAGCAAGCGGGCAATGCAAATCTGCACTACAAAGAAGTATCACTTCTATCCGGTCAAAAGGGACATCCACAAAATGTGTAAAAACCAGAAAGGCAAGACAGGCCCTGGAGAACAGGGAGCCTTGTTATGCTGATGGGCGGGATGTAAATTGCCAACTGCCTCTCTGGAGGAGTGCATTGTGTTCCCTAAAACAAGTAAAGAACAGAGCTACAGAGCCAAGGGCACTTCCAGTCTAGGGAATATTCCTTGGGAAAACTGAAAATCAATAAGACAGAGCCACCCCAAAATTTAAGGCTGCACTGCTTACAAGGACCTCAACTTGGGTACACCTTAAATATCCCAGGAAATATAAAAATGGTTCAAAAAATTGTGGTACTTACGTACGATGGAATATCCCTCAGCCATGAAATCAATGTCATAAGACCAGTAGCAGCAAAATGGGTAGATTCAGGTACGATGATTCTAAGTGAAATAAGTCACAGAGAAAGAAACTTATCATAAGATATCACTTATGAAGATCCTGTAAACATGGCTACACTTGAACTGAGTTAGGAAAGAGAACAGTGTCTCACATTTAGAAAACACTCTTATGCCTGCTTAAGGGGGAAGGAGAGGTGGGGTGATGCATAAACCCAGAGTTTGATATAAGCACAGGTACCGTTCCAAAAACCAACTATGGAATAGACAAGACCTACACCTTCCTCAGTGAAAGGGACTCAAAACCCCATATTTCCCGCAGAGGAATATATCTGACTAGTAAGAATCTTAAAACCTATGTATTGATATGTCTCCGTAAGGGAATCAAGTGTGTCTAGACTGGCATAAACATGGCAGCGAGAATCAGCTCAAACCCACTATAAAAAGGAATTTCAAAAACAAAACAAAAAAACTGGGAAATTCTTTACAATTCCTTCAGGGTCTCTGATGAACCCTGGAATGACCCTATCTACAACGACAGCTGGATGTGGCATAAGGCTGGACACTTGGGACTGAGACGATTGGTGAGATTTGGTGAGCAAATGCAGACCCTTTAAAGCAATAATGCATGGCACACATTCCATGGGTCCCAACTCTCCAGGTTGAAGGGAATATTACTACAGTTATAACATGTACCGGAAACCTAGAGAACGGACACACTGTGAATACGAAAGGTTTCTAAAACTCACCGAATAGTCCCACTCCTGGTGCTCCGGTTTGACTTTTCATCTGCTTTACTATCAACCTCCCAACTTAGAGAGACAGCCCCTTTAACCTCCTGGTTCGCACAGGTTGCCAATTTGGCAGAGGATGAAAGGGAAGAGGGAGAACCAATGAGAGAGTAGCTGTTAGGCATTTGGACGGGCACATATCACTGTAATTTCCCGGCAGGAAGAAGAATTAACCAAAGTCTCAGCCACCCACCGGGAACCAGTATAGGTCCTGAACCAAAATTTTGGACTTGCGGTCAGCTCACCAAAAACGAGTTGAAAAATGGAGCTCAGGGGCACAGCAATTCACAAACTGGCCGAGTAATAAAGGACAACTATCATCCAAAAACCTGTTGAGGGAAGGAAACGAGGCGGACTTGAAAGCGAGGCAGAATAGCAGGAAACAGATTTCAAGAGGTACGTTGGAATCGCCTTTAAAGCACAGGAAGAGGGGCACAACCTCGACAATGATGCACTTGGCCAAAAAGGGCATATGCGTTTTCTCCTGAATATATTCAGGAGAAAACGCATACGCCCTTTTTGGCCAAGCAAGCAAGCGGGCAATGCAAATCTGCACTACAAAGAAGTATCACTTCCCACCGGTCAAAAGGGACATCCACAAAATGTGTAAAAACCAGAAAGGCAAGACAGGCCCTGGAGAACAGGGAGCCTTGTTATGCTGATGGGCGGGATGTAAATTGCCAACTGCCTCTCTGGAGGAGTGCATTGTGTTCCCTAAAACAAGTAAAGAACTGAACTACAGGGCCAAGGTCACTTCCAGTCTAGGGAATATACCTTGGGAAAACTGAAAATCAATAAGACAGAGCCACCCCAAAATTTAGGGCTGCACTGCTTACAAGGACCTCAACTTGGGTACACCTTAAATATCCCAGGAAATATAAAAATGGTTCAAAAAATTGTGGTATTTACGTACGATGGAATATCCCTCAGCCATGAAATCAATGTCATAAGACCAGTAGCAGCAAAATGGGTAGATTCAGGTACAATGATTCTAAGTGAAATAAGTCACAGAGAAAAAGAAACTTATCATAAGATATCACTTATGAAGATCCTGTAAACATGGCTACACTTGAACTGAGTTAGGAAAGAGAACAGTGCCTCACATTTAGAAAACAACCTTATGCCTGCTTAAGGGTGAAGGAGAGGTGGGGTGATGCATAAACCCAGAGTTTGATATAAGCACAGGTACCGTTCCAAAAACCAACTATGGAATAGACAAGACCTACACCTTCCTCAGTGAAAGGGACTCAAAACCCCATATTTCCCACAGAGGAATATATCTGACTAGTAAGAATCTTAAAACCTATGTATTGATATGTCTCCGTAAGGGAATCAAGTGTGTCTAGACTGGCATAAACATGGCAGCGAGAATCAGCTCAAACCCACTATAAAAAGGAATTTCAAAAACAAAACAAAAAACTGGGAAATTCTTTACAATTCCTTCAGGGTCTCTGATGAAACCTGGAATGACCCTATCTACAACGACAGCTGGATGTGGCATAAGGCTGGACACTTGGGACTGAGACGATTGGTGAGATTTGGTGAGCAAATGCAGACCCTTTAAAGCAATAATGCATGGCACCCATTCCATGGGTCCCAACTCTCCAGGTTGAAGGGAATATTACTACAGTTATAACATGTACCGGAAAACTAGAGAACGGACACACTGTGAATACGAAAGGTTTCTAAAACTCAACGAATAGTCCCTCTCCTGGTGCTCCGGTTTGACTTTCCATCTGCTTTACTATCAACCTCCCAACTTGGAGAGACAGCCCCTTTAACCTCCTGGTTCGCACAGGTTGCCAATTTGGCAGAGGATGAAAGGGAAGAGGGAGAACCAATGAGAGAGTAGCTGTTAGGCATTTGGACGGGCACATATCACTGTAATTTCCCGGCAGGAAGAAGAATTAACCAAAGTCTCAGCCACCCACCGGGAACCAGTATAGGTCCTGAACCAAAATTTTGGACTTGCGGTCAGCTCACCAAAAACGAGTTGAAAAATGGAGCTCAGGGGCACAGCAATTCACAAACTGGCCGAGTAATAAAGGACAGCTATCATCCAAAAATCTGTTGAGGGAAGGCAACGAGGCGGACTTGAAAGCGAGGCAGAATAGCAGGAAACAGATTTCAAGAGGTACGTTGGAATCACCTTTAAAGCACAGGAAGAGGGACACAACTTCGACAATGATGCACTTGGCCAAAAAGGGCGTATGCGTTTTCTCCTGAATATATTCAGGAGAAAACGCATACGCCCTTTTTGGCCAAGCAAGCAAGCGGGCAATGCAAATCTGCACTACAAAGAAGTATCACTTCTCTCCGGTCAAAAGGGACATCCACAAAATGTGTAAAAACCAGAAAGGCAAGACAGGCCCTGGAGAACAGGGAGCCTTGTTATGCTGATGGGCGGGATGTAAATTGCCAACTGCCTCTCTGGAGGAGTGCATTGTGTTCCCTAAAACAAGTAAAGAACAGAGCTACAGAGCCAAGGGCACTTCCAGTCTAGGGAATATTCCTTGGGAAAACTGAAAATCAATAAGACAGAGCCACCCCAAAATTTAGGGCTGCACTGCTTACAAGGACCTCAACTTGGGTACACCTTAAATATCCCAGGAAATATAAAAATGGTTCAAAACATTGTGGTACTTACGTACGATGGAATATCCCTCAGCCATGAAATCAATGTCATAAGACCAGTAGCAGCAAAATGGGTAGATTCAGGTACGATGATTCTAAGTGAAATAAGTCACAGAGAAAGAAACTTATCATAAGATATCACTTATGAAGATCCTGTAAACATGGCTACACTTGAACTGAGTTAGGAAAGAGAACAGTGTCTCACATTTAGAAAACACTCTTATGCCTGCTTAAGGGGGAAGGAGAGGTGGGGTGATGCATAAACCCAGAGTTTGATATAAGCACAGGTACCGTTCCAAAAACCAACTATGGAATAGACAAGACCTACACCTTCCTCAGTGAAAGGGACTCAAAACCCCATATTTCCCGCAGAGGAATATATCTGACTAATAATAATCTTACAACCTATGGATTGATATGTCTCCGTAAGGGAATCAAGTGTGTCTAGACTGGCATAAACATGGCAGCGAGAATCAGCTCAAACCCACTATAAAAAGGAATTTCAAAAACAAAACAAAAAAACTGGGAAATTCTTTACAATTCCTACAGGGTCTCTGATGAACCCTGGAATGACCCTATCTACAACGACAGCTGGATGTGGCATAAGGCTGGACACTTGGGACTGAGAGGATTGGTGAGATTGGGTGAGCAAATGCAGACCCTTTAAAGTAATAATGCATGGCACCCATTCCATGGGTCCCAACTCTCCAGGTTGAAGGGAATATTACTACAGTTATAACATGTATCGGAATCCTAGAGAATGGACACACTGTGAATACGAAAGGTTTCTAAAACTCAACGAATAGTCCCTCTCCTGGTGCTCTGGTTTGACTTTCCATCTGCTTTACTATCAACCTCCCAACTTGGAGAGACAGCCCCTTTAACCTCCTGGTTCGCACAGGTTGCCAATTTGGCAGAGGATGAAAAGGAAGAGGGAGAACCAATGAGAGAGTAGCTGTTAGGCATTAGGACGGGCATATTTCACTGTAATGTCCCGGCAGGAAGAAGAATTAACCAAAGTCTCAGCCACCCACCGGGAACCAGTATAGGTCCTGAACCAAAATTTTGGACGTGCGGTCAGCTCACCAAAAATGAGTTGAAAAATGGAGCTCAGGGACACACAATTCACAAACTGGCCGAGTAATAAAGGACAACTATCGTCCAAAAATCTGTTGAGGGAAGGCCACGAGGCGGACTTGAAAGTGAGGCAGAAGAGCAGGAAACAGATTTCAAGAGGTACGTTGGAATCGCCTTTAAAGCACAGGAAGAGGGGCACAACTTCGACAATGATGCACTTGGCCAAAAAGGGCGTATGCGTTTTCTCCTGAATATATTCAGGAGAAAACGCATACGCCCTTTTTGGCCAAGCAAGCAAGCGGACAATGAAAATCTGCACTACAAAGAAGTATCACTTCCCACTGGTCAAAAGGGACATCCACAAAATGTGTAAAAACCAGAAAGGCAAGACAGGCCCTGGAGAACAGGGAGCCTTGTTATGCTGATGGGCGGGATGTAAATTGCCAACTGCCTCTCTGGAGGAGTGCATTGTGTTCCCTAAAACAAGTAAAGAACAGAGCTACAGAGCCAAGGGCACTTCCAGTCTAGGGAATATTCCTTGGGAAAACTGAAAATCAATAAGACAGAGCCACCCCAAAATTTAGGGCTGCACTGCTTACAAGGACCTCAACTTGGGTACACCTTAAATATCCCAGGAAATATAAAAATGGTTCAAAACATTGTGGTACTTACGTACGATGGAATATCCCTCAGCCATGAAATCAATGTCATAAGACCAGTAGCAGCAAAATGGGTAGATTCAGGTACGATGATTCTAAGTGAAATAAGTCACAGAGAAAGAAACTTATCATAAGATATCACTTATGAAGATCCTGTAAACATGGCTACACTTGAACTGAGTTAGGAAAGAGAACAGTGTCTCACATTTAGAAAACATTCTTATGCCTGCTTAAGGGGGAAGGAGAGGTGGGGTGATGCATAAACCCAGAGTTTGATATAAGCACAGGTACCGTTCCAAAAACCAACTATGGAATCGACAAACCTACACCTTCCTCAGTGAAAGGGACTCAAAACCCCATATTTCCCGCAGAGGAATATATCTGACTAGTAATAATCTTACAACCTATGGATTGATATGTCTCCGTAAGGGAATCAAGTGTGTCTAGACTGGCATAAACTTGGCAGCGAGAATCAGCTCAAACCCACTATAAAAAGGAATTTCAAAAACAAAACAAAAAAACTGGGAAATTCTTTACAATTCCTTCAGGGTCTCTGATGAACCCTGGAATGACCCTATCTACAATGACAGCTGGATGTGGCATAAGGCTGGACACTTGGGACTGAGAGGATTGGTGAGATTGGGTGAGCAAATGCAGACCCTTTAAAGTAATAATGCATGGCACGCATTCCATGGGTCCCAACTCTCCAGGTTGAAGGGAATATTACTACAGTTATAACATGTATCGGAATCCTAGAGAACGGACACACTGTGAATACGAAAGGTTTCTAAAACTCAATGAATAGTCCCTCTCCTGGTGCTCCGGTTTGACTTTCCATCTGCTTTACTATCAACCTCCCAACTTGGAGAGACAGCCCCTTTAACCTCCTGGTTCGCACAGGTTGCCAATTTGGCAGAGGATGAAAAGGAAGAGGGAGAACCAATGAGAGAGTAGCTGTTAGGCATTAGGACGGGCATATTTCACTGTAATATCCCGGCAGGAAGAAGAATTAACCAAAGTCTCAGCCACCCACCGGGAACCAGCATAGGTCCTGAACCAAAATTTTGGACTTGCGGTCAGGTCACCAAAAACGAGTTGAGAAATGGAGCTCAGGGGCACAGCAATTCACAAACTGGCCGAGTAATAAAGGACAACTATCGTCCAAAAATCTGTTGAGGGAAGGCCACGAGGCGGACTTGAAAGCGAGGCAGAATAGCAGGAAACAGATTTCAAGAGGTACGTTGGAATCGCCTTTAAAGCACAGGAAGAGGGGCACAACTTGGACAATGATGCACGTGGCCAAAAAGGGCGTATGCGTTTTCTCCTGAATATATTCAGGAGAAAACGCATACGCCCTTTTTGGCCAAGCAAGCAAGCGGACAATGCAAATCTACACTAAAAAGAAGTATCACTTCCCACCGGTCAAAAGGGACATCCACAAAATGTGTAAAAACCAGAAAGGCAAGACAGGCCCTGGAGAACAGGGAGCCTTGTTATGCTGATGGGCGGGATGTAAATTGCCAACTGCCTCACTGGAGGAGTGCATTGTGTTCCCTAAAACAAGTAAACAACAGAGCTACAGAGCCAAGGGCACTTCCAGTCTAGGGAATATTCCTTGGGAAAACTGAAAATCAATAAGACAGAGCCACCCCAAAATTTAGGGCTGCACTGCTTACAAGGACCTCAACTTGGGTACACCTTAAATATCCCAGGAAATATAAAAATGGTTCAAAAAATTGTGGTACTTACGTACGATGGAATATCCTTCAGCCATGAAATCAATGTCATAAGACCAGTAGCAGCAAAATGGGTGGATTCAGGTAGGATGATTCTAAGTGAAATAAGTCACACAGAAAAAGAAACTTATCATAAGATATCACTTATGAAGATCCTGTAAACATGGCTACACTTGAACTGAGTTAGGAAAGAGAACAGTGTCTCACAATTAGAAAACACTCTTATGCCTGCTTAAGGGGGAAGGAGAGGTGGGGTGATGCATAAAACCAGAGTTTGATATAAGCACAGGTACCGTTCCAAAAACCAACTATGGAATAGAGAAGACCTACACCTTCTTCAGTGAAAGGGACTCAAAACTCCATATTTCCTGCAGAGGAATATATCTGACTAGTAAGAATCTTAAAACCTATAGATTGATATGTCTCCGTAGGGAATCAAGTGTGTCTAGACTGGCATAAACATGGCAGCGAGAATCAGCTCAAACCCACTATAAAAAGGAATTTCAAAAACAAAACAAAAAAACTGGGAAATTCTTTACAATTCCTTCAGGGTCTCTGATGAACCCTGGAATGACCCTATTTACAACGACAGCTGGATGTGGCATAAGGCTGGACACTTGGGAATGAGAGGATTGGTGAGATTTGGTGAGCAAATGCAGACCCTTTAAAGCAATAATGCATGGCACCCATTCCATGGGTCCCAACTCTCCAGGTTGAAGGGAATATTACTACAGTTATAACATGTATCGGAATCCTAGAGAACGGACACACTGTGAATACGAAAGGTTTCTAAAACTCAACGAATAGTCCCTCTCCTGGTGCTCTGGTTTAACTTTCCATCTGTTTTACTATCAACCTCCCAACTTGGAGAGACAGCCCCTTTAACCTCCTGGTTCGCACAGTTTGCCAATTTGGCAGAGGATGAAAGGGAAGAGGGAGAACCAATGAGAGAGTAGCTGTTAGGCATTTGGACGGGCACATATCACTGTAATTTCCCGGCAGGAAGAAGAATTAACCAAAGTCTCAGCCACCCACCGGGAACCAGTATAGGTCCTGAACCAAAATTTTGGACTTGCGGTCAGCTCACCAAAAACGAGTTGAAAAATGGAGCTCAGGGGCACAGCAATTCACAAACTGGCCGAGAAATAAAGGACAACTATCGTCCAAAAATCTGTTGAGGGAAGGCAACGAGGCGGACTTGAAAGCGAGGCAGAATAGCAGGAAACAGATTTCAAGAGGTACGTTGGAATCGCCTTTAAAGCACAGGAAGAGGGGCACAACTTCGACAATGATGCACTTGGCCAAAAAGGGCGTATGCGTTTTCTCCTGAATATATTCAGGAGAAAACGCATACGCCCTTTTTGGCCAAGCAAGCAAGCGGGCAATGCAAATCTGCACTACAAAGAAGTATCACTTCCCACCGGTCAAAAGGGACATCCACAAAATGTGTAAAAACCAGAAAGGCAAGACAGGCCCTGGAGAACAGGGAGCCTTGTTATGCTGATGGGCGGGATGTAAATTGCCAACTGCCTCTCTGGAGGAGTGCATTGTGTTCCCTAAAACAAGTAAAGAACAGAGCTACAGAGCCAAGGGCACTTCCAGTCTAGGGAATATACCTTGGGAAAACTGAAAATCAATAAGACAGAGCCACCCCAAAATTTAGGGCTGCACTGCTTACAAGGACCTCAACTTGGGTACACCTTAAATATACCAGGAAATATAAAAATGGTTCAAAAAATTGTGGTACTTACGTACGATGGAATATCCCTCAGCCATGAAATCAATGTCATAAGACCAGTAGCAGCAAAATGGGTGGATTCAGGTACGATGATTCTAAGTGAAATAAGTCGCACAGAAAAAGAAACTTATCATAAGATATCACTTATGAAGATCCTGTAAACATGGCTACACTTGAACTGAGTTAGGAAAGAGAAGAATGTCTCACATTTAGAAAACACTCTTATGCCTGTTTAAGGGGGAAGGAGAGGTGGGGTGATGCATAAAACCAGAGTTTGATATAAGCACAGGTACCGTTCCAAAAACCAACTATGGAGTAGACAAGACCTGCACCTTCCTCAGTGAAAGGGACTCAAAACCCCATATTTCCCGCAGAGGAATATATCTGACTAGTAAGAATCTTAAAACCTATGTATTGATATGTCTCCGTAAGGGAATCAAGTGTGTCTAGACTGGCATAAACATGGCAGCGAGAATCAGCTCAAACCCACTATAAAAAGGAATTTCAAAAACAAAACAAAAAAACTGGGAAATTCTTTACAATTCCTTCAGGGTCTCTGATGAACCCTGGAATGACCCTATCTACAACGACAGCTGGATGTGGCATAAGGCTGGACACTTGGGACTGAGAGGATTGGTGAGATTGGGTGAGCATATGCAGACCCTTTAAAGCAATAATGCATGGCACCCATTCCATGGGTCCCAACTCTCCAGGTTGAAGGGAATATTACTACAGTTATAACATGTACCGGAAACCTAGAGAACGGACACACTGTGAATACGAAAGGTTTCTAAAACTCACCGAATAGTCCCACTCCTGGTGCTCCGGTTTGACTTTTCATCTGCTTTACTATCAACCTCCCAACTTAGAGAGACAGCCCCTTTAACCTCCTGGTTCGCACAGGTTGCCAATTTGGCAGAGGATGAAAGGGAAGAGGGAGAACCAATGAGAGAGTAGCTGTTAGGCATTTGGACGGGCACATATCACTGTAATTTCCCGGCAGGAAGGAGAATTAACCAAAGTCTCAGCAACCCACCGGGAACCAGTATAGGTCCTGAACCAAAATTTTGGACTTGCGGTCAGCTCACCAAAAACGAGTTGAAAAATGGAGCTCAGGGGCACAGCAATTCACAAACTGGCCGAGTAATAAAGGACAACTATCATCCAAAAACCTGTTGAGGGAAGGAAACGAGGCGGACTTGAAAGCGAGGCAGAATAGCAGGAAACAGATTTCAAGAGGTACGTTGGAATCGCCTTTAAAGCACAGGAAGAGGGGCACAACTTCGACCATGATGCACTTGGCCAAAAAGGGCATATGCGTTTTCTCCTGAATATATTCAGGAGAAAACGCATACGCCCTTTTTGGCCAAGCAAGCAAGCGGGCAATGCAAATCTGCACTACAAAGAAGTATCACTTCCCACCGGTCAAAAGGGACATCCACAAAATGTGTAAAAACCAGAAAGGCAAGACAGGCCCTGGAGAACAGGGAGCCTTGTTATGCTGATGGGCGGGATGTAAATTGCCAACTGCCTCTCTGGAGGAGTGCATTGTGTTCCCTAAAACAAGTAAAGAACTGAACTACAGGGCCAAGGTCACTTCCAGTCTAGGGAATATACCTTGGGAAAACTGAAAATCAATAAGACAGAGCCACCCCAAAATTTAGGGCTGCACTGCTTACAAGGACCTCAACTTGGGTACACCTTAAATATCCCAGGAAATATAAAAATGGTTCAAAAAATTGTGGTATTTACGTACGATGGAATATCCCTCAGCCATGAAATCAATGTCATAAGACCAGTAGCAGCAAAATGGGTAGATTCAGGTACAATGATTCTAAGTGAAATAAGTCACAGAGAAAAAGAAACTTATCATAAGATATCACTTATGAAGATCCTGTAAACATGGCTACACTTGAACTGAGTTAGGAAAGAGAACAGTGTCTCACATTTAGAAAACACCCTTATGCCTGCTTACGGGGGAAGGAGAGGTGGGGTGATGCATAAACCCAGAGTTTGATATAAGCACAGGTACCGTTCCAAAAACCAACTATGGAATAGACAAGACCTACACCTTCCTCAGTGAAAGGGACTCAAAACCCCATATTTCCCACAGAGGAATATATCTGACTAGTAAGAATCTTAAAACCTATGTATTGATATGTCTCCGTAAGGGAATCAAGTGTGTCTAGACTGGCATAAACATGGCAGCGAGAATCAGCTCAAACCCACTATAAAAAGGAATTTCAAAAACAAAACAAAAAACTGGGAAATTCTTTACAATTCCTTCAGGGTCTCTGATGAAACCTGGAATGACCCTATCTACAACGACAGCTGGATGTGGCATAAGGCTGGACACTTGGGACTGAGACGATTGGTGAGATTTGGTGAGCAAATGCAGACCCTTTAAAGCAATAAGGCATGGCACCCATTCCATGTGTCCCAACTATCCAGGTTGAAGGGAATATTACTACAGTTATAACATGTACCGGAAAACTAGAGAACGGACACACTGTGAATACGAAAGGTTTCTAAAACTCAACGAATAGTCCCTCTCCTGGTGCTCCGGTTTGACTTTCCATCTGCTTTACTATCAACCTCCCAACTTGGAGAGACAGCCCCTTTAACCTCCTGGTTCGCACAGGTTGCCAATTTGGCAGAGGATGAAAGGGAAGAGGGAGAACCAATGAGAGAGTAGCTGTTAGGCATTTGGACGGGCACATATCACTGTAATTTCCCGGCAGGAAGAAGAATTAACCAAAGTCTCAGCCACCCACCGGGAACCAGTATAGGTCCTGAACCAAAATTTTGGACTTGCGGTCAGCTCACCAAAAACGAGTTGAAAAATGGAGCTCAGGGGCACAGCAATTCACAAACTGGCCGAGTAATAAAGGACAGCTATCATCCAAAAATCTGTTGAGGGAAGGCAACGAGGTGGACTTGAAAGCGAGGCAGAATAGCAGGAAACAGATTTCAAGAGGTACGTTGGAATCGCCTTTAAAGCACAGGAAGAGGGGCACAACTTCGACAATGATGCACTTGGCCAAAAAGGGCGTATGCGTTTTCTCCTGAATATATTCAGGAGAAAACGCATACGCCCTTTTTGGCCAAGCAAGCAAGCGGGCAATGCAAATCTGCACTACAAAGAAGTATCACTTCTATCCGGTCAAAAGGGACATCCACAAAATGTGTAAAAACCAGAAAGGCAAGACAGGCCCTGGAGAACAGGGAGCCTTGTTATGCTGATGGGCGGGATGTAAATTGCCAACTGCCTCTCTGGAGGAGTGCATTGTGTTCCCTAAAACAAGTAAAGAACAGAGCTACAGAGCCAAGGGCACTTCCAGTCTAGGGAATATTCCTTGGGAAAACTGAAAATCAATAAGACAGAGCCACCCCAAAATTTAAGGCTGCACTGCTTACAAGGACCTCAACTTGGGTACACCTTAAATATCCCAGGAAATATAAAAATGGTTCAAAAAATTGTGGTACTTACGTACGATGGAATATCCCTCAGCCATGAAATCAATGTCATAAGACCAGTAGCAGCAAAATGGGTAGATTCAGGTACGATGATTCTAAGTGAAATAAGTCACAGAGAAAGAAACTTATCATAAGATATCACTTATGAAGATCCTGTAAACATGGCTACACTTGAACTGAGTTAGGAAAGAGAACAGTGTCTCACATTTAGAAAACACTCTTATGCCTGCTTAAGGGGGAAGGAGAGGTGGGGTGATGCATAAACCCAGAGTTTGATATAAGCACAGGTACCGTTCCAAAAACCAACTATGGAATAGACAAGACCTACACCTTCCTCAGTGAAAGGGACTCAAAACCCCATATTTCCCGCAGAGGAATATATCTGACTAGTAAGAATCTTAAAACCTATGTATTGATATGTCTCCGTAAGGGAATGAAGTGTGTCTAGACTGGCATAAACATGGCAGCGAGAATCAGCTCAAACCCACTATAAAAAGGAATTTCAAAAACAAAACAAAAAAACTGGGAAATTCTTTACAATTCCTTCAGGGTCTCTGATGAACCCTGGAATGACCCTATCTACAACGACAGCTGGATGTGGCATAAGGCTGGACACTTGGGACTGAGACGATTGGTGAGATTTGGTGAGCAAATGCAGACCCTTTAAAGCAATAATGCATGGCACACATTCCATGGGTCCCAACTCTCCAGGTTGAAGGGAATATTACTACAGTTATAACATGTACCGGAAACCTAGAGAACGGACACACTGTGAATACGAAAGGTTTCTAAAACTCACCGAATAGTCCCACTCCTGGTGCTCCGGTTTGACTTTTCATCTGCTTTACTATCAACCTCCCAACTTAGAGAGACAGCCCCTTTAACCTCCTGGTTCGCACAGGTTGCCAATTTGGCAGAGGATGAAAGGGAAGAGGGAGAACCAATGAGAGAGTAGCTGTTAGGCATTTGGACGGGCACATATCACTGTAATTTCCCGGCAGGAAGAAGAATTAACCAAAGTCTCAGCCACCCACCGGGAACCAGTATAGGTCCTGAACCAAAATTTTGGACTTGCGGTCAGCTCACCAAAAACGAGTTGAAAAATGGAGCTCAGGGGCACAGCAATTCACAAACTGGCCGAGTAATAAAGGACAACTATCATCCAAAAACCTGTTGAGGGAAGGAAACGAGGCGGACTTGAAAGCGAGGCAGAATAGCAGGAAACAGATTTCAAGAGGTACGTTGGAATCGCCTTTAAAGCACAGGAAGAGGGGCACAACCTCGACAATGATGCACTTGGCCAAAAAGGGCGTATGCGTTTTCTCCTGAATATATTCAGGAGAAAACGCATACGCCCTTTTTGGCCAAGCAAGCAAGCGGGCAATGGAAATCTGCACTACAAAGAAGTATCACTTCCCACCGGTCAAAAGGGACATCCACAAAATGTGTAAAAACCAGAAAGGCAAGACAGGCCCTGGAGAACAGGGAGCCTTGTTATGCTGATGGGCGGGATGTAAATTGCCAACTGCCTCTCTGGAGGAGTGCATTGTGTTCCCTAAAACAAGTAAAGAACTGAACTACAGGGCCAAGGTCACTTCCAGTCTAGGGAATATACCTTGGGAAAACTGAAAATCAATAAGACAGAGCCACCCCAAAATTTAGGGCTGCACTGCTTACAAGGACCTCAACTTGGGTACACCTTAAATATCCCAGGAAATATAAAAATGGTTCAAAAAATTGTGGTATTTACGTACGATGGAATATCCCTCAGCCATGAAATCAATGTCATAAGACCAGTAGCAGCAAAATGGGTAGATTCAGGTACAATGATTCTAAGTGAAATAAGTCACAGAGAAAAAGAAACTTATCATAAGATATCACTTATGAAGATCCTGTAAACATGGCTACACTTGAACTGAGTTAGGAAAGAGAACAGTGCCTCACATTTAGAAAACAACCTTATGCCTGCTTAAGGGTGAAGGAGAGGTGGGGTGATGCATAAACCCAGAGTTTGATATAAGCACAGGTACCGTTCCAAAAACCAACTATGGAATAGACAAGACCTACACCTTCCTCAGTGAAAGGGACTCAAAACCCCATATTTCCCACAGAGGAATATATCTGACTAGTAAGAATCTTAAAACCTATGTATTGATATGTCTCCGTAAGGGAATCAAGTGTGTCTAGACTGGCATAAACATGGCAGCGAGAATCAGCTCAAACCCACTATAAAAAGGAATTTCAAAAACAAAACAAAAAACTGGGAAATTCTTTACAATTCCTTCAGGGTCTCTGATGAAACCTGGAATGACCCTATCTACAACGACAGCTGGATGTGGCATAAGGCTGGACACTTGGGACTGAGACGATTGGTGAGATTTGGTGAGCAAATGCAGACCCTTTAAAGCAATAATGCATGGCACCCATTCCATGGGTCCCAACTCTCCAGGTTGAAGGGAATATTACTACAGTTATAACATGTACCGGAAAACTAGAGAACGGACACACTGTGAATACGAAAGGTTTCTAAAACTCAACGAATAGTCCCTCTCCTGGTGCTCCGGTTTGACTTTCCATCTGCTTTACTATCAACCTCCCAACTTGGAGAGACAGCCCCTTTAACCTCCTGGTTCGCACAGGTTGCCAATTTGGCAGAGGATGAAAGGGAAGAGGGAGAACCAATGAGAGAGTAGCTGTTAGGCATTTGGACGGGCACATATCACTGTAATTTCCCGGCAGGAAGAAGAATTAACCAAAGTCTCAGCCACCCACCGGGAACCAGTATAGGTCCTGAACCAAAATTTTGGACTTGCGGTCAGCTCACCAAAAACGAGTTGAAAAATGGAGCTCAGGGGCACAGCAATTCACAAACTGGCCGAGTAATAAAGGACAGCTATCATCCAAAAATCTGTTGAGGGAAGGCAACGAGGCGGACTTGAAAGCGAGGCAGAATAGCAGGAAACAGATTTCAAGAGGTACGTTGGAATCACCTTTAAAGCACAGGAAGAGGGACACAACTTCGACAATGATGCACTTGGCCAAAAAGGGCGTATGCGTTTTCTCCTGAATATATTCAGGAGAAAACGCATACGCCCTTTTTGGCCAAGCAAGCAAGCGGGCAATGCAAATCTGCACTACAAAGAAGTATCACTTCTCTCCGGTCAAAAGGGACATCCACAAAATGTGTAAAAACCAGAAAGGCAAGACAGGCCCTGGAGAACAGGGAGCCTTGTTATGCTGATGGGCGGGATGTAAATTGCCAACTGCCTCTCTGGAGGAGTGCATTGTGTTCCCTAAAACAAGTAAAGAACAGAGCTACAGAGCCAAGGGCACTTCCAGTCTAGGGAATATTCCTTGGGAAAACTGAAAATCAATAAGACAGAGCCACCCCAAAATTTAGGGCTGCACTGCTTACAAGGACCTCAACTTGGGTACACCTTAAATATCCCAGGAAATATAAAAATGGTTCAAAAAATTGTGGTACTTACGTACGATGGAATATCTCTCAGCCATGAAATCAATGTCATAAGACCAGTAGCAGCAAAATGGGTAGATTCAGGTACGATGATTCTAAGTGAAATAAGTCACAGAGAAAGAAACTTATCATAAGATATCACTTATGAAGATCCTGTAAACATGGCTACACTTGAACTGAGTTAGGAAAGAGAACAGTGTCTCACATTTAGAAAACACTCTTATGCCTGCTTAAGGGGGAAGGAGAGGTGGGGTGATGCATAAACCCAGAGTTTGATATAAGCACAGGTACCGTTCCAAAAACCAACTATGGAATAGACAAGACCTACACCTTCCTCAGTGAAAGGGACTCAAAACCCCATATTTCCCGCAGAGGAATATATCTGACTAATAATAATCTTACAACCTATGGATTGATATGTCTCCGTAAGGGAATCAAGTGTGTCTAGACTGGCATAAACATGGCAGCGAGAATCAGCTCAAACCCACTATAAAAAGGAATTTCAAAAACAAAACAAAAAAACTGGGAAATTCTTTACAATTCCTACAGGGTCTCTGATGAACCCTGGAATGACCCTATCTACAACGACAGCTGGATGTGGCATAAGGCTGGACACTTGGGACTGAGAGGATTGGTGAGATTGGGTGAGCAAATGCAGACCCTTTAAAGTAATAATGCATGGCACCCATTCCATGGGTCCCAACTCTCCAGGTTGAAGGGAATATTACTACAGTTATAACATGTATCGGAATCCTAGAGAATGGACACACTGTGAATACGAAAGGTTTCTAAAACTCAACGAATAGTCCCTCTCCTGGTGCTCTGGTTTGACTTTCCATCTGCTTTACTATCAACCTCCCAACTTGGAGAGACAGCCCCTTTAACCTCCTGGTTCGCACAGGTTGCCAATTTGGCAGAGGATGAAAAGGAAGAGGGAGAACCAATGAGAGAGTAGCTGTTAGGCATTAGGACGGGCATATTTCACTGTAATGTCCCGGCAGGAAGAAGAATTAACCAAAGTCTCAGCCACCCACCGGGAACCAGTATAGGTCCTGAACCAAAATTTTGGACGTGCGGTCAGCTCACCAAAAATGAGTTGAAAAATGGAGCTCAGGGACACACAATTCACAAACTGGCCGAGTAATAAAGGACAACTATCGTCCAAAAATCTGTTGAGGGAAGGCCACGAGGCGGACTTGAAAGTGAGGCAGAAGAGCAGGAAACAGATTTCAAGAGGTACGTTGGAATCGCCTTTAAAGCACAGGAAGAGGGGCACAACTTCGACAATGATGCACTTGGCCAAAAAGGGCGTATGCGTTTTCTCCTGAATATATTCAGGAGAAAACGCATACGCCCTTTTTGGCCAAGCAAGCAAGCGGACAATGAAAATCTGCACTACAAAGAAGTATCACTTCCCACTGGTCAAAAGGGACATCCACAAAATGTGTAAAAACCAGAAAGGCAAGAGAGGCCCTGCAGAACAGGGAGCCTTGTTATGCTGATGGGAGGGATGTAAACTGCCAACTGCCTCTCTGCAGGAGTACATTGTGTTCCCTAAAACAAGTAAACAACAGAGCTACAGAGCCAAGGGCACTTCCAGTCTAGGGAATATACCTTGGGAAAACTGAAAATCAATAAGACAGAGCCACCCCAAAATTTAGGGCTGCACTGCTTACAAGGACCTCAACTTGGGTACACCTTAAATATCCCAGGAAATATAAAAATGGTTCAAAAAATTGTGGTACTTACGTATGATGGAATATCCCTCAGCCACGAAATCAATGTCATAAGACCAGTAGCAGCAAAATGGGTGGATTCAGGTACGATGATTCTAAGGGAAATAAGTCACACAGAAAAAGAAACTTATCATAAGATATCACTTATGAAGATCCTGTAAACATGGCTACACTTGAACTGAGTTAGGAAAGAGAAGAATGTCTCACACTTAGAAAACACTCTTATGCCTGCTTAAGGGGGAAGGAGAGGTGGGGTGATGCATAAAACCAGAGTTTGATATAAGCACAGGTACCGTTCCAAAAACCAACTATGGAATAGACAAGACCTACACCTTCCTCAGTGAAAGGGACTCAAAACCCCATATTTCCCACAGAGGAATATATCTGACTAGTAAGAATCTTAAAACCTATGTATTGATATGTCTCTGTAAGGGAATCAAGTGTGTCTAGACTGGCTTAAACATGGCAGTGAGAATCAGCTCAAACCCACTATAAAAAGGAATTTCAAAAACAAAACAAAAAAAACTGGGAAATTCTTTACAATTCCTTCAGGGTCTCTGATGAAACCTGGAATGACCCTATCTACAATGACAGCTGGATGTGGCATAAGGCTGTACACTTGGGACTGAGAGGATTGGTGAGATTGGGTGAGCAAATGCAGACCCTTTAAAGCAATAATGCATGGCACCCATTCCATGGGTCCCAACTCTCCAGGTTGAAGGGAATATTACTACAGTTATAACATGTACGGGAAACCTAGAGAACGGACACACTGTGTATATGAAAGGTTTCTAAAACTCAACGAATAGTCCCTCTCCTGGTGCTCCGGTTTGACTTTCCATCTGCTTTACTATCAACCTCCCAACTGGGAGAGACAGCCCCTTTAACCTCCTGGTTCGCACAGGTTGCCAATTTGGCAGAGGATGAAATGGAAGAGGGAGAACCAATGAGAGAGTAGCTGTTAGGCATTTGAACGGGCATATATCACTCTAACTTCCCGGCAGGAAGAAGAATTAACTAAAGTCTCAACCACCCACCGGGAACCAGTAGAGGTCCTGAACCAAAATTTTGGACGTGCGGTCAGCTCACCAAAAACGAGTTGAAAAATGGAGCTCAGGGGCACAGCAATTCACAAACTGGCCCAGTAATAAAGGACAACTATCGTCCAAAAATCTATTGAGGGAAACCAACGAGGCGGACTTGAAAGCGAGGCAGAATAGCAGGAAACAGATTTCAAGAGGTACGTTGGAATCACTTTTAAAGCACAGGAAGAGGGGCACAACTACGACAATGATGCACTTGGCCAAAAAGGGCGTATGCGTTTTCTCCTGAATATATTCAGGAGAAAACGCATATGCCCTTTTTTGCCAAGCAAGAAAGCGGGCAATGCAAATCTGCACTACAATGAAGGATCACTTCCCACCGGTCCAAAGGGACATCAACAAAATGTGTGAAAACCAGAAAGGCAAGATAGGCCCTGGAGAACAGGGAGCCTTGTTATGCTGATGGGCGTGATGTAAATTGCCAACTGCCTCTCTGGAGGAGTACATTGTGTTCCCTAAAACAAGTAAAGAACAGAGCTACAGAGCCAAGGGCACTTCCAGTCTATGGAATATACCTTGGGAAAACTGAAAATCAATAAGACAGAGCCACCCCAAAATTTAGGGCTGCACTGCTTAAAAGGACCTCAACTTGGGTACACCTTAAATATCCCAGGAAATAAAAAAATTGGTTCAAAAAATTGTGGTACTTACGTACGATGGAATATCCCTCAGCCATGAAATCAATGTCATAAGACCAGTAGCAGCAAAATGGGTGGATTCAGGTACGATGATTCTAAGTGAAATAAGTCACACAGAAAAAGAAACTTATCATAAGATATCACTTATGAAGATCCTGTAAACATGGCTACACTTGAAATGAGTTAGGAAAGAGAACAGTGTCTCACATTTAGAAAACACTCTTATGCCTGCTTAAGGGGGAAGGAGAGGTGGGGTGATGCATAAAACCAGAGTTTGATATAAGCACAGGCACCGTTCCAAAAACCAACTATGGAATAGACAAGACCTACACCTTCCTCAGTGAAAGGGACTCAAAACCCCATATTTCCCGCAGAGGAATATATCTGACTAGTAAGAATCTTAAAACCTATGTATTGATATGTCTCCGTAAGGGAATCAAGTGTGTCTACACTGGCATAAACATGGCAGCGAGAATCAGCTCAAACCCACTATAAAAGGGAATTTCAAAAACAAAACAAAAAAACTGGGAAATTCTTTACAATTCCTTCAGGGTCTCTGATGAAACCTGGAATGACCCTATTTACAACGACAGCTGGATGTGGCATAAGGCTGGACACTTGGGACTGAGATGATTGGTGAGATTGGGTGAGCAAATGCAGACCCTTTAAAGCACAAATGCCTGGCACCCATTCCATCGGTCCCATCTCTCCAGGTTGAAGGGAATATTACTACAGCTATAACATGTACAGGAAACCTAGAGAACGGACACTCTGTGAATACGAAAGGTTTCTAAAACTCAACGAATTGTCCCTCTCCTGGTCCTACGGTTTGACTTTCCATCTGCTTTACTATCAACCTCCCAACTTGGAGAGACAGCCCCTTTAACCTCCTGGTTCGCACAGGTTGCCAAATTGGCAGAGGATGAAAGGGAAGAGGGAGAACCAATGAGAGAGTAGCTGTTAGGCATTTGGACGGGCACATATCACTGTAATTTCCCGGCAGGAAGAAGAATTAACCAAAGTCTCAGCCACCCACCGGGAACCAGTATAGTTCCTGAACCAAAATTTTGGACTTGCGGTCAGCTCACCAAAAACAGGTTGATAAATGGAGCTCAGGGGCACAGCAATTCACAAACTGGCCGAGTAATAAAGGACAACTATCGTCCAAAAATCTGTTGAGGGAAGGCAACGAGGCGGACTTGAAAGCGAGGCAGAATAGCAGGAAACAGATTTCAAGAGGTACGTTGGAATCGCCTTTAAAGCACAGGAAGAGGGGCCCAAATTCGACAATGATGCACTTGGCCAAAAAGGGCGTATGCGTTTTCTCCTGAATATATTCACTAGAAAACGCATACGACCTTTTTGGCCAAGCAAGCAAGTGGGCAATGCAAATCTGCACTACAAAGAAGTATCACTTCCCACCGGTCAAAAGGGACATCCACAAAATGTGTAAAAACCAGAAAGGCAAGACAGGCCCTGGAGAACAGGGAGCCTTGTTATGCTGATGGGTGGGATGTAAATTGCCAACTGCCTCTCTGGAGGAGTACATTGTGTTCCATAAAACAAGTAAAGAACAGAGCTACAGAGCCAAGGGCACTTCCAGTCTATGGAATATACCTTGGGAAAACTGAAAATCAATAAGACAGAGCCACCCCAAAATTTAGGGCTGCACTGCTTACAAGGACCTCAACTTGGTTACACCTTAAATATCCCAGGAAATATAAAAATGGTTCAAACAATTGTGGCAATTACGTACGATGGAATATCCCTCAGCAATGAAATCAATGTCATAAGACCAGTAGCAGCAAAATGGGTGGATTCAGGTACGATGATTCTATGTGAAATAAGTCACACAGAAAAAGAAACTTATCATAAGATATCACTTATGAAGATCCTGTAAACATGGCTACACTTGAACTGAGTTAGGAAAGACAACAGTGTCTCAAATTTAGAAAACACTCTTTTGCCTACTTAATGGGGAATGAGAGGTGGGGTGATGCATAAAACCAGAGTCTGATATAAGCACAGGTACCGTTCCAAAAACCAACTATGGAATAGACAAGACCTACACATTCCTCAGTGAAAGGGACTCAAAACACCATATTTCCCGCAGAGGAATATATCTGACTAGTAAGAATCTTAAAACATATGAATTGATATGTCTCCGTAAGGGAATCAAGTGTTTCTAGATTGTCATAAACACGGCAGCGAGAATCAGCTCAAACCCACTATAAAAAGGAATTTCAAAAACAAAACAAAAAAACTGGGAAATTCTTTACAATTCCTTCAGGGTCTCTGATGAAACCTGGAATGACCGTATCTACAACGACAGCTGGATGTGGCATAAGGCTGGACACTTGGGACTGAGAAGATTGGTGAGATTGGGTGAGCAAATGCAGACCCTTTAAAGCACAAATGCCTGGCACCCATTCCATGGGTCCCAACTCTCCAGGTTGAAGGGAATATTACTACAGTTATAACATGTACGGGAAACCTAGAGAACGGACACACTGTGAATACGAAAGGTTTCTAAAACTCAACGAATTGTCCCTCTCCTGGTGCTCCAGTTTGACTTTCCATCTGCTTTACTATCAACCTCCCAACATGGAGGGACAGCCCCTTTAACCTCCTGGTTCGCACAGGATTCCAATTTGGCAGAGGATGAAAGTGAAGAGGGAGAACCAATGAGAGAGTAGCTGTTAGGCATTTGGACGGGCACATATCACTGTAATTTCCGGGCAGGAAGAAGAATTAACCAAAGTCTCAGCCACCCACCGGGAACCAGTATAGGTCCTGAACCATAATTTTGGACTTGCGGTCAGCTCACCAAAAACGAGTTGAAAAATGGAGCTCAGGGGCACAGCAATTCACAAACTGGCCGAGTAATAAAGGACAACTATCGTCCAAAAATCTGTTGAGGGAAGGCAATGAGGCGGACTTGAAAGCGAGGCAGAATAGCAGGAAACAGATTTCAAGAGGTACGTTGGAATCGCCTTTAAAGCACAGGAAGAGGGGCACGACTTCAACAATGATGCACTTGGCCAAAAAGGGCGTATGCATTTTCTCCTGAATATATTCAGGAGAAAACGCATACGCCCTTTTTGGCCAAGCAAGCAAGCGGGCAATGCAAATCTGCACTACAAAGAAGTATCACTTCCCACCGGTCAAAAGGGACATCCACAAAATGTGTAAAAACCAGAAAGGCAAGACAGGCCCTGGAGAACAGGGAGCCTTGTTATGCTGATGGGCGGGATGTAAATTGCCAACTGCCTCTCTGGAGGAGTGCATTGTGTTCCCTAAAACAAGTAAACAACAGAGCTACAGAGCCAAGGGCACTTCCAGTCTAGGGAATATACCTTGGGAAAACTGAAAATCAAAAAGTCACAGCCACCCCAAAATTTAGGGCTGCACTGCTTACAAGGACCTCAACTTGGGTACACCTTAAATATCCCAGGAAATATAAAAATGGTTCAAAAAATTGTGGTACTTACGTACGATGGAATATCCCTCAGCCATGAAATCAATGTCATAAGACCAGTAGCAGCAAAATGGGTGGATTCAGGTACGATGATTCTAAGTGAAATAAGTCACACAGAAAAAGAAACTTATCATAAGATATCACTTATGAAGATCCTGTAAACATGGCTACACTTGAACTGAGTTAGGAAAGAGAACAGTGTCTCACATTTAGAAAACACTCTTATGCCTGCTTAAGGGGGAAGGAGAGGTGGGGTGATGCATAAAACCAGAGTTTGATATAAGCACAGGTACCGTTCCAAAAACCAACTATGGAATAGACAAGACCTACACCTTCCTCAGTGAAAGGGACTCAAAACCCCATATTTCCCGCAGAGGAATATATCTGACTAGTAAGAATCTTAAAACCTATGTATTGATATGTCTCCGTAAGGGAATCAAGTGTGTCTAGACTGGCATTAACCTGGCAGCGAGAATCAGCTCAAACCCACTATAAAAAGGAATTTCAAAAACAAAACAAAAAAACTGGGAAATTCTTTACAATTCCTTCAGGGTCTCTGAAGAAACCTGGAATGACCCTATCTACAACGACAGCTGGATGTGGCATAAGGAGGGACACTTGGGACTGAGATGATTGGTGAGATTGGGTGAGCAAATGCAGACCCTTTAAAGCACAAATGCCTGGCACCCATTCCATGGGTCCCAACTCTCCAAGTTGAAGGGAATATTACTACAGCTATAACATGTACGGGAAACCTACAGAACGGACACACTGTGAATACGAAAGGTTTCTAAACCTGAACGAATAGTCCCTCTCCTGGTGCTCCAGTTTGACTTTCCATCTGCTTTACTATCAACCTCCCAACTTGGAGAGACAGCCCCTTTAACCTCCTGGTTCGCACAGGTTGCCAATTTGGCAGAGGATGAAAGGGAAGAGGGAGAACCAATGAGAGAGTAGCTGTTAGGCATTTGGACGGGCACATATCACTGTAATTTCCCGACAGAAAGAAGAATTAACCAAAGTCTCAGCCACCCACCGGGAATCAGTATAAATCCTGAACCAAAATTTTGGACTTGCGGTCAGTTCACCAAAAACGAGTTGAAAAATGGAGCTCAGGGGCACAGCAATTCACAAACTGGCCGAGTAATAAAGGACAACTATCGTCCAAAAATCTGTTGAGGGAAGGCAATGAGGCGGACTTGAAAGCGAGGCAGAATAGCAGGAAACAGATTTCAAGAGGTACGTTGGAATCGCCTTTAAAGCACAGGAAGAGGGGCACAACTTCGACAATGTTGCACTTGGCCAAAAAGGGCGTATGCGTTTTCACCTGAATATATTCAGGAGAAAACGCATACGCCCTTTTTGGCCAAGCAAGCAAGCGGGCAATGCCAATCTGCACTACAAAGAAGTATCACTTCCCACCGGTCAAAAGGGACATCCACAAAATGTGTACAAACCTGAAAGGAAAGACAGGCCCTGGAGAACAGGGAGCCTTGTTATGCTGATGGGCGGGATGTAAATTGCCAACTGCCTCTCTGGAGGATTACATTGTGTTCCCTAAAACAAGTAAAGAGCAGAGCTACAGCGCCAAGGGCACTTCCAGTCTACGGAATATACCTTGGGAAAACTGAAAATCAAAAAGACACAGCCACCCCAAAATTTAGGGCTGCACTGCTTACAAGGACCTCAACTTGGGTACACCTTAAATATCCCAGGAAATATAAAAATGGTTCAAAAAATTGTGGTACTTACGTACGATGGAATATCCCTCAGCCATGAAATCAATGTCATAAGACCAGTAGCAGCAAAATGGGTGGATTAATGTACGATGATTCTAAGTGAAATAAGTCACAGAGAAAAAGAAACGTATCATAAGATATCACTTATGAAGATCCTGTAAACATGGCTACACTTGAACTGAGTTAGGAAAGAGAACAGTGTCTCACATTTAGAAAACACTCTTATGCCTGCTTAAGGGGGAAGGAGAGGTGGGGTGATGCATAAAACCAGAGTTTGATATAAGCACAGGTACCGTTCCAAAAACCAACTATGGAATAGACAAGACCTACACCTTCCTCAGTGAAAGGGACTCAAAACCCCATATTTCCCGAAGAGGAATATATCTGACTAGTAAGAATCTTAAAAGCTATGTATTGATATGTCTCCGTAAGGGAATCAAGTGTGTCTAGACTGGGATAAATATGGCAGCGAGAATCAGCTCAAACCCACTATAAAAAGGAATTTCAAAAATAAAACAAAAAAACTGGGAAATTCTTTACAATTCCTTCAGGGTCTCTGATGAAACCTGAAATGACCCTATCTACAATGACAGCTGGATGTGGCATAAGGCTGGACACTTGGGACTGAGAGGATTGGTGAGATTGGGTGAGCAAATGCAGACCCTTTAAAGCAATAATGCATGGCACACATTCCATGGGTCCCAACTCTCCAGGTTGAAGGGAATATTACTACAGATATAACATGTACGGGAATCCTAGAGAACGGACACACTGTGAATACGAAAGGTTTCTAAAACTCAACGAATAGTCCCTCTCCTGGTGCTCCAGTTTGACTTTCCATCTGCTTTATTATCAACCTCCCAACTTGGAGAGACAGCCCCTTTAACCTCCTGGTTCGCACAGGTTGCCAATTTGGCAGAGGATGAAAGGGAAGAGGGAGAACCAATGAGAGAGTAGCTGTTAGGCATTTGGACGGGCACATATCACTCTAATTTCCCAGCAGGAAGAAGAATTAACCAAAGTCTCAGCCACCCACCGGGAATCAGTATAGATCCTGAACCAAAATTTTGGACTTGCGGTCAGCTCACCAAAAATGAGTTGAAAAATGGAGCTCAGGGGCACAGCAATTCACAAACTGGCCGAGTAATAAAGGACAACTATCATCCAAAAATCTGTTGAGGGAAGGCAACGAGGCGGACTTGAAAGCGAGGCAGAATAGCAGGAAACAGATTTCAAGAGGTACGTAGGAATCGCCTTTAAAGCACAGGAAGAGGGGCACAACTTCGACTATGATGCACTTGGCCAAAAAGGGCGCATGTGTTTTCTCCTGAATATATTCAGGAGAAAACACATGCGCCCTTTTTGGCCAAGCAAGCAAGCGGGCAATGCAAATCTGCACTACAAAGAAGTATCACTTCCCAACGGTCAAAAGGGACATCCACAAAATGTGTACAAACCTGAAAGGAAAGACAGGCCCTGGAGAACAGGGAGCCTTGTTATGCTGATGGGCAGGATGTAAATTGCCAACTGCCTCTCTGGAGGAGTACATTGTGTTCCCTAAAACAAGTAAAGAGCAGAGCTACAGCGCCAATGGCACTTCCAGTCTACGGAATATACCTTGGGAAAACTGAAAATCAATAAGACAGAGCCACCCCAAACTTTAGGGCTGCACTGCTTACAAGGACCTCAACTTGGGTACACCTTAAATATCCCAGGAAATATAAAAATGGTTCAAAAAATTGTGGTACTTACGTACGATGGAATATCCCTCAGCCATGAAATCAATGTCATAAGACCAGTAGCAGCAAAATGGGTGGATTCAGGTACGATGATTCTAAGTGAAATAAGTCACACAGAAAAAGAAACTTATCATAAGATATCACTTATGAAGATCCTGTAAACATGGCTACACTTGAACTGAGTTAGGAAAGAGAACAGTGTCTCACATTTAGAAAACACTCTTATGCCTGCTTAAGGGGGAAGGAGAGGTGGGGTGATGCATAAAACCAGAGTTTGATATAAGCACAGGTACCGTTCCAAAAACCAACTATGGAATAGACAAGACCTACACCTTCCTCAGTGAAAGGGACTCAAAACCCCATATTTCCCGCAGAGGAATATATCTGACTAGTAAGAATCTTAAAACCTATGTATTGATATGTCTCCGTAAGGGAATCAAGTGTGTCTAGACTGGCATAAACAGGGGAGCGAGAATCAGCTCACACCCACTATAAAAAGGAATTTCAAAAACAAAACAAAAAAACTGGGAAATTCTGTTCAATTCCTTCAGGGTCTCTGATGAAACCTGGAATGACCCTATCTACTACGACAGCTGGATGTGGCATAAGTCTGTACTCTTGGGACTGAGAGGATTGGTGAGATTGGGTGAGCAAATGCAGACCCTTTAAAGCAATAATGCATGGCACCCATTCCATGGGTCACAACACTCAAGGTTGAAGGGAATATTACTACAGCTATAACATAAAAAGGAAACCTAGAGAACGGACCCACTGTGAATACGAAAGGTTTCAAAAACTCAACGAATAGTCCCTCTCCTGGTGCTCCGGTTTGACTTTCCACCTGCTTTACTATCAACCTCCCAACTTGGAGAGACAGCCCCTTTAACCTCCTGATTCGCACAGGTTGCCAATTTGGCAGAGGATGAAAGGGAAGAGGGAGAACCAATGAGAGAGTAGTTGTTAGGCATTTGGACGGGCACATATCACTCTAACTTCCCGGCATGAAGAAGAATTAACCAAAGTCTCAGCCCCCCACCGGGAACCAGTGTAGATCCTGAACCAAAATTTTGGACTTGCGCTCAGCTCACAAAATAACGAGTTGAAAAATGGAGATCAGGTGCACAGCAATTCACAAACTGGCAGGGTGATAAAGGACAACTATCGTCAAAAAATCTGTTAAGGGAAGGCAACGAGGCAGACTTGAAAGCGACGCAGAATAGCAGGAAACAGATTTCAAGAGGTACGTTGGAATCGCCTTTAAAGCACAGGAAGAGGGACACAACTTCGACAATGATGCACTTGGCCAAAAAGGGTGTATGTTTTTCTCCTGAATATATTCAGGAGAAAACGCATACACCCTTTTTGGCTAAGCAAGCAAGCAGGGAATGCAAATCTGCACTACAAAGATGTATCACTTCCCACCGGTCAAAAGGGACATCCACAAAATGTGTAAAAACCAGAAAGGCAAGACAGGCCCTTGAGAACAGGCAGCCTTGTTATGCTGATGGGCGGGATGTAAATTGCCAGCTGCCTCTCTGGAGGAGTGCACTGTGTTCCCTAAAACAAGTAAACAACAGAGCTACAGAGCCAATGGCACTTCCAGTCTAGGGAATATACCTTGGGAAAACTGAAAATCAATAAGACAGAGCCACCCCAAAATTTAGGGCTGCACTGCTTACAAGGACCTCAACTTGTGTACAACTTAAATATCCCAGGAAATATAAAAACGGTTCAAAAAATTGTGGTACTTACGTACGATGGAATATCCCTCAGCCATGAAGTCAATGTCATAAGACCAGTAGCAGCAAAATGGGTGGATTCAGGTACGATGATTCTAAGTGAAATAAGTCACACAGAAAAAGAAACTTATCATAAGATATCACTTATGAAGATCCTGTAAACATGGCTACACTTGAACTGAGTTATTAAAGAGAACAGAGTCTCACATTTAGAAAACACTCTTATGCCTGCTTAAGGGGGAAGGAGAGGTGGGGTGATGCATAAAACCAGAGTTTGATATAAGCACTGGTACCGTTCCAAAAACCAACTATGGAATAGTCAAGACCTACACCTTCCTCAGTGAAAGGGACTCAAAACCCCATATTTCCCGCAGAGGAATATATCTGACTAGTAAGAATCTTAAAACCTATGTATTGATATGATTCCGTAAGGGAATCAAGTGTGTCTAGACTGGCATAAACATGGCAGCGAGAATCAGCTCAAACCCACTATAAAAAGGAATTTCAAAAACAAACAAAAAAACTGGGAAATTCTTTACAATTCCTTCAGGGTCTCTGATGAAACCTGGAATAGCCCTATCTACAATACACCTGGATGTGGCATAAGGCTGGACACTTGGGACTGAGAGGATGGGTGAGATTGGGTGAGCAAATGCAGACCCTTTAAAGCACAAATGCCTGGCACCCATTCCATGAGTCCCAACTCTCCAGGTTGAAGGGAATATTACTACAGCTATAACATGTATGGGAAACCTAGAGAACAGACACACTGTGAATACTAAAGGTTTCTAAAACTCAACGAATAGTCCCTCTCCTGGTGCTCTGGTTTGACTTTCTATCTGCTTTACTATCAATCTCCCAACTTCGAGAGACAGCCCCTTTAACCTCCTGGTTCGCACAGGTTTTCAATTTGGCAGTGGATGAAAGGGAAGAGGGAGAACCAATGAGAGAGTAGCTGTAAGGCATTTGGACGGGCACATATCTCTCTAACTTCCCGGCAGGAAGAAGAAGTAACCAAAGTCTCAGCCCCCCACCTGGAACCAGCATAGTTCCTGAACCAAAATTTTGGACTTGCGGTAAGCTCACGAAAAAACGAGTTGAAAAATGGAGCTCATGGTCACAGCAATTCACAAACTGGCAGAGTAATAAAGGACAACTATCGTCCAAAAATCTGTGAAGGCTAGGCAACGAGGCGGACTTGAAAGCGAGGCAGAATAGCAGGAAACAGATTTCAAGAGGTACGTTGGAATCGCCTGTAAAGCAGAGGAAGAGAGGCACAACTTCGAAAATGATGCACTTGGCCAAAAAAGGCGTATGCGTTTTCCTCTGAATATATTCAGGAGAAAACTCATATGCCTTTTTTGGCCAAGCAAGCAAGCGGGCAATTCAAATCTGCACTACAAAGAAGTATCACTTCCCACCAGTCAAAAGGGACTTCCAGAAAATGTGTAAAAACCAGAAAGGAAAGAGAGGCCCTGTAGAACAGGGAGCCTTGATATGCTGATGGGCGGGATGTAAATTGCCAACTGCCTCTCTGGAGGAGTGCATTGTGTTCCCTAAAACAAGTAAACAACAGAGCTACAGAGCCAAGGGCACTTCCAGTCTAGGGAATATACCTTGGGAAAACTGAAACTCAAAAAGACACAGCCAGCCCAAAATTTAGGGCTGCACTGCTTATAGAAACCTCACCTTGGGTACAACATAAATATCCCAGGAAATATAAAAACGGTTCAAAAAATTGTGGTACTTACGTAAGGTGGAATATCCCTCAGCCATTAAATCAATGTCATAAGACCAGTAGCAGCAAAATGGGTGGATTCAGGTACGATGATTCTAAGTGAAATAAGTCACAGAGAAAAAGAAACTTATCATAAGATATGACTTATGAATATCCTGTAAACATGGCTACACGTGAACTGAGTTAGGAAAGAGAACAGTGTCTCACATTTAGAAAACACTCTTATGCCTGCTTAAGTGGGAAGGAGAGGTGGGGTGATGCATAAAACCAGAGTTTGATATAAGCACAGGTACCGTTCCAAAAACCAACTATGGAATAGACAAGACCTACACCTTCCTCAGTGAAAGGGACTCAAAACCCCATATTTCCCGCAGAGGAATATATCTGACTAGTAAGAATCTTAAAACATATGTATTGATATGTCTCCGTAAGGGAATCAAGTGTGTCTAGACTGGCATAAACATGGCAGCGAGAATCAGCTCAAACCCACTATAAAAGGAATTTCAAAAACAAAACAAAAAAACTGGGAAATTCTTTACAATTCCTTCAGGGTCTCTGATGAAACCTGGAATGACCCTATGTACAACGACAGCTGGATGAGGCATAAGGCTGGACACATGGAACTTACAGGATTGGTGAGATTGGGTGAGCAAATGCAGACCCTTTAAAGCACAAATACCTGGCACCCATTCCATGGGTCCCAACTCTCCAGGTTGAAGGGAATATTACTACAGCTATAACATGTACGGGAAACCTAGAGAATGGACCCACTGTGAATACGAAAGTTTTCTAAAACTCAACGAATAGTCCCTCTCCTGGTGCTCCGGTTTGACTTTCCATCTGCTTTACTATCAATCTCCCAACTTGGAGAGACAGCCCCTTTAACCTCCTGGTTCGCACAGGTTTCCAAATTGGCAGAGGATGAAAGGGAAGAGGGAAAACCAATGAGAGAAGAGCTGTTATGCATTAGGATGGGCACATATCACTCTAACTTCCCGGCAGGAAAAAGAATTAACCAAAGTCTCAGCCCCCAACCGGGAACCAGCATAGGTCCTGAACCAAAATTTTGGACTTGCGGTCAGCTCACAAAAACGGCTTGCAAAATGGAGCTCAAGGGCACAGCAATTCACAAACTGGCCGAGTAATAAAGGACAACTATCGTCCAAAAATCTGTTAAGGGAAGGCAACGAGGGAGACTTGAATGCGAGGCAGAATAGCAGGAAACAGATTTCAACAGGTACGTTGGAATCGCCTTTAAAGCACAGGAAGAGGGGCACAACTTCGACAATGATGCACTTGGCCAAAAAGGGCGTATGCGTTTTCTCCTGAATCCGGAGAAAATGCATACGCCCTTTTTGGCCAAGCAAGCAAGCGGGAAATGCAAATCTGCACTACAAAGAAGTATCACTTCCCACCGGTCAAAAGGGACATCCACAAAATGTGTAAAAACCAGAAAGGCAAGACATGCCCTGGAGAAGAGGGAGCCTTGTTATGCTGATGGGCGGGATATAAATTGCCAACTGCCTCACTGGAGGAGTGCATTGTGTTCCCTAAAAGAATTAAACAACAGAGGTACAGAGCCAAGGGCACTTCCAGTCTAGGGAATATACCTTGGGAAAACTGAAAATCAATAAGACAGATCCACCCCAAAATTTAAGGCTGCACTGCTTACAAGGACCTCAACTTGGGTACACCTTAAATATCCCAGGAAATATAAATATGGTTCAAAAAATTCTGGTACTTACATACGATGGATTATACCTCGGCCATGAAATCAATGTCATAAGACCAGTAGCAGCAAAATGGGTGGATTCATGTACGATGATTGTAAGTGAAATAAGTCACACAGAAAAAGAAACTTATCATAAGATATCACTTATGAAGATCCTGTAAACATGGCTACACTTGAAATGAGTTAGGAAAGAGAACAGTGTCTCACATTTAGAAAACACTCTTATGCCTGCTTAAGGGGGAAGGAGAGGTGGGGTGATGCATAAAACCAGAGTTTGATATAAGCACAGGCACCGTTCCAAAAACCAACTATGGAATAGACAAGACCTACACCTTCCTCAGTGAAAGGGACTCAAAACCCCATATTTCCCGCAGAGGAATATATCTGACTAGTAAGAATCTTAAAACCTATGTATTGATATGTCTCCGTAAGGGAATCAAGTGTGTCTAGACTGGCATAAACATGGCAGCGAGAATCAGCTCAAACCCACTATAAAAAGGAATTTCAAAAACAACACAAAAAAAACTGGGAAATTCTTTACAATTACTTCAGGGTCTCTGATGTAACCTGGAATGACCCTATCTACAATGACAGCTGGATGTGGCATAAGGAGTGACACTTGGGACTGAGACGATTGGTGAGATTGGGTGAGCAAATGCAGACCCTTTAAAGCACAAATGCCTGGCACCCATTCCATGGGTCCCAACTCTCCAGGTTGAAGGGAATATTACTACAGCTATAACATGTACGGGAAACCTACAGAACGGACACACTGTGAATACGAAAGGTTTCTAAAACTCACCGAATAGTCCCTCTCCTGGTGTTCCTGTTTGACTTTCCATCTGCTTTACTATCAACCTCCCAACTGGAAGAGACAGCCCCTTTAACCTCCTGGTTCGCACAGGTTGCCAATTTGGCAGAGGCTGAAAGGGAAAAGGGAGAACCAATGAGAGAGTAGCTGTTAGGCATTTGGACGGGCACATATCACTGTAATTTCCTGGCAGGAAGAAGAATTAACCAAAGTCTCAGCCACCCACCGGGAACCAGTATAGGTCCTGAACCAAAATTTTGGACGTGCGGTCAGCTCACCAAAAATGAGTTGAAAAATGGAGCTCAGGGACACACAATTCACAAACTGGCCGAGTAATAAAGGACAACTATCGTCCAAAAATCTGTTGAGGGAAGGCCACGAGGCGGACTTGAAAGTGAGGCAGAAGAGCAGGAAACAGATTTCAAGAGGTACGTTGGAATCGCCTTTAAAGCACAGGAAGAGGGGCACAACTTCGACAATGATGCACTTGGCCAAAAAGGGCGTATGCGTTTTCTCCTGAATATATTCAGGAGAAAACGCATACGCCCTTTTTGGCCAAGCAAGCAAGCGGACAATGAAAATCTGCACTACAAAGAAGTATCACTTCCCACTGGTCAAAAGGGACATCCACAAAATGTGTAAAAACCAGAAAGGCAAGAGAGGCCCTGGAGAACAGGGAGCCTTGTTATGCTGATGGGAGGGATGTAAACTGCCAACTGCCTCTCTGCAGGAGTACATTGTGTTCCCTAAAACAAGTAAACAACAGAGCTACAGAGCCAAGGGCACTTCCAGTCTAGGGAATATACCTTGGGAAAACTGAAAATCAATAAGACAGAGCCACCCCAAAATTTAGGGCTGCACTGCTTACAAGGACCTCAACTTGGGTACACCTTAAATATCCCAGGAAATATAAAAATGGTTCAAAAAATTGTGGTACTTACGTATGATGGAATATCCCTCAGCCACGAAATCAATGTCATAAGACCAGTAGCAGCAAAATGGGTGGATTCAGGTACGATGATTCTAAGGGAAATAAGTCACACAGAAAAAGAAACTTATCATAAGATATCACTTATGAAGATCCTGTAAACATGGCTACACTTGAACTGAGTTAGGAAAGAGAAGAATGTCTCACACTTAGAAAACACTCTTATGCCTGCTTAAGGGGGAAGGAGAGGTGGGGTGATGCATAAAACCAGAGTTTGATATAAGCACAGGTACCGTTCCAAAAACCAACTATGGAATAGACAAGACCTACACCTTCCTCAGTGAAAGGGACTCAAAACCCCATATTTCCCACAGAGGAATATATCTGACTAGTAAGAATCTTAAAACCTATGTATTGATATGTCTCTGTAAGGGAATCAAGTGTGTCTAGACTGGCATAAACATGGCAGTGAGAATCAGCTCAAACCCACTATAAAAAGGAATTTCAAAAAAAAAACAAAAAAAACTGGGAAATTCTTTACAATTCCTTCAGGGTCTCTGATGAAACCTGGAATGACCCTATCTACAATGACAGCTGGATGTGGCATAAGGCTGTACACTTGGGACTGAGAGGATTGGTGAGATTGGGTGAGCAAATGCAGACCCTTTAAAGCAATAATGCATGGCACCCATTCCATGGGTCCCAACTCTCCAGGTTGAAGGGAATATTACTACAGTTATAACATGTACGGGAAACCTAGAGAACGGACACACTGTGTATATGAAAGGTTTCTAAAACTCAACGAATAGTCCCTCTCCTGGTGCTCCGGTTTGACTTTCCATCTGCTTTATTATCAACCTCCCAACTTGGAGAGACAGCCCCTTTAACCTCCTGGTTCGCACAGGTTGCCAATTTGGCAGAGGATGAAATGGAAGAGGGAGAACCAATGAGAGAGTAGCTGTTAGGCATTTGAACGGGCATATATCACTCTAACTTCCCGGCAGGAAGAAGAATTAACTAAAGTCTCAACCACCCACCGGGAACCAGTAGAGGTCCTGAACCAAAATTTTGGACGTGCGGTCAGCTCACCAAAAACGAGTTGAAAAATGGAGCTCAGGGGCACAGCAATTCACAAACTGGCCCAGTAATAAAGGACAACTATCGTCCAAAAATCTATTGAGGGAAACCAACGAGGCGGACTTGAAAGCGAGGCAGAATAGCAGGAAACAGATTTCAAGAGGTACGTTGGAATCACTTTTAAAGCACAGGAAGAGGGGCACAACTACGACAATGATGCACTTGGCCAAAAAGGGCGTATGCGTTTTCTCCTGAATATATTCAGGAGAAAACGCATACGCCCTTTTTTGCCAAGCAAGAAAGCGGGCAATGCAAATCTGCACTACAATGAAGGATCACTTCCCACCGGTCCAAAGGGACATCAACAAAATGTGTGAAAACCAGAAAGGCAAGACAGGCCCTGGAGAACAGGGAGCCTTGTTATGCTGATGGGCGTGATGTAAATTGCCAACTGCCTCTCTGGAGGAGTACATTGTGTTCCCTAAAACAAGTAAAGAACAGAGCTACAGAGCCAAGGGCACTTCCAGTCTATGGAATATACCTTGGGAAAACTGAAAATCAATAAGACAGAGCCACCCCAAAATTTAGGGCTGCACTGCTTAAAAGGACCTCAACTTGGGTACACCTTAAATATCCCAGGAAATAAAAAAATTGGTTCAAAAAATTGTGGTACTTACGTACGATGGAATATCCCTCAGCCATGAAATCAATGTCATAAGACCAGTAGCAGCAAAATGGGTGGATTCAGGTACGATGATTCTAAGTGAAATAAGTCACACAGAAAAAGAAACTTATCATAAGATATCACTTATGAAGATCCTGTAAACATGGCTACACTTGAAATGAGTTAGGAAAGAGAACAGTGTCTCACATTTAGAAAACACTCTTATGCCTGCTTAAGGGGGAAGGAGAGGTGGGGTGATGCATAAAACCAGAGTTTGATATAAGCACAGGCACCGTTCCAAAAACCAACTATGGAATAGACAAGACCTACACCTTCCTCAGTGAAAGGGACTCAAAACCCCATATTTCCCGCAGAGGAATATATCTGACTAGTAAGAATCTTAAAACCTATGTATTGATATGTCTCCGTAAGGGAATCAAGTGTGTCTACACTGGCATAAACATGGCAGCGAGAATCAGCTCAAACCCACTATAAAAGGGAATTTCAAAAACAAAACAAAAAAACTGGGAAATTCTTTACAATTCCTTCAGGGTCTCTGATGAAACCTGGAATGACCCTATTTACAACGACAGCTGGATGTGGCATAAGGCTGGACACTTGGGACTGAGATGATTGGTGAGATTGGGTGAGCAAATGCAGACCCTTTAAAGCACAAATGCCTGGCACCCATTCCATCGGTCCCAACTCTCCAGGTTGAAGGGAATATTACTACAGCTATAACATGTACAGGAAACCTAGAGAACGGACACTCTGTGAATACGAAAGGTTTCTAAAACTCAACGAATTGTCCCTCTCCTGGTCCTACGGTTTGACTTTCCATCTGCTTTACTATCAACCTCCCAACTTGGAGAGACAGCCCCTTTAACCTCCTGGTTCGCACAGGTTGCCAAATTGGCAGAGGATGAAAGGGAAGAGGGAGAACCAATGAGAGAGTAGCTGTTAGGCATTTGGACGGGCACATATCACTGTAATTTCCCGGCAGGAAGAAGAATTAACCAAAGTCTCAGCCACCCACCGGAAACCAGTATAGTTCCTGAACCAAAATTTTGGACTTGCGGTCAGCTCACCAAAAACAGGTTGATAAATGGAGCTCAGGGGCACAGCAATTCACAAACTGGCCGAGTAATAAAGGACAACTATCGTCCAAAAATCTGTTGAGGGAAGGCAACGAGGCGGACTTGAAAGCGAGGCAGAATAGCAGGAAACAGATTTCAAGAGGTACGTTGGAATCGCCTTTAAAGCACAGGAAGAGGGGCCCAAATTCGACAATGATGCACTTGGCCAAAAAGGGCGTATGCGTTTTCTCCTGAATATATTCACTAGAAAACGCATACGACCTTTTTGGCCAAGCAAGCAAGTGGGCAATGCAAATCTGCACTACAAAGAAGTATCACTTCCCACCGGTCAAAAGGGACATCCACAAAATGTGTAAAAACCAGAAAGGCAAGACAGGCCCTGGAGAACAGGGAGCCTTGTTATGCTGATGGGTGGGATGTAAATTGCCAACTGCCTCTCTGGAGGAGTACATTGTGTTCCATAAAACAAGTAAAGAACAGAGCTACAGAGCCAAGGGCACTTCCAGTCTATGGAATATACCTTGGGAAAACTGAAAATCAATAAGACAGAGCCACCCCAAAATTTAGGGCTGCACTGCTTACAAGGACCTCAACTTGGTTACACCTTAAATATCCCAGGAAATATAAAAATGGTTCAAACAATTGTGGCAATTACGTACGATGGAATATCCCTCAGCAATGAAATCAATGTCATAAGACCAGTAGCAGCAAAATGGGTGGATTCAGGTACGATGATTCTATGTGAAATAAGTCACACAGAAAAAGAAACTTATCATAAGATATCACTTATGAAGATCCTGTAAACATGGCTACACTTGAACTGAGTTAGGAAAGACAACAGTGTCTCAAATTTAGAAAACACTCTTTTGCCTACTTAATGGGGAATGAGAGGTGGGGTGATGCATAAAACCAGAGTCTGATATAAGCACAGGTACCGTTCCAAAAACCAACTATGGAATAGACAAGACCTACACCTTCCTCAGTGAAAGGGACTCAAAACACCATATTTCCCGCAGAGGAATATATCTGACTAGTAAGAATCTTAAAACTTATGAATTGATATGTCTCCGTAAGGGAATCAAGTGTTTCTAGATTGTCATAAACACGGCAGCGAGAATCAGCTCAAACCCACTATAAAAAGGAATTTCAAAAACAAAACAAAAAAACTGGGAAATTCTTTACAATTCCTTCAGGGTCTCTGATGAAACCTGGAATGACCGTATCTACAACGACAGCTGGATGTGGCATAAGGCTGGACACTTGGGACTGAGAAGATTGGTGAGATTGGGTGAGCAAATGCAGACCCTTTAAAGCACAAATGCCTGGCACCCATTCCATGGGTCCCAACTCTCCAGGTTGAAGGGAATATTACTACAGTTATAACATGTACGGGAAACCTAGAGAACGGACACACTGTGAATACGAAAGGTTTCTAAAACTCAACGAATTGTCCCTCTCCTGGTGCTCCGGTTTGACTTTCCATCTGCTTTACTATCAACCTCCCAACATGGAGGGACAGCCCCTTTAACCTCCTGGTTCGCACAGGATTCCAATTTGGCAGAGGATGAAAGTGAAGAGGGAGAACCAATGAGAGAGTAGCTGTTAGGCATTTGGACGGGCACATATCACTGTAATTTCCGGGTAGGAAGAAGAATTAACCAAAGTCTCAGCCACCCACCGGGAACCAGTATAGGTCCTGAACCATAATTTTGGACTTGCGGTCAGCTCACCAAAAACGAGTTGAAAAATGGAGCTCAGGGGCACAGCAATTCACAAACTGGCCGAGTAATAAAGGACAACTATCGTCCAAAAATCTGTTGAGGGAAGGCAATGAGGCGGACTTGAAAGCGAGGCAGAATAGCAGGAAACAGATTTCAAGAGGTACGTTGGAATCGCCTTTAAAGCACAGGAAGAGGGGCACGACTTCAACAATGATGCACTTGGCCAAAAAGGGCGTATGCATTTTCTCCTGAATATATTCAGGAGAAAACGCATACGCCCTTTTTGGCCAAGCAAGCAAGCGGGCAATGCAAATCTGCACTGCAAAGAAGTATCACTTCCCACCGGTCAAAAGGGACATCCACAAAATGTGTAAAAACCAGAAAGGCAAGACAGGCCCTGGAGAACAGGGAGCCTTGTTATGCTGATGGGCGGGATGTAAATTGCCAACTGCCTCTCTGGAGGAGTGCATTGTGTTCCCTAAAACAAGTAAACAACAGAGCTACAGAGCCAAGGGCACTTCCAGTCTAGGGAATATACCTTGGGAAAACTGAAAATCAAAAAGTCACAGCCACCCCAAAATTTAGGGCTGCACTGCTTACAAGGACCTCAACTTGGGTACACCTTAAATATCCCAGGAAATATAAAAATGGTTCAAAAAATTGTGGTACTTACGTACGATGGAATATCCCTCAGCCATGAAATCAATGTCATAAGACCAGTAGCAGCAAAATGGGTGGATTCAGGTACGATGATTCTAAGTGAAATAAGTCACACAGAAAAAGAAACTTATCATAAGATATCACTTATGAAGATCCTGTAAACATGGCTACACTTGAACTGAGTTAGGAAAGAGAACAGTGTCTCACATTTAGAAAACACTCTTATGCCTGCTTAAGGGGGAAGGAGAGGTGGGGTGATGCATAAAACCAGAGTTTGATATAAGCACAGGTACCGTTCCAAAAACCAACTATGGAATAGACAAGACCTACACCTTCCTCAGTGAAAGGGACTCAAAACCCCATATTTCCCGCAGAGGAATATATCTGACTAGTAAGAATGTTAAAACCTATGTATTGATATGTCTCCGTAAGGGAATCAAGTGTGTCTAGACTGGCATTAACCTGGCAGCGAGAATCAGCTCAAACCCACTATAAAAAGGAATTTCAAAAACAAAACAAAAAAACTGGGAAATTCTTTACAATTCCTTCAGGGTCTCTGAAGAAACCTGGAATGACCCTATCTACAACGACAGCTGGATGTGGCATAAGGAGGGACACTTGGGACTGAGATGATTGGTGAGATTGGGTGAGCAAATGCAGACCCTTTAAAGCACAAATGCCTGGCACCCATTCCATGGGTCCCAACTCTCCAGGTTGAAGGGAATATTACTACAGCTATAACATGTACGGGAAACCTACAGAACGGACACACTGTGAATACGAAAGGTTTCTAAACCTGAACGAATAGTCCCTCTCCTGGTGCTCCAGTTTGACTTTCCATCTGCTTTACTATCAACCTCCCAACTTGGAGAGACAGCCCCTTTAACCTCCTGGTTCGCACAGGTTGCCAATTTGGCAGAGGATGAAAGGGAAGAGGGAGAACCAATGAGAGAGTAGCTGTTAGGCATTTGGACGGGCACATATCACTGTAATTTCCCGACAGAAAGAAGAATTAACCAAAGTCTCAGCCACCCACCGGGAATCAGTATAGATCCTGAACCAAAATTTTGGACTTGCGGTCAGTTCACCAAAAACGAGTTGAAAAATGGAGCTCAGGGGCACAGCAATTCACAAACTGGCCGAGTAATAAAGGACAACTATCGTCCAAAAATCTGTTGAGGGAAGGCAATGAGGCGGACTTGAAAGCGAGGCAGAATAGCAGGAAACAGATTTCAAGAGGTACGTTGGAATCGCCTTTAAAGCACAGGAAGAGGGGCACAACTTCGACAATGATGCACTTGGCCAAAAAGGGCGTATGCGTTTTCACCTGAATATATTCAGGAGAAAACGCATACGCCCTTTTTGGCCAAGCAAGCAAGCGGGCAATGCCAATCTGCACTACAAAGAAGTATCACTTCCCACCGGTCAAAAGGGACATCCACAAAATGTGTACAAACCTGAAAGGAAAGACAGGCCCTGGAGAACAGGGAGCCTTGTTATGCTGATGGGCGGGATGTAAATTGCCAACTGCCTCTCTGGAGGATTACATTGTGTTCCCTAAAACAAGTAAAGAGCAGAGCTACAGCGCCAAGGGCACTTCCAGTCTACGGAATATACCTTGGGAAAACTGAAAATCAAAAAGACACAGCCACCCCAAAATTTAGGGCTGCACTGCTTACAAGGACCTCAACTTGGGTACACCTTAAATATCCCAGGAAATATAAAAATGGTTCAAAAAATTGTGGTACTTACGTACGATGGAATATCCCTCAGCCATGAAATCAATGTCATAAGACCAGTAGCAGCAAAATGGGTGGATTAATGTACGATGATTCTAAGTGAAATAAGTCACAGAGAAAAAGAAACGTATCATAAGATATCACTTATGAAGATCCTGTAAACATGGCTACACTTGAACTGAGTTAGGAAAGAGAACAGTGTCTCACATTTAGAAAACACTCTTATGCCTGCTTAAGGGGGAAGGAGAGGTGGGGTGATGCATAAAACCAGAGTTTGATATAAGCACAGGTACCGTTCCAAAAACCAACTATGGAATAGACAAGACCTACACCTTCCTCAGTGAAAGGGACTCAAAACCCCATATTTCCCGAAGAGGAATATATCTGACTAGTAAGAATCTTAAAAGCTATGTATTGATATGTCTCCGTAAGGGAATCAAGTGTGTCTAGACTGGGATAAATATGGCAGCGAGAATCAGCTCAAACCCACTATAAAAAGGAATTTCAAAAATAAAACAAAAAAACTGGGAAATTCTTTACAATTCCTTCAGGGTCTCTGATGAAACCTGAAATGACCCTATCTACAATGACAGCTGGATGTGGCATAAGGCTGGACACTTGGGACTGAGAGGATTGGTGAGATTGGGTGAGCAAATGCAGACCCTTTAAAGCAATAATGCATGGCACACATTCCATGGGTCCCAACTCTCCAGGTTGAAGGGAATATTACTACAGATATAACATGTACGGGAATCCTAGAGAACGGACACACTGTGAATACGAAAGGTTTCTAAAACTCAACGAATAGTCCCTCTCCTGGTGCTCCAGTTTGACTTTCCATCTGCTTTATTATCAACCTCCCAACTTGGAGAGACAGCCCCTTTAACCTCCTGGTTCGCACAGGTTGCCAATTTGGCAGAGGATGAAAGGGAAGAGGGAGAACCAATGAGAGAGTAGCTGTTAGGCATTTGGACGGGCACATATCACTCTAATTTCCCAGCAGGAAGAAGAATTAACCAAAGTCTCAGCCACCCACCGGGAATCAGTATAGATCCTGAACCAAAATTTTGGACTTGCGGTCAGCTCACCAAAAATGAGTTGAAAAATGGAGCTCAGGGGCACAGCAATTCACAAACTGGCCGAGTAATAAAGGACAACTATCATCCAAAAATCTGTTGAGGGAAGGCAACGAGGCGGACTTGAAAGCGAGGCAGAATAGCAGGAAACAGATTTCAAGAGGTACGTAGGAATCGCCTTTAAAGCACAGGAAGAGGGGCACAACTTCGACTATGATGCACTTGGCCAAAAAGGGCGCATGTGTTTTCTCCTGAATATATTCAGGAGAAAACACATGCGCCCTTTTTGGCCAAGCAAGCAAGCGGGCAATGCAAATCTGCACTACAAAGAAGTATCACTTCCCAACGGTCAAAAGGGACATCCACAAAATGTGTACAAACCTGAAAGGAAAGACAGGCCCTGGAGAACAGGGAGCCTTGTTATGCTGATGGGCAGGATGTAATTTGCCAACTGCCTCTCTGGAGGAGTACATTGTGTTCCCTAAAACAAGTAAAGAGCAGAGCTACAGCGCCAATGGCACTTCCAGTCTACGGAATATACCTTGGGAAAACTGAAAATCAATAAGACAGAGCCACCCCAAACTTTAGGGCTGCACTGCTTACAAGGACCTCAACTTGGGTACACCTTAAATATCCCAGGAAATATAAAAATGGTTCAAAAAATTGTGGTACTTACGTACGATGGAATATCCCTCAGCCATGAAATCAATGTCATAAGACCAGTAGCAGCAAAATGGGTGGATTCAGGTACGATGATTCTAAGTGAAATAAGTCACACAGAAAAAGAAACTTATCATAAGATATCACTTATGAAGATCCTGTAAACATGGCTACACTTGAACTGAGTTAGGAAAGAGAACAGTGTCTCACATTTAGAAAACACTCTTATGCCTGCTTAAGGGGGAAGGAGAGGTGGGGTGATGCATAAAACCAGAGTTTGATATAAGCACAGGTACCGTTCCAAAAACCAACTATGGAATAGACAAGACCTACACCTTCCTCAGTGAAAGGGACTCAAAACCCCATATTTCCCGCAGAGGAATATATCTGACTAGTAAGAATCTTAAAACCTATGTATTGATATGTCTCCGTAAGGGAATCAAGTGTGTCTAGACTGGCATAAACAGGGGAGCGAGAATCAGCTCACACCCACTATAAAAAGGAATTTCAAAAACAAAACAAAAAAACTGGGAAATTCTGTTCAATTCCTTCAGGGTCTCTGATGAAACCTGGAATGACCCTATCTACTACGACAGCTGGATGTGGCATAAGTCTGTACTCTTGGGACTGAGAGGATTGGTGAGATTGGGTGAGCAAATGCAGACCCTTTAAAGCAATAATGCATGGCACCCATTCCATGGGTCACAACACTCAAGGTTGAAGGGAATATTACTACAGCTATAACATAAAAAGGAAACCTAGAGAACGGACCCACTGTGAATACGAAAGGTTTCAAAAACTCAAGGAATAGTCCCTCTCCTGGTGCTCCGGTTTGACTTTCCACCTGCTTTACTATCAACCTCCCAACTTGGAGAGACAGCCCCTTTAACCTCCTGATTCGCACAGGTTGCCAATTTGGCAGAGGATGAAAGGGAAGAGGGAGAACCAATGAGAGAGTAGTTGTTAGGCATTTGGACGGGCACATATCACTCTAACTTCCCGGCATGAAGAAAAATTAACCAAAGTCTCAGCCCCCCACCGGGAACCAGTGTAGATCCTGAACCAAAATTTTGGACTTGCGCTCAGCTCACAAAATAACGAGTTGAAAAATGGATATCAGGTGCACAGCAATTCACAAACTGGCAGGGTGATAAAGGACAACTATCGTCAAAAAATCTGTTAAGGGAAGGCAACGAGGCAGACTTGAAAGCGACGCAGAATAGCAGGAAACAGATTTCAAGAGGTACGTTGGAATCGCCTTTAAAGCACAGGAAGAGGGACACAACTTCGACAATGATGCACTTGGCCAAAAAGGGTGTATGTTTTTCTCCTGAATATATTCAGGAGAAAACGCATACACCCTTTTTGGCTAAGCAAGCAAGCAGGGAATGCAAATCTGCACTACAAAGATGTATCACTTCCCACCGGTCAAAAGGGACATCCACAAAATGTGTAAAAACCAGAAAGGCAAGACAGGCCCTTGAGAACAGGCAGCCTTGTTATGCTGATGGGCGGGATGTAAATTGCCAGCTGCCTCTCTGGAGGAGTGCACTGTGTTCCCTAAAACAAGTAAACAACAGAGCTACAGAGCCAATGGCACTTCCAGTCTAGGGAATATACCTTGGGAAAACTGAAAATCAATAAGACAGAGCCACCCCAAAATTTAGGGCTGCACTGCTTACAAGGACCTCAACTTGTGTACAACTTAAATATCCCTGGAAATATAAAAACGGTTCAAAAAATTGTGGTACTTACGTACGATGGAATATCCCTCAGCCATGAAGTCAATGTCATAAGACCAGTAGCAGCAAAATGGGTGGATTCAGGTACGATGATTCTAAGTGAAATAAGTCACACAGAAAAAGAAACTTATCATAAGATATCACTTATGAAGATCCTGTAAACATGGCTACACTTGAACTGAGTTATTAAAGAGAACAGAGTCTCACATTTAGAAAACACTCTTATGCCTGCTTAAGGGGGAAGGAGAGGTGGGGTGATGCATAAAACCAGAGTTTGATATAAGCACAGGTACCGTTCCAAAAACCAACTATGGAATAGTCAAGACCTACACCTTCCTCAGTGAAAGGGACTCAAAACCCCATATTTCCCGCAGAGGAATATATCTGACTAGTAAGAATCTTAAAACCTATGTATTGATATGATTCCGTAAGGGAATCAAGTGTGTCTAGACTGGCATAAACATGGCAGCGAGAATCAGCTCAAACCCACTATAAAAAGGAATTTCAAAAACAAACAAAAAAACTGGGAAATTCTTTACAATTCCTTCAGGGTCTCTGATGAAACCTGGAATAGCCCTATCTACAATACACCTGGATGTGGCATAAGGCTGGACACTTGGGACTGAGAGGATGGGTGAGATTGGGTGAGCAAATGCAGACCCTTTAAAGCACAAATGCCTGGCACCCATTCCATGAGTCCCAACTCTCCAGGTTGAAGGGAATATTACTACAGCTATAACATGTATGGGAAACCTAGAGAACAGACACACTGTGAATACTAAAGGTTTCTAAAACTCAACGAATAGTCCCTCTCCTGGTGCTCTGGTTTGACTTTCTATCTGCTTTACTATCAATCTCCCAACTTCGAGAGACAGCCCCTTTAACCTCCTGGTTCGCACAGGTTTTCAATTTGGCAGTGGATGAAAGGGAAGAGGGAGAACCAATGAGAGAGTAGCTGTAAGGCATTTGGACGGGCACATATCTCTCTAACTTCCCGGCAGGAAGAAGAAGTAACCAAAGTCTCAGCCCCCCACCTGGAACCAGCATAGTTCCTGAACCAAAATTTTGGACTTGCGGTAAGCTCACGAAAAAACGAGTTGAAAAATGGAGCTCATGGTCACAGCAATTCACAAACTGGCAGAGTAATAAAGGACAACTATCGTCCAAAAATCTGTGAAGGCTAGGCAACGAGGCGGACTTGAAAGCGAGGCAGAATAGCAGGAAACAGATTTCAAGAGGTACGTTGGAATCGCCTGTAAAGCAGAGGAAGAGAGGCACAACTTCGAAAATGATGCACTTGGCCAAAAAAGGCGTATGCGTTTTCCTCTGAATATATTCAGGAGAAAACTCATATGCCTTTTTTGGCCAAGCAAGCAAGCGGGCAATTCAAATCTGCACTACAAAGAAGTATCACTTCCCACCAGTCAAAAGGGACTTCCAGAAAATGTGTAAAAACCAGAAAGGAAAGAGAGGCCCTGTAGAACAGGGAGCCTTGATATGCTGATGGGCGGGATGTAAATTGCCAACTGCCTCTCTGGAGGAGTGCATTGTGTTCCCTAAAACAAGTAAACAACAGAGCTACAGAGCCAAGGGCACTTCCAGTCTAGGGAATATACCTTGGGAAAACTGAAACTCAAAAAGACACAGCCAGCCCAAAATTTAGGGCTGCACTGCTTATAGAAACCTCACCTTGGGTACAACATAAATATCCCAGGAAATATAAAAACGGTTCAAAAAATTGTGGTACTTACGTAAGGTGGAATATCCCTCAGCCATTAAATCAATGTCATAAGACCAGTAGCAGCAAAATGGGTGGATTCAGGTACGATGATTCTAAGTGAAATAAGTCACAGAGAAAAAGAAACTTATCATAAGATATCACTTATGAATATCCTGTAAACATGGCTACACGTGAACTGAGTTAGGAAAGAGAACAGTGTCTCACATTTAGAAAACACTCTTATGCCTGCTTAAGTGGGAAGGAGAGGTGGGGTGATGCATAAAACCAGAGTTTGATATAAGCACAGGTACCGTTCCAAAAACCAACTATGGAATAGACAAGACCTACACCTTCCTCAGTGAAAGGGACTCAAAACCCCATATTTCCCGCAGAGGAATATATCTGACTAGTAAGAATCTTAAAACATATGTATTGATATGTCTCCGTAAGGGAATCAAGTGTGTCTAGACTGGCATAAACATGGCAGCGAGAATCAGCTCAAACCCACTATAAAAGGAATTTCAAAAACAAAACAAAAAAACTGGGAAATTCTTTACAATTCCTTCAGGGTCTCTGATGAAACCTGGAATGACCCTATGTACAACGACAGCTGGATGAGGCATAAGGCTGGACACATGGAACTTACAGGATTGGTGAGATTGGGTGAGCAAATGCAGACCCTTTAAAGCACAAATGCCTGGCACCCATTCCATGGGTCCCAACTCTCCAGGTTGAAGGGAATATTACTACAGCTATAACATGTACGGGAAACCTAGAGAATGGACCCACTGTGAATACGAAAGTTTTCTAAAACTCAACGAATAGTCCCTCTCCTGGTGCTCCGGTTTGACTTTCCATCTGCTTTACTATCAATCTCCCAACTTGGAGAGACAGCCCCTTTAACCTCCTGGTTCGCACAGGTTTCCAAATTGGCAGAGGATGAAAGGGAAGAGGGAAAACCAATGAGAGAAGAGCTGTTATGCATTAGGATGGGCACATATCACTCTAACTTCCCGGCAGGAAAAAGAATTAACCAAAGTCTCAGCCCCCAACCGGGAACCAGCATAGGTCCTGAACCAAAATTTTGGACTTGCGGTCAGCTCACAAAAACGGCTTGCAAAATGGAGCTCAAGGGCACAGCAATTCACAAACTGGCCGAGTAATAAAGGACAACTATCGTCCAAAAATCTGTTAAGGGAAGGCAACGAGGGAGACTTGAATGCGAGGCAGAATAGCAGGAAACAGATTTCAACAGGTACGTTGGAATCGCCTTTAAAGCACAGGAAGAGGGGCACAACTTCGACAATGATGCACTTGGCCAAAAAGGGCGTATGCGTTTTCTCCTGAATCCGGAGAAAATGCATACGCCCTTTTTGGCCAAGCAAGCAAGCGGGAAATGCAAATCTGCACTACAAAGAAGTATCACTTCCCACCGGTCAAAAGGGACATCCACAAAATGTGTAAAAACCAGAAAGGCAAGACATGCCCTGGAGAACAGGGAGCCTTGTTATGCTGATGGGCGGGATATAAATTGCCAACTGCCTCACTGGAGGAGTGCATTGTGTTCCCTAAAAGAATTAAACAACAGAGGTACAGAGCCAAGGGCACTTCCAGTCTAGGGAATATACCTTGGGAAAACTGAAAATCAATAAGACAGATCCACCCCAAAATTTAAGGCTGCACTGCTTACAAGGACCTCAACTTGGGTACACCTTAAATATCCCAGGAAATATAAATATGGTTCAAAAAATTCTGGTACTTACATACGATGGATTATCCCTCGGCCATGAAATCAATGTCATAAGACCAGTAGCAGCAAAATGGGTGGATTCATGTACGATGATTGTAAGTGAAATAAGTCACACAGAAAAAGAATCTTATCATAAGATATCACTTATGAAGATCCTGTAAACATGGCTACACTTGAACTGAGATAGGAAAGAGAGCAGTGTCTCACATATAGAAAACACTCTTATGCCTGCTTAAGTGGGAAGGAGAGGTGGGGTGATGCATAAAACCAGAGTTTGATATAAGCACAGGTACTGTTCCAAAAACCAACTATAGAATAGACAAGACCTAGACCTTCCTCAGTGAAAGGGACTCAAAACCCCATAGTTCCCGCAGAGGAATATATCTGACTAGTAAGAATCTTAAAACCTATGTATTGATATGTCTCCATAAGGGAATCAAGTGTGTCTAGACTGGCATAAACATGGCAGCGAGAATCAGCTCAAACCCACTATAAAAAGGAATTTCAAAAACAAAACAAAAAAACTGTGAAATTATTTACAATTCCTTCAGGGTCTCTGATGAAACCTGGAATGACCCTATCTACAACGACAGCTGGATGTGGCATAAGGCTGGACACTTGGGTCTGAGACGATTGGTGAGATTGGGTGAGAAAATTCAGACCCTTTGAGTCACAAATGCCTGGCAGACATTCCATGGGTCCCAAATCTCCAGGTTGAAGGGAATATTACTACAGATATAACATGTAAGGGAAAAATAGAGAATGGACAAACTGTGAATATGAAAGGTTTCTAAAACTCAACGAATAGTCCCTCTCCTGTTGCTCCGGTTTGATTTTCCAACTGCTTTTCTATGAATCTCCCAACTTGGAGAAACAGCCCCTTTAACCTCCTGGTTCGCACAGGTTGCCAATTTGGCAGAGGATGAAAGGGAAGAAGGAGAACCAGTGAGAGAGTAGCTCTAAGGCATTTGGACGGGCACAGGTCACTCTAGTTTCCCAGGAGGAAGAAGAATTTACCAAAGTCTCAGCCCCCCACCGGGAACCAGTATAGGTCCTGAACCACAATTTTGGACTTTCGGTGAGCTCACAAAAAACAAGTTGAAAAATGGAGCTAAGGGGCACAGCAATTCACAAACTGGCAGAGTAATAAAGACAACTATTGTCCAAAAATCTGTTGAGGGAAGGCAACGAGGTGGACTTGAAAGCTAGGCAGAATAGCAGGAAACAGATTTAAAGTGGTACATTGGAATTGACTTTAAAGCACAGGATGAGGGGCACAACTTCAACAATGTTGCACTTGAGCAAAAATGGCATATGCGTTTTCTCCTGAATATATTCAGGAGAAAATGCATACGCCCTTTTTGGCCAAGCAATCAAGCGGGAAATGCAAATCTGCACTACAAAGAAGTATCACTTCCGACTGTTCAAAAGGGACATCCACAAAATGTGTAAAATCCAGAAAGGCAAGACAGGCCCCGGAGAACAGGGAGGCTTGTTTTGCTGATGGGCGGGTTGTAAACTGCCAACTGCATCTCTGGAGGAGTGCATTGTGTTCCCTAAAACAAGAAAACAACAGAGCTACAGAGCCAAGGGCACTTCCAGTCTAGGGAATATACCTTGGGAAACCTGAATATCAATAAGACAGATCCACCCCAAAATTTAGGGGTGCACTGCTTACAAGAACCTCAACTTGGGTACACCTTAAATATCCCAGGAAATATAAAAATAGTTCAAAAATTTGTGGTACTTCCGTAGGATGGAATATCCCTCAGCCATGCAATCAATGGCATAAGACCAGTAGCAGCAAAATGAGTGGATTGAGGTATGATGCTTCTAAGTGAAATAAGTCACACAGAAAAAGAAACTTATATTAAGATATCACTTATGAAGATCCTATAAACATGGCTACACTTGAACTCAGTTAAGAAAGAGAACAGAGTCTCACCTTTGGAAAACAATCTGATGCCTGCTTAAGGGGGAATGAGAGGCGGTGTGATGCATAAAACCAGAGTTTGATATAAGCACAGGTACCGTTCCAAACACAAACTATGGAAGAGACAAGACCTACTCCTTCGTCAGTGAAAGGGACCCGAGGCATCTGTGAGTAACCGTGAGCTGAGCCCCATGCCAGCTGCTGTTGAACTTTTCCTACCCTTCCCAGGTAAAACACCTGAATATGTACAAGGGCTTGAAAGCCTAGAGGAAGGGGCTTGGAGCCACACCAGCGACAGCACACAGGCCAACTTGGTGCCTGCAGGCCAGCCAGTATGGTCCTGGACCTGGTCGCTCTTCTGGAAGCTTTCCATTGCCCTGCCTGAGATACCCCTCCTGTCCCGGCACCCACTGCTTTTTTCCTTCCTCACCTCTGTCCGGAGAGAAATTCCAGTGGAAGGTATGTGTGCCACATCCTCTTCTTTACAGGTGGAAGCCTGGCAACTCCTGCAGAAAGTCCAGCAGAGACCCACTCACACCGGGCCACCCACAAAGCCATGGCCCCTCACTCCCTCCCACCAGCACAGCCCCGAGACTGCTGACGGGGCAGAGAATATGGAGTCAGGCACAGCTTCAGGGGCTATTGCTGCCTGCAGCCCTGTTTATATTGACCTCAACCCAGGCACACCTAGGGAGGGCAGGCCGGCAGGGTCAGGCTACCCAGGTCAGCTAATCTTCAGCCCTCAGGGAATCACATTGTTGAAAATGGACCTCGCTAAGGCAGAATAGAAGCCAAGGAATAAAAGGACACAATGCCATTTGCAGCACCGTAGGTGTGTCTAGAGGTAATCACGTGACTTTTAGTAAGTCAGAAAGTGAAAGACACATATCATATCATATCTCTTATAGGTGTGACCGAAAAATGGATACCAGGGCAGATATTTCCACGGAGAAGGGCAATCAGAGATTCATTCAACAAACTTATGGTTCACCAATGGAAAGGTGTGAGGATTGGTTTCATTATGATATTGGGGTTAACAGACATATACAAACACAGGTGACATATATAATCACCAAAGACCTACAGAATACCAAGAGAAGACTACTCAACATTCTGTCATAAGGTACATGGGAAAAGGATCCCAGGAAGAACAGACATATGTGTATGTGTAAAAGAACCACATCTTCCACACCTACAACAAGCCAAACATTGTAATCAAATTTGCTGTAATAAAAAATAAAAAATTAGGGGCCTCCCTGGTGGCGCAGTGGTTGAGAGTCCGCCTGCCGATGCAGGGGATACGGGTTCGTGCCCCGGTCTGGGAGGATCCCATATGCCGCGGAGCGGCTGGGCCCGTGAGCCATGGCTGCTGAGCCTGCGCATCCGGAGCCTGTGCTCCGCAACGGGAGAGGCCACAACAGTGAGAGGCCCGCGTACCACAAAAAAAAAAATAAATAAATAAAAAAAAAAAAAATAAAAAAAAAAAATAAAAAATTAAATTAAAAACACGAACAAGAAGTAGTGAGACAAACTTGAGGGGCTTTCTCCTGGCACATTCCATTCTAAATTCCAATCTAGAACACGACTTCCATTGAGGCTCTGTTGCCCCAGTAACCAGATTTGGTAAGGGAGACCTGCTGCCACCTTGTGGCCGTTTCACACAACAGCAGCTTTAATCCCAGCGCTAATGGTCAGTTGATATTCAAAATCATTGCAGGCCTGTAAATGACACCTGCCCTGAAAACAAATCCTGGGTTCATATATGGACCAAAAAATTCAAAGGACGTCCATATTTCAAAACGACAGTTTCAAAAGACATATTTTACACACATTAGTGTTCTGCTTCTTTTCCTTTCTTTCTTTTTTTGTTAAAAAAACGGGAATGGCAAAAAGCATCCCTCAGAATGGGCGAAAATATTTGCAAACGAATCAATGGACAAAAGTTTAATCTCCAATATATATAAAGAGCTCATGCAGCTTAATATTAAAAAAACAAACAACCCAATACAAAAATGGGCAGAAGATCTAAAGAGACGTTTCTTCAAAGAAGACACAGAGATGGCCAAGACGCACATGGAAAGCTGCTCAACATCACTAATTATTAGAGAAATGCAAATCAAAACTACAATGAGGTATCACCTCACACCTGTTACAATTGGCATCATCAGAAAATCTACAAACAACGAATTCTGGGGAGGGTGTGGACAAAAGTATCCCTCTTCCACTAGTGGTGGAAATGTAAATTGATACAGTCACGATGGAGAACAGTATGGAGTTTCCTTAAAAAAACTAGAAATAGAATTACCATATGATCCAGCAATCCCACTTCTGGGCATATACCCAGATAAAACCATAAATCAAAAAGGCACATTCACCACAATGCTCATTTCAGCACTATTTACGATAGCCAGGTAATGGAAGCAACCTAAATACCCACAGACAGACGAATGGATAAAGATGTGGTACATATATAAAATGGAATATTACTCAGCCATAAGAAGGAATGAAACTGGGTCATTTGTAGAGACGTCGATGGATCTAGAGACTGTCATACAGAATGAAGTAAGTCAGAAAGAGACAAACAAATATTGTATATTAATGCATATATGTGGAACCTAGAAAAATGGTACAGATGAACTGGTTTGCAGGGAAGAAATAGAGACACAGAGGTAGAGAACACACGTATGGAAACCAAGTGTGGGAAGCCATGGGGAGGTGGTGTTGGGGTGAGTTGGGAGATTGGGATTGACCTGTATACATGTATATGCATAAAATACATAACTAATAATAACCTGCTGTATAAAAAATAAATAAAATTAAATTTCAAAATTTTAAGCAATAAAATTTAAAAATAAAACAGAAAAAAGTTCTTCCCTTCACACAGATGTATTTATATGAATGAATTATTTCCATGCTTATATCTATAAATACATAAAAGAGGAATAAAATCTAACTTGAACCAGAAAAGAAAAAAAAAAAAACCTGAACACACGAGTTAGACAGAGGAAAACACAATCAGGGCACTTGCTCCATCGGTAAACAATTCTGAAATTGGTCAGAGGTGGGGAATCATCTCCCATAGAGCCAGCAGCCCACTCCTACGCAAGGAGCGTCCTCATTGCAAAGCGGGGGGCCATGCCGAGGCATCTGTGAGTAACCGTGAGCTGAGCCCCAGGCCAGCTGCTGTTGAACTTTTCCCACCCTTCCCAGGTAAAACACCTGAATATGTACAAGGGCTTGAAAGCCTAGAGGAAGGGCCGTGGAGCCACACCAGCGACAGCACGCAGGCCAACTTGGTGCCTGCAGGCCAGTCAGGATGCTCCTGGCCCTGGGCGCTCTTCTGGAAGCTTTCCATTGTCCTGCCTGAGATACCCCTCCTGTCCCGGCCCCCACTGCTTTTTTCCTTCCTCACCTCTGTCCGGAGAGAAATTCCAGCGGAAGGTATGGGTGACACATCCTCTTCATTACAGGTGGAAGCCTGGCAACTCCTGCAGAAAGTCCAGCAGAGACCCACTCACACCGGGCCACCCACAAAGCCGTGGCCCCTCACTCCCTCCCACCAGCACAGCCCCGACACTGCTGACGGGGCAGAGAATATGGAGTCAGGCACAGCTTCAGGGGCTATTGCTGCCTGCAGCGCTGTTTATATTGACCTCAACCCAGGCACACCTGGGGAGGGCCGGCCGGCAGGGTCAGGCTACCCAGGTCAGCTAATCCTCAGCCCTCAGGGAATCACATTGTTGAAAATGGACCTCGCTAAGGCAGAATAGAAGCCAAGGAATAAAAGGACACAATGCCATTTGTAGCACCGTAGGTGTGTCTAGAGGTAAGCACGTGAGTTGTTGTAAGTCAGAAAGTGAAAGACACATATCATATCATATCTCTTATAGGTGTGACCGAAAAATGGATACCAAGGCAGATATTTCCACGGAGAAGGGCAATCACAGATTCATTCAACAAACTTATGGTTCACCAATGGAAAGGTGTGAGGATTGGTTTCATTATGATATTGGGGTTAACAGACATATACAAACACAGGTGACATATATAATCACCAAAGACCTACAGAATACCAAGAGAAGACTACTCAACATTCTGTCATAAGGTACATGGGAAAAGGATCCCAGGAAGAACAGACATATGTGTATGTGTAAAAGAACCACATCTTCCACACCTACAACAAGCCAAACATTGTAATCAAATTTGCTGTAATAAAAAATAAAAAATTAAATTAAAAACACGAACAAGAAGTAGTGAGACAAACTTGAGGGGCTTTCTCCTGGCACATTCCATTCTAAATTCCAATCTAGAACACGACTTCCATTGAGGCTCTGTTGCCCCAGTAACCAGATTTGGTAAGGGAGACCTGCTGCCACCTTGTGGCCGTTTCACACAACAGCAGCTTTAATCCCAGCGCTAATGGTCAGTTGATATTCAAAATCATTGCAGGCCTGTAAATGACACCTGCCCTGAAAACAAATCCTGGGTTCATATATGGACCAAAAAATTCAAAGGACGTCCATATTTCAAAACGACAGTTTCAAAAGGCATATTTTACACACATTAGTGTTCTGCTTCTTTTCCTTTCTTTCTTTTTTTGTTAAAAAAACGGGAATGGCAAAAAGCATCCCTCAGAATGGGCGAAAATATTTGCAAACGAATCAATGGACAAAAGTTTAATCTCCAATATATATAAAGAGCACATGCAGCTTAATATTAAAAAAACAAACAACCCAATACAAAAATGGGCAGAAGATCTAAAGAGACGTTTCTTCAAAGAAGACACAGAGATGGCCAAGACGCACATGAAAAGCTGCTCAACATCACTAATTATTAGAGAAATGCAAATCAAAACTACAATGAGGTATCACCTCACACCTGTTAGAATCGGCATCATCAGAAAATCTACAAACAACGAATTCTGGGGAGGGTGTGGACAAAAGGATCCCTCTTCCACTAGTGGTGGAAATGTAAATTGATACAGTCACGATGGAGAACAGTATGGAGTTTCCTTAAAAAAACTAGAAATAGAATTACCATATGATTCAGCAATCCCACTTCTGGGCATATACCCAGAGAAAACCATAAATCAAAAAGGTACATTCACCACAATGCTCATTTCAGCACTATTTACGATAGCCAGGTAATGGAAGCAACCTAAATACCCACAGACAGACGAATGGATAAAGATGTGGTACATATATAAAATGGAATATTACTCAGCCATAAGAAGGAATGAAACTGGGTCATTTGTAGAGACGTCGATGGATCTAGAGACTGTCATACAGAATGAAGTAAGTCAGAAAGAGACAAACAAATATTGTATATTAATGCATATATGTGGAACCTAGAAAAATGGTACAGATGAACTGGTTTGCAGGGAAGAAATAGAGACACAGAGGTAGAGAACACACGTATGGACACCAAGTGTGGGAAGCCATGGGGAGGTGGTGTTGGGGTGAGTTGGGAGATTGGGATTGACCTGTATACATGTATATGCATAAAATACATAACTAATAATAACCTGCTGTATAAAAAATAAATAAAATTAAATTTCAAAATTTTAAGCAATAAAATTTAAAAATAAAACAGAAAAAAGTTCTTCCCTTCACACAGATGTATTTATATGAATGAATTATTTCCATGCTTATATCTATAAATACATAAAAGAGGAATAAAATCTAACTTGAACCGGAAAAGAAAAAAAAAAAAAACCTGAACACACGAGTTAGACAGAGGAAAACACAATCAGGGCACTTGCTCCATCGGTAAACAATTCTGAAATTGGTCAGAGGTGGGGAATCATCTCCCATAGAGCCAGCAGCCCACTCCTACGCAAGGAGCGTCCTCATTGCAAAGCAGGGGGCCATGCCGAGGCATCTGTGAGTAACCGTGAGCTGAGCCCCAGGCCAGCTGCTGTTGAACTTTTCCCACCCTTCCCAGGTAAAACACCTGAATATGTACAAGGGCTTGAAAGCCTAGAGGAAGGGCCGTGGAGCCACACCAGTGACAGCACGCAGGCCAACTTGGTGCCTGCAGGCCAGTCAGGATGCTCCTGGCCCTGGGCGCTCTTCTGGAAGCTTTCCATTGCCCTGCCTGAGATACCCCTCCTGTCCCGGCCCCCACTGCTTTTTTCCTTCCTCACCTCTGTCCGGAGAGAAATTCCAGCGGAAGGTATGGGTGACACATCCTCTTCATTACAGGTGGAAGCCTGGCAACTCCTGCAGAAAGTCCAGCAGAGACCCACTCACACCGGGCCACCCACAAAGCCGTGGCCCCTCACTCCCTCCCACCAGCACAGCCCCGACACTGCTGACGGGGCAGAGAATATGGAGTCAGGCACAGCTTCAGGGGCTATTGCTGCCTGCAGCGCTGTTTATATTGACCTCAACCCAGGCACACCTGGGGAGGGCCGGCCGGCAGGGTCAGGCTACCCAGGTCAGCTAATCCTCAGCCCTCAGGGAATCACATTGTTGAAAATGGACCTCGCTAAGGCAGAATAGAAGCCAAGGAATAAAAGGACACAATGCCATTTGTAGCACCGTAGGTGTGTCTAGAGGTAAGCACGTGAGTTGTTGTAAGTCAGAAAGTGAAAGACACATATCATATCATATCTCTTATAGGTGTGACCGAAAAATGGATACCAAGGCAGATATTTCCACGGAGAAGGGCAATCACAGATTCATTCAACAAACTTATGGTTCACCAATGGAAAGGTGTGAGGATTGGTTTCATTATGATATTGGGGTTAACAGACATATACAAACACAGGTGACATATATAATCACCAAAGACCTACAGAATACCAAGAGAAGACTACTCAACATTCTGTCATAAGGTACATGGGAAAAGGATCCCAGGAAGAACAGACATATGTGTACGTGTAAAAGAACCACATCTTCCACACCTACAACAAGCCAAACATTGTAATCAAATTTGCTGTAATAAAAAATTAAAAATTAAATTAAAAACACGAACAAGAAGTAGTGAGACAAACTTGAGGGGCTTTCTCCTGGCACATTCCATTCTAAATTCCAATCTAGAACACGACTTCCATTGAGGCTCTGTTGCCCCAGTAACCAGATTTGGTAAGGGAGACCTGCTGCCACCTTGTGGCCGTTTCACACAACAGCAGCTTTAATCCCAGCGCTAATGGTCAGTTGATATTCAAAATCATTGCAGGCCTGTAAATGACACCTGCCCTGAAAACAAATCCTGGGTTCATATATCGACCAAAAAATTCAAAGGACGTCCATATTTCAAAACGACAGTTTCAAAAGGCATATTTTACACACATTAGTGTTCTGCTTCTTTTTCTTTCTTTCTTTTTTTGTTAAATAAACGGGAATGGCAAAAAGCATCCCTCAGAATGGGCGAAAATATTTGCAAACGAATCAATGGACAAAGGTTTAATCTCCAATATATATAAAGAGCTCATGCAGCTTAATATTAAAAAAACAAACAATCCAATACAAAAATGGGCAGAAGATCTAAAGAGACGTTTCTTCAAAGAAGACACAGAGATGGCCAAGACGCACATGAAAAGCTGCTCAACATCACTAATTATTAGAGAAATGCAAATCAAAACTACAATGGGGTATCACCTCACACCTGTTACAATCGGCATCATCAGAAAATCTACAAACAACGAATTCTGGGGAGGGTGTGGACAAAAGGATCCCTCTTCCACTAGTGGTGGAAATGTAAATTGATACAGTCACGATGGAGAACTGTATGGAGTTTCCTTAAAGAAACCAGAAATAGAATTACCATATGATCCAGCAATCCCACTTCTGGGCATATACCCAGATAAAACCATAAATCAAAAAGGCACATTCACCACAATGCTCATTTCAGCACTATTTACGATAGCCAGGTAATGGAAGCAACCTAAATACCCACAGACAGACGAATGGGTAAAGATGTGGTACATATATAAAATGGAATATTACTCAGCCATAAGAAGGAATGAAACTGGGTCATTTGTAGAGACGTCGATGGATCTAGAGACTGTCATACAGAATGAAGTAAGTCAGAAAGAGACAAACAAATATTGTATATTAATGCATATATGTGGAACCTAGAAAAATGGTACAGATGAACTGGTTTGCAGAGAAGAAATAGAGACACAGAGGTAGAGAACACACGTATGGACACCAAGTGTGGGAAGCCATGGGGAGGTGGTGTTGGGGTGAGTTGGGAGATTGGGATTGACCTGTATACATGTATATGCATAAAATACATAACTAATAATAACCTGCTTTATAAAAAAATAAATAAAATTAAATTTCAAAATTTTAAAAAATAAAATTTAAAAATAAAACCGAAAAAAGTTCTTCCCTTCACACAGATGTATTTATATGAATGAATTATTTCCATGCTTATATCTATAAATACATAAAAGAGGAATAAAATCTAACTTGAACCAAAAAAGAAAAAAAAAAACCTGAACACACGAGTTAGACAGAGGAAAACACAATCAGGGCACTTGCTCCATCGGTAAACAATTCTGAAATTGGTCAGAGGTGGGGAATCATCTCCCATAGAGCCAGAAGCCCACTCCTACGCAAGGAGCGTCCTCATTGCAAAGCGGGGGGCCATGCCAAGGCATCTGTAAGTAACCGTGAGCTGAGCCCCAGGCCAGCTGCTGTTGAACTTTTCCCACCCTTCCCTGGTAAAACACGTGAATATGCACAAGGGCTTGAAAGCCTAGAGGAAGGGGCGTGGAGCCACACCAGCGACAGCACACAGGCCAACTTGGTGCCTGCAGGCCAGTCAGGATGGTCCTGGCCCCAGATGCTCTTCTGGAAGCTTTCCATTTCCCTGCCTGAGATACCCCTCCTGCCACGGCCCCCACTGCTTTTTTACTTCCTCACCTCTGCCTGGGGAGAAATTCCAGCGGCAGGTATTGGTGACACATCCTCTTCTTTAGCAGGTGGCAGCCTGGCATCTCCTGCAGAAAGTCCAGGAGAGCCCCACTCACACTGGGCCACCCACAAAGCCGTGGCCCCTCACTCCCTCCCACCAGCACAGCCCCGGCACTGCCTACGGGGCAGAGAATATGGCGTCAGTCACAGCTACAAGGGCTGTCGCTCACTGGAGAGCTGTTTATATTGCCCTCAACTCAGGCACACCTGTGGAGGGCTGGCAGGCAGTTTCAGGCTGCAAAAATCAGCCAATCCTCACCCCTCAGGGGCTCACAGTTGTAGAAAATGAAACTTGCTAAACGGGCCAGGCCCTAGGAACAGGTGTGGGCTCTTGAGAGTCAGGATAGACAAGGGGCTGCAGCTGCGGCTTGTTTTCTTATCATTTTATCTGGTCCATGAGTGGATAACAACTTCAAGAAGACCCTATCCTAATGAGAGGAACCCAGGAGTCAGGGAGAGGAGTGATGGTGGGTGGAGACAGAGGCCTGGTGCCCTGGCTGCAGTGGAAGTGTCTGGAAGACCAGGCAGAAAGAGCCTGCAGAGAGTGATAGCCATGGTCACAGACCTGTCAGAACTGCTGTTTGTTAGTTCAAGTCCTGCTCTGAGGTATTCTGTGTCAGCTGTGAGCGACAGGTGAGCAGGGGGTTCTCTGCAAGGTGGGCTATGTGCACAGTTCCTGTGTGTCCAGCCCTGCTGGGGTACCTGCCCAGGGGAGCTCTGTATCCTGGGAAGGGCCTGAGTAGGAGAGCCCAATGGGCTGCTGGGTAGCTGCAGAGGTGAGCTCCATACCCTGGGAGGGACTTGACCACGAGAGCCCCGTGGGCTGTGGGGTAGGGGTGCAGCCCAGGTGAGCTCCATATCCTGAGATTGGCCTGACCACGAGAGCCCCATGGGCTGCTGGAGACCTGATAAAGTATATCAGGACAGTCAGTGAAGCCACCGAGGATATGCATCCAGTAGCTCCTATTTCCTACTCCCTGCTGGTCATTCTACCTTCCACCAGGCCATGGCATTCTGTATTAGACTTCAATGATGCCTTCTTCTGTATTCCATTCATCTCAGAGTCACAAGAATTTTTGGCTTGTGAGTGGCAGGACACAACATGCAACAAAAGCAATAATGCTGGGCCGTCCTGCCCCAATGGTTCAAAAATCCCCACACCATCATTGGGGAAATGTCCTCTAAAGACCTAAAAGTTCAACCTCTTTAAAAGGGAACCCTCCTTCAATATGCAGATGACATTCTGATCGCCAGGCCTACTAAAGACGCCTCTGAACTACCTAGCCAAGAAAGGATAGAAGGTGTCCAAGAAAAACGCTCAAATATCCCAGGCTAAGGTGACATGCCTGGGCTTCATTCTCACAGATATTCGGAGAAACGCATCCCAGGATAGGGAAGAAGCCATTTGCAGCCTTACCTCTTCTACAACTAGAAGACAGCTTAGGGGTTCTTGGGGAGGCCAAGGTTTTCTGCATCTGGATCCCTAACTACAGTGTCATAGCTGGGCCTCTACATGAAACACTGACACGAAAAGATGATGATCCTTTTGAATAGAATCCAGAAGCAGCCTTTCAAGAATGGAAAGAGCAGTCAATACAGACCCTTGCCCAGGAACTCCCTAATTTAGCTAAACCCATTGACCTTTACATACCCGGTCAAAGGTTAATCGCCCTTGGAGCCTTAGTGCAAAAACTGGGACCACTTGAAATGGAGCAACACAAGAATGCCCTTCAGGTATGATAAACTATGGTCACCAAGGGCTTTGCCCACCGACTCATCAGGCCAGGATACTGGGGTATCTAAAAAGCTGGAAATCAGCAGCCCGCAAGGCCAGCTCCCTCCTAAGGGAAAAGGACCCCACGTGGTGATCCTAACCACCCATCATGCCCTGAAGTTGCAGGGGTCGCTCTGTGGACACACTGACCTCGAGTGAGGAGGCCCTCCAACTCCAACCTCCAGAGAGATAAACGGGGGCAACGGGCCCCCAAGATGACTCGTGTGACCATCACTTGACCTGGAGTTTCTCTCAGAAAACGACAAGACTGTGCCCCGAAAGAGCAGACTACTGCTTGCAGGACTTACTGCACCCAGAGGGGAGCTAATAACCTTGGCGGGGGAAACGTATATCACGCTTTCACCATAGAAAACCCTACAGACACCGCGGTGATGGTGGCCAATATGACCGGCTGGACTGCTGGCTACTTCTAAAGGCCGTTGACTCAGTGGACGTCATGGTCCTGGATCACCACTGACCCTGGACTGTCTGGGAGTTGCGCGGGCAGGGCTCTGACACATGGTGCTGTTTGTACATTAATTCAGGGACCTAATTAAAGAAAGCACAGACTACTGGTCAGAGCATCTAGTCTGGCAAAAACTGTCAGCCTAAGGTCGCCGAACATATGTGGGGTGGGGTGAAACCTGCCACCGCAGCATCTCTGTGCCTCTCTTTCCTGGACCCTTAAAGGTCATTAGAATCTGTAACACTTCCAATGCTGGTGCTCAGGCGGACGAGAAGTGAGGCAGGAGGCCTTGGGACAATCAACCTCACCAGGAGGCTGGTGGGGAGACGTTTTGCCCCTCCCCCCATGTATCAGGGCTCCCACCACAGCATGAAGCAGTTACAAAAGAGGGGTCTGCACCCTCAACACCCCAAGAATAAGGAACGGAACAAAAAGCAGAGGAGGTGTTCGTCTCTGGCAACGTTCATTAAAAATTCCTGGGAGATAAAAAGAGAATCTGGGCAATTAAATAAAGTCTAACCTGTTTTTCCTTTGTGCTTTGTCTAATTTCACGTGCTCCTAGGGTTCCGCATGCAGAGGTCCCACACCCGGCACTTCAGACCCGATTTCCTAGTGCAGAATGGCTGGGTCGACACCTCAGCTAGCGGGGTCCCATGCAGACTCCGTGGCATAGAGCCTGAGCTGCAGCCAACGCAGCCCTCGAGAGCTCCATCCCCTCCCTCCCACTGACGCTGCCGGGGACCCTACACAGCAGCCCATCCCACAGCCCATGGGGGAGTGCACGATCTCACCTCTCCATTCTGTTTTCAAAATAATGTTTCCTTTGCTTCTGAACCAAACTCAGTCTTGATCTGTTGGCTCCAATGACACTGGGCACGGGGACTCCTGTTGGGGTCCACTCTGGAGGATCAGTAACAGAAATTGAGAACATTGTAACTTCAATGAACAGATGTGTGAGCCAAACTGTAGTTAACATAGAGCAGTGTATAATGCTCGGGTAAAATAAGATGTTTCTAAGACTTACATTTGATATTTCCATCACTTTCCTATAAGCAAGTTCAGTGAAGACGTCTGTCTTATTTGTCAGGTCAACATTAGAGAAATGAAGTGATTTATTTCCATGGATGTACATCGAATACTCTTGGCTGAAGCTTCAATCTTGTTTTGAATGCTTTTCCACTGTAAATGATACCTCTCTTTCAGCTCCCCCATTTCTGAGAAGTATAAAATCTTATAATTTATTATTACCAAAGGGGAAAGGTAGGAGAAGGGATAAATTAACAGTTTGGGATTAACACATACACACTGCTATGTATAAAATAGATCATCAACAAGGAACTACTGTATAACACAGGGAACTACACTGAATATTTTGCAATAACCTACAAGGGGAAATAATCTGAAAAAGAATAGATATTTTTATTGACATCATCTATCAATGACAGATAAAATGTAACCTAAGCAAGGCCGATGGTGAGCGCTTCTGACCCTGAAGATTTCAGTCATCTAAAGTTTGGGCTCTGCCTATTTCCCAAGGCCCTTAAAGGACATACGTGTAGCCGTAGCTTAAAAATTCCCCAGTTTGGGGTTCGGGGAGGCACTGATTTGGAAAAATCCCTGGTGTTCTCCTTACATGCACGGGACCCTTCCTACAGCTAAAACATGCCTGTCACACCTAGAGGATGGTACACCGTTTGATCGGAAAGAGTTTGGAAAAGGCACCTCATCTCCTCATCGCCTGGTGCTCGGGTTCAACCCTCCAGCATCTTTCCTAACAATCTCCTCACTTGGGGATATCAGCACCGTCAACATCCTGTTGCACACAGTTTGGAATTTGTCCAGAGGATGAAGCGGAAGGATGAGAAAAATTTAGAGACAAGTCTTAGGTGTTCGGACAGGCACATGCCACTCTAATTTCCAATCCAGAAGACAAATTCATCAAAGCCTAGAATTGCCCACGGAAACAGAATAGGGCTAGAGGAAATCCCGCTGTTTTGTGTCCAGTTTCCAAAAACACAAGTTGAAAAATGGAACTCAGGGGCACTAAAATTCATGAAACTGCAGAGTTGAAAATATCTATCGTCGAAAAATGTCTTGAGGTAAGTCACAGAAAAGGACTTGTAAGCAAGGGAGAGTGGCAGGAAACAGATTTGAAGAGGTAGAAAGGACTCCCCATTAAAGTACAAGAAAAGGGGCTGAACATCGCCAATGATGCAGTTGGCCAAAAAGGGTGTATGCATTTTTTCTGAATATATTCAAGTAAAGGCCATACACACTTTTTATCCAACCCAACAGGTGGGCACTGGAAATCAATATCACAAAATGTATCACTTCACATCAGTCAGAAGGGACATCCACATAAAGTGTAAACACCAGAAATGCAGGACAGGGCGAGGAGAAAATGGAGCACTGTGAGGCTGATAGTGGAAATGTAATTTGCCAATGGCCACTCTGGAGAAGTGTATTGTGTTTGCTAAAACATCTAAAAAATGAGCTACAGAGCATAGGGCACTTGCACTCATGGGCGTGTACCTTGGGAAAAACAAAAATCGACAGAAAACAGGCACCTGAACGTTTACCACCTCTCTGTTAAAAAGGGCCTCAACTTGGATATAACCTAAATGTTCCTGGAAGGATAAAATGGATTAAAGAGATGGGGTACTTATGTAGAGTGGAATATTACTCATCCAGAAATCAATGAAATAAGGCCAGTTGTAACAACTCTGGAGGAGTTACATACGATCATTCTAAGTGACATATGTCAGAAAGAAAAAGACACAGATCATAAGATGTCACTTAAAGGTGGAATCAAAAATGGCTACACATGAAATAAATCACAAAACAGAAACATAGTCAAATATGTAGAAAATAGACATAAGGCTGCTAAATGGGAAAGGTGGGGAATGGTGAGGTATTATCCAGGAGGTTGAAATTAGCAAAGATACCATTCCAAGTACCAAATTGAATAACTGACAAGGCCTACACGGTACCTCAAAGAACTGCACTCAGCCCACTCAAGTCACTGGAAAATAATACATATGACTGGTAAGCATCTGAAAAAGAAGTTATTGTTGTCTCACAGTACATGAATCAAGTGGATATACAGCAGCAAAAAACAGAGCTTTGAAAATCAGCTGTAACCAATATAAAAATAAATTTAAAACTATTTATAAAAACAGTGAGACAGGCAAAAATTCTTACAACTTTTGTTGAAGGGCTACGATGTAACATGGATTGAACACATGTAGACCCACAGCAGGATGATTATATAAGGCTGGAAGCTATGCACGCTAAGAGATGTTAGAGAGGCTGGGTGAGGAAATGCAGACCTTTTAAAGTAATACTGCCTGGTACCCATTCCATGGGTCCCAAATCTGCAGGTTCAAGGGAATCTTCTGACAGCGAAAACATGCCTGGGAAACCGAGATGAATGTACACCGTGTGCTCAGGAAAGGTGTCTAAAATGCACCTCATTTTTGATCTCCTGGTGCTGGGGTTCGCCATTCCACCCACATTACTAACAATCTCCCCACTTGGAGAATCAGCACCTTTAACCTCCTGCTTCACACAGTTTGCAATTTGTGCAGAGGATAAATGGGAAGAGGGGGAACCAATGAGAGATTAGCTGTAGGACTTTTGACAGGCACATGTCACTCTAATTTCCAATTAGGAAGAAGAATTAACCAAAGGCTCAGCCTGCCTCCCCAGAACCAGAATAGGGCCAGAAGTAATCCAATGGTTTGGCGGCCAGCTCACAAAAAAAGCGAGTTGCGAAATGGAGCTCAGGAGCAGACAATTCAAAGACCTGCAAAGATATAAATGATAACCAATGTCCAAAAATATATTCAGGTAAGGTAACGAAGAGGATCTGAATGAGAGGCAGAATTGCAGGAAACAGATTTCAAAAGGTAGATTGTACTCACATTTAAAGCATATGAAAAGCAGCAGAATTTCTAAAATGATGCGGTTGGGCAAAAGGGTGTATACGTTTTTTCGTGAATATCTTCAGGAAAAAAACACATGCAGAGTTTTTGGCCAACCAAGCAAGAGGGAAATGCAAATCCGCACAACAAAGAAGTCTCAATTTCCACTGCTCAGAAAGGCCATCCAAAAAATGTGTACAAACCAGAAATGCAGGAGAGGCCATGGAAAACAGGGAGCCTAGTCACGCTGATGGGTGGGGTATAAATATCCAAGAGCCACTCTGAAGAAGTGTATGCTGTTTTTAAAACATCTAAAATACAAAGCCCCGGAGCAAGGGGACTTCAACTAATGGACATATAACTTGGCAAGACTAAATGTCAATAAGACACAGGCACCCCAAAGTTTAGAGTTGCTCTGCATACAAGAACCTCAACTTTGGTACACCTAAAATATCCCAGGAAAAAGAGAAATGCATAAAGAACTTGTGGTAATTTTGTACAACGGAATATCACTCAGACGTGAAATCAATGTATATAAGGCCAGTAGCAGCATAAAGAGTGGATTTAGGTATGATGATTTTAAGGGAAATTAGTCACACAGAAAAAGAATCTTATCATAAGATATCACTTATAGAGGGAATGTCAATATCACAACACATGAACTGAATTAGGAAAGAGAACAGAGTCTCACATTTAGCAAAAATCTCTTATGCCTGCTTCAGGGGAAAGGAGAGGTGGTGTGATGCATAAAACCAGAGTTTGATATTAGCACAGGTACCATTCCATAAACCAAATACAGAATAGACAAGACCTACACCTTCCTCAGTGAACGGGACTCAACACCCCTATGCCCCACAGAGGAATATATCTGACTACTAAGAATCTTAAAACCTATGTATTGATATGTCTCCGTAAGGGAATCAATTGTGTCTAGACTGGCATAAACAAGTCAGTGAAAATCAGCTCAACCCCTTTATAAAAATGAATTTCAAAAAAACCCCAAAAAACAGCGAAATTCTTACACAATTCCTTCAGGGTTTCTGATGAAACCTGGAATGACCTTATCTGCAAAGACAGCTGGATGAGACATAAGCCTGGACACTTGGGACTCAGAGGACTTGTGAGATTGGGAGAGAAAATGCAGACCTTTTAAAGTAGTAATGCATGCCACCATTCCATGTGTCCCATATCTCCAGGTAGAAGGGTATATCACTACAATTATAACATGTATGGGAAACCTAGAAAATGGACACCCTGTGATGGCGAAAGGTTTCTAAAACTCTCCTAATTTTTCCTCTCCTTGTGCTCCACTTTTGCATTCCAACTGCTTTACTATCAATCTCCCAACTTAGGAGAGTCAGCCCCTATAACCTCCTGGTTCACACAGTTTGCTAATTGTGCAGAGGATGAAAGGGAAGAGGGAGAACCAATCAGAGAGTAGATGTAGGCATTTGGACGGGGACATGTCACTCTAAGTTCCCGGCAGGAAGAAGAATTAACCAAAGCCTCAACCACCCACAGGGGACCAATATAGCGACCCCTGGAACCAGTATAGGTCCTGAAGCAAAATTGTGGATTTGCGGCCAGCTCACAAAGATGGGATTTGAAAATTGGAGCTCAGGGGCACAGCAATTCACAAACCTGCAGACTTATAAAGGACTACTCTCTTCCAAAAATCTGTTGAGGGAAGGCAATGAAGCGGACTTGAAAATGAGGCAGAATTGCACAAAACATATTTCAAGAGGTAAATTGGAATTGCCTTTAAAGCACAGGAAAAGCATCCCAACTTGGACAGAGATGCACTTGGCCAAAAAGGGCGTATGCCTTTTCTCCTGAATATATTCAGAAGAAAACGCATACGCCCTTTTTGGCCAATCAAGCAAGCGCGCAATACAAATCCACACTACAAAGAATTGTCACTTACCACCGGTCAAAAGGGACATCCAAATATCTGTAAAAACCAGAAAGGCAAGAGAGAGATGGCAAGGGCATGAAGCAATGTGATCCCAATGGTCATAGAGGATTGTGATGACAAGCGCATGGAGAATTGTGATGACAAGATTATGTACCATTTTGTTGACAAAGGCAAGGAGCATTATGATGACAAGGTTCATGGAGCACTGTGATGACAAGCATCACAGAGCATTGTGATTACAGGGGTCATGGAGCATTGGGATGACAAGCGCATGGATCATTGTGATGACAATGGTCATGGAGAATTTTAATGACAAGAGTCCCGGATCATTGTGTTGTCAGGGTTCATGGAGCGTTGTGATGACAGTGGTCATGGAGCATTGTGATGACAGGGGTCATGGCGCATTGTGATGAGAAGGTCATGGAGCATTGGGCTGAAAATGTCCATGGAGTACTGGGATGACAGGGGTCATGGAGCATTGTGATGACAAGGTACTGGAGCACTGTGATGAGAAGACCATGGAGCCTTGTGATGACAAGTCTCATGGAGCATTCTGATGAAAAGTGCCATGGAGCATTGTGATTACAGGGGTCTTGGAGCATTGTGATGACAAGGGCATGGAGCATTGGGATGAGAAGGCCATGGAGCGTTCTGATGACATGCATCATGGAGCTTTGTGATGACAAGGGCATGGAGCATTGCGATTACAGCGGTCTTGGATCACTGTGGTGAAAAGGGCATGGATCATTGTGATGAAAAAGGCATGGAGCCTTGTCATGACAGGGTTCAAGGAGCAAACTGACAACAAGTGTCTGGGAGCATTGTGATGAGAAGACCATGGATAATTGTGATGACGAGCGTCATGGGGCGTTGTGATGATAAGTGTTATGGAACATATTGATCTCAAGGATTTGGAGCATTGTGATGACAGAGGTCATGGAGCATTTTGGTTTCATTGTGATGACAATAGCCTCAAGCATTATGATGATGGGCATGGTGCATTGTGATGACAGGGTTCATGGAGCATTGAGATGAAAAGGGGCATGGAGCATTACGATTACAGGAGTCTTGGAGCATTGTGATGACAAAGGCATGGAACATCGTGAATGAGAAGGCCATGGAGCATTCTGTTGGCATGCATCATGGAGCTTTGTGATGACAAGGGCATGGAGCATTGTGATTACAGGGGTCTTGGAGCATTGTGATGACAAGGGTCATGGAGCCTTGTGATGACAAGGCTGTGGAACATTGTGATGGCAGGGGTCATGGAGCATTGTTATGACAGGGGTAATGGAGCATTGTGATGACAAGGGCATGGAGCATTGGTCTGAAAAGTTTCATGGATTATTGTGATGAGAGGGGGCAAGGAGCATTGTGATGACAAGGGCATGGAACACTGTGATACATGGGTCATGGAGGATTGTAATGAGAAGCGCATGGAGCATTGTGATAAGAATGGCATCGAGCATTGTGATGAAAAGCATCATGGAGCCTGTGATGACAAGGGCATGGAACAATGTGATGAGAGGGTTCATGGAGCATTGTGATGACAATGGCATGCAGCATTGTGATGACAAGGGTCATTGAGCTTTGTGATGACAAAGGTCATGGAGCATTTTGATGACAAGGGTGTGGTGCATTCTGTTGTGAAGGGCAGGGAGCATTGTGATGACAGGGGTTATGGAACATTGTGATGTCAGGGGAATGGAGCATTGTGATGATAAAGGCATGTAGCATTGTTGTGACAAGGGTCATGGAATATTGTGATGACAGGGGTGAGGGAGTATTGTGTTGACTAGTGATGGAACATTGTGATATCAGTGGTGAGAGAGCATTTTGATGAGAAGTGCATGGAGCAGTGTGATGACAAAGATGTGGAGCATTGTGATGACAAGCGCATGGCACATTGTGATGCCATGGGTCATGGAGTATTGTGCTAACAAAGGCATTGAGCATTGGGATGACAAGGGTCACCGAGCATTGTGATGAAATGTTCATGGAGCGCTGTGGTGACAAAGGTCACAGAGCCTTGTGATGATGAGGGCATGAACCATTGTGATGACAAAGGTCATGAAGCATTGTGATGACTGGAGTCACGGAGCATTGTGATGACAGGGGTCATAGAGCATTGTGATGAAAGGGCATGGAGCATTGTGATGACAGGGGCATGTTGCATTGGTTTGACAAGTTTCAGGGATTATTGTGATGACAGTGGGCATGGCGCATTGTGATGACAAGGGCATGGAGCATTGTGATGAGAAGGTCATGGAGTATTGTGAAGAAGGGTGTCAGGGAGCATTGTGATGACATATGTCATGGTCCATTGCGTTGACAATGGAATGGAGCATTGTGATGCCAAGTGTCATGGAGGATTGTGATGACAAAGGTAATGGAGCATTTTGATGACAAGCGCTTGGAGCATTGTGATGACAAGGGTCATGGAGCATTGTGATAACAAGGGCCATTGAGAATTTTGATGACATGTTCATGAAGCATTGTGATGACAATCACATGGAGCTTGCTGTGACAGGGATCATGGAGCATTGCGATGACAAGTGCATAGAGAATTGTGATGACAAAGCATGTAACACTGTGATGAAAAGCATCATGGAGCACAGTGCTGCCAAGAACGTGGAGAATTGTGATGACAGGGGACATGGAGCATTGTAATGACCAGGGCATGGAGTATTGTGATGGCAAGACCGTGGAGCATTGTGATGAGAAGACCATGGATAATTGTGATGATGAGCGTCATGGAGCACTGTAATGACAAGGGGTATGGAGCATTGTGATAACAGGGGTCATGGAGCATTGTGATGACAAGTTTCATGGAGCATTCTGATGACAAGCTTGTGGAGTATTTTGATGACAATGACATGGAGCATTTTGATGAAAATGGCATGGGGCATTGTGATGAAAAAGACATGGAGCCTTTTCATGACAGTTTTCAGGGAGCATTCTGACGACAAGTGTCAGGGAGCATTGTGATGACAAAGGTCATGGAGAATTGTGACGACAAGGGCATGGAGTATTGTGATGACAAGTACATGGAGCTTGCTATGACGGGGTCATGGAGCATTGCGATGAGAAGTGCATAGAGAATTGTGATGACAAAGCATGTAACACTGTGATGAGAAGTGTCATGGAGCATAGTGATGCCAAGATCGTGGACAATTGTGATGACAGGGAACATGGAGCATTATGATGACCAGGGTATGGAGCATTGCGATGGCAAGATCGTGGAGCATTGTGATGAGAAGACCATGGATAATTGTGATGACAAGGGTCATGGAGCACTGTAATGACAAGGGGTATAGAGCATTGTGATGACAGTGGTCATGGAGCATTGTGATGCCCAAGTCATGGAGCACTGTGATGGCAAGACCGTGGAGCATTGTGATGAGAAGACCATGGATAATTGTGATGAGGAGCATCATGGAACACTGTAATGACAAGTGGTATGGAGCCTTGTGATGACAGGGGTCATGGAGCATTGTTATGACAGTGGTCATGGAGCATTGTGATGACAAGGGTCATGGAGCATTTTGATGACAAGGGCGTGGAGCATTGTGATGAGAAGACCATGGACAATTGTGATTACGAGTGTCATGGAGCACTGTAATGACAAGCAGTATGGAGCATTGTGATGACAGGGGTCATGGAGCATTGTGATGACTGGGGACATGGAGCATTGTGATGACCAGGGCATGGAGCATTGTGATGGCAAGACCGTGGAGCACTGTGATTAGAAGACCATGGATAATTGTGATGACGAACATCATGGAGCACTGTGTTGACAAGGGGCATCAAGCATTGTGATGACAGGTGTCATGGAGCATTGTGATGACAGGGCTCATGGATCATTGAGATGACAAGGGTCACGGAGCATTCTGATGACAAGCTTGTGGAGTATTGTGATGACAATGGCATGAAGCATTGTGATGAAAAGGGCACGGATCATTGTGATGAAAAATGCATGGAGACTTGTCATAACAGGTTTCAATGAGCATACTGATGACAAGAGTCAGGGAACATTGTGATGACAAGTGTATTGAGAATTGTTATGATAAAGGTCATGGAGAATTGTGATGAGAAGTCCATGGATAATTGTGATGACCAGCGTCATGGGGCGTTGTGATGACAAGTGTTATGGAACACTGTGTTCACAAGGGTTTGGAGCATTGTGATGAGAGAGGTCATGGAGAATTTTGATTTCATTGTGATGACAATAGCATGAAGCATTATGATGATGGGCATGGTGCATTGTGATGACAGGGTTCATGGAGCCTTGAGATGAAAAGAGGCATGGATCATTGTAATAACAAGGGTCTTGGAGCATTGTGATGACAAGGGCATGGAGTATTGTGATGAGAAGGCCATGGAGCATTCTGATGACATGTGTCAGGGAGCTTTGTGATGACATGGGCATGGAGCATTGTGATTACAGGGGTCTTGGAGCATTGTGATGACAAGGGCCATGGAGTCTTGTGATGACAAGGCCGTAGAACATTGTGATGGCAGGGGTCATGGAGCATTGTTATGACAGGTGTAATGGAGCATTGTGATGACAAGGGCATGGAGCATTGGTCTGAAAAGTTTCATGGATTATTGTGATGAGAGTGAGCATGGAGCATTGTGATGACAAGGGCACGGAACACAGTGATACATGTGTCATGGAGGATTGCAATGACAAGGGCATGGAGCATTGTGATGACAAGCGTCATGGAGCTTTGTGATGACAACGGCATGGAGCAATGTGATGAGAGGTTTCATGGAGCTTTGTGATGAAAATGGCATGGAGCATTGTGATGCCAAGGGTCATGGAGCTTTGTGATGACATAGGCCATGGAACATTTTGATGACAAGAGCGTGGTGCATTGTGATGAGAAGGGCAGGGAGCATTGTGATGACAGGGTCATGGAGCAATTGGATGAAAAGGGTCATGGAACATTTTGATGACAGTGTTTATGGAACATTGTGATGTTAGGGGTCATGGAGCATTGTGATGAAAAGGGTCATGGAGCATTGTGATGACAGGGGTTATGGAACATTGTGATGTCAGGGGTCATGGAGCATTGTGATGATAAGAGCATGTAGCATTGTTGTGACAAGGGTCATGGAACATTGGGATGACAGGGTGGAGGGAGTATTGTGTTGACTAGTGATGGAACATTGTGAAATCAGTGGTGAGAGAGCATTTTGATGAGAGGTGCATGGAGCATTGTGATGACAAGGCTGTGGAGCATTGTGATGAGAAACGCAGGGCACATTGTGATGACATGTGTCACGGATCATTGTGCTGACAAACGCATGGAGCATTGTGATGACAAGGTTTGTGGAGCATTGTGATGACAACGATGTGGAGCATTGTGATGACAAGCGCATGGCACATTTGATGCCATGTGTCATGGAGTAATGTGCTGACAAAGGCATGGAGCATTGTGATGACAAGGGTCACCGAGCATTGTGATGAAATGTTCATGGAGTGTTGTGGTCACAAAGGTCACAGAGCCTTGTGATGACGAGGGCATGGACCATTGTGATGACAAAGGTAATAAAGCATTGTGATAACTGGAGTCACGGAGCATTGTGATGACAGGGGTCATAGAGCATTGTGATGAAAGGGCATAGAGCATTGTGATGACAGGGTCATGGAGCATTTTTCTGACAAGTTTCATGGATTATTGTGATGACAGTGGATATGGCGCATTGTGATGACAAGGGCATGGAGCATTGTGATGACAAGGGCATGGAGTATTGTGAAGAAGGGTGTCAGGGAGCATTGTGATGACATATGTCATGGTCTATTGCAATGACAATGGAATGTAGCATTGTGATGCCAAGTGTCATGGAGGATTGTGATGACAAAGGTAATGGAGCACTTTGATGACAAGGGCTTGGAGCATTGTGATGACAAGGGTCATGGCGCATTGTGATAACAAGGGCCATTGATAATTTTGATGACATGTTCATGAAGCATTGTGATGACAATCACATGGAGCTTGCTATGACAGGGGTCATGGAGCATTACGATGACAAGTGCATAGAGAATTGTGATGACAAAACATGTAACACTGTGATGAGAAGTATCATGGAGCATAGTGATGCCAAGAACGTGGAGAATTGTGATGACAGGGGACATGGAGCATTGTGATGACCAGGGCATGGAGCATTGTGATGGCAAGACCGTGGAGCATTGTGATGAGAAGACCATGGATAATTGTGATGACGAGCGTCATGGAGCACTGTAATGACAAGGGGTATGGAGCATTGTGATGACAGGTGTCATGGAGCATTGTGATGACTGGGGACATGGAGCATCGTGATGACCAAGGCATGGAGCATTGTGTTGGCAAGACCGTGGAGCATTGTGATGAGAAGACCATGGATAATTGTGATGACGAGCGTCATGGAACACTGTAATGACAAGGGGTATGGAGCTTTGTGATGACTGGGGTCATGGAGCATTCTGAAGACAATGATCATGGAGCATTCTGATGACAAGCTTGTGGAGTATTGTGAGGACAATGACCTGGAGCGTTGTGATGAAAAGGGCATGGAGCATTCTGATGAAAAAGGCATGGAGCCTTTTCATGACAGTGTTCAAGGAGTATTCTGACGACAAGTGTCAGGGAGCATTGTGATGACAAGTGTATTGAGAATTGTGATGACAAGGTCATGGAGCATTGTGACAACAAGTGCATGGAGTATTGTCATGACAGTCATCATGGACTGTTGTGATGACAAGTGTTATGGAACATTGTGATCACAAGGGGTTGGAGCATTGTGATAACAGAGGTCATGGACCATTTTGATTTCAAGGAGCATGGAGCATTGTGATGACAAGGGCATGGAGCAATGTGATCCCAAGGTTCATGGAGGATTGTGATGAAAATGGTAATGGAGTATTTTTATGACAAGCTCATGGAGCATTGTGATGACAAAGTCATGTAGGATTTTGATGACACAGGCATGGAGAATTGTGATGATAAGGGCCATGGAGCACTGTGATGATAAGCGTCACGGAGCATTGTGATTACAGGGGTCATGGAGCATTGGGATGACAAGGGCATGGATCATTGTGATGACAAGTGTCATGGAGCATTGGGCTGAAAATGTTCATGGAGCATTGTGATGACAAGGGAATGGAGCATTGTGATGACAAGAGTCCCGGATCATTGTGTTGTCAGGGGTCATGGAGTGTTGTGATGACAGTGGTCATGGAGGACTGTGATGATATGGGTCATGGAGGATTGTGATGAGAAGGTCATGAAGCATTGGGCTGAAAATGTTCATGGATTATTGTGATGACAGGGGTCATGGAGCATTGTAATGAGAAGGGAATTGAGCACTGTGATGACAAGGTCCTGGAGCATTGTGTTGGGAAGTCCATGGAGCCTTGTGATGACAATGGTGTGGAACATTTTGATGGCAGTGGTCATGGAGCATTGTTATGACAGGGGTAATGGAGCATTGTGATGAGAAGGGCATGGAGCATTGGTCTGAAATTTTCATGGATTATTGTGATGAGAGTGGGCATGGAGCATTGTGATGACAAGGTCACAGAACACTGTGATCCATGGGTCATGGAGGATTGTAATGACAAGGGCATGGAGCATTGTGATGAGAAGGGCATCGAACATTGTTTTGACAAGCGTCATGGAGCTTTGTGATGACAAGGGCATGGAACAATGTGATGAGAGGGTTCATGGAACACTGTGATTCCAAGGGTTATGGAGCTTTGTGATGACAAAAGTCATGGAGCGTTTTGATGTCAAGGGCGTGGTGCATTGTGATGAGAAGGGCAGGGAGCATTTTGATGACAGGGTCATGCAGCAATTTGATGAAAAGTGTAATGGAACATTTTGATGACAGGGGTTATAGAACATTGTGATGTCAGGGGTCATGGAGCTTTGGGATGAAAAGGGTCATGGAGCATTTTGATGACAGGGGTTATGGAACATTGTGATGTCAGGGGTCATGGAACATTGTGATGATAAGGGGATGTAGCATTGTGATGACAGGGGTCATGGAACATTGTGATTACAGGGGTGAGGGAGTATTGTGATGACTAGTGATGGAACATTGTGATATCTCTGTTGAGAGAGCATTTTGATGAGAAGTGCATGGAGCATTGTGATTACAAGGTTTATGGAGCATTACGATGACAAGGTTGTGGACCGTTGTGATGAAAATCACGTGGCACATTGTGATGACAAGGGTCATGGAGCATTGTTCTGACAAAGGCATGGAGCATTGTGATGACAAGGGTCACGGAGCATTGTGATGAAAAGTTCATGGAGTATTGTGGTTACAAAGGTCACAGAGCCTTGTGATGATGTGGGCATGGACCACTGTGATGACAAATGCTATGAAGCATTGTGATGACTGGAGTCACAGAGCATTGTGATGACAGGGGTCATGTAGCATTGTGATGACAAGGGCATGGAGCATTGTGATGACAGGGGTATGGAGCATTGGTCTGACATGTTTAAGAGATTATTGTGATGACAGTGGGCATGGGGCATTGTGATGACAAGGGCATGGGGCATTGTGATGAGAAGGTCATGGAGTATTGTGAAAACAGGTGTCAGGGAGCATTGTGATGACATATGTCATGGTCCATTGCAATGACAATGGCATGGAGCATTGTGATGCCAAATGTAATGGAGGATTGTGATGACAAATATAATGGAGCATTGTGATGACTAGGGCTTGGAGCATTATGATGACAAGGGCCATTGAAAATTTTCATGACAAAGTCGTGAAGCATTGTGATGACAAGGTGCTGGAGCATTGTGATGAGAAAACCATGGAGCCTTGTGAGACAAGTCTGATGGAGCATACTGATGAAAAGGGGCATGGAGCATTGTGATTAGAGTGTCTTGGAAAATTCTGATGACAAGGGCATGGAGCATTGTGATGAGAAGGCCAAGGAGCAGTCTGATGACATGCGTCATTGAGCTTTGTGATGACAAGGGCATGGAGCATTGTAATTACAGGTGTCTTGGAGCATTGTGATGAAAAAGGCATGGATCATTGTGATGAAAAAGGCATGGAGCCTTGTCATGACAGGGTTCAAGGAGCATACAGAGAACAAGTGTCTGGGAGCATTTTGATGACAAGTGTATTGAGCATTGTGATGACAAAAGTCATGGAGCATTGTGATGAGAAGACCATAGATAATTGTGATGATGAGCGTCATGGGGCATTGTGATGACAAGTGTTATGGAATATTGTGATCACAAGGGTTTGGAGCAGTGTTATGACAGAGGTCATGGAGAATTTTGATTTCATTGTGATGACAATAGCCTGAAGCATTATGATGATGGGCATGGTGCATTGTGATGACAGGGTTCATGGATCATTGAGATAAAAAGGGACATGGAGCATTGTGATTACAGGGGTCTTGGAGCATTGTGATGAGAAGGGTCATGGAGCCTTGTGATGACAAGGCCATGGAACATCGTGATTGCAGGGGTCATGGAGCATTGTTATCACAGGGTTAATGGAGCATTGTGATGGCAAGGGCATGGAGCATTCTGATGACATGCATCATGGAGCTTTGTGATGACAAGGGCATGTAGCACTGTGATTACAGGGGTCTTGGAGCATTGTGATGACAAGGGTCATGGAGCCTTGTGATGACAAGGCCGTGGAACGTTGTGATGGCAGGGGTCATGGAGCATTGTTATGACAGGGGTAATGGAGCATTGTGATGACAAGGGCATGGAACATTTGTCTGAAATGTTTCAAGGATTATTGTGATGAGAATGGGCATGGAGCATTGTGATGACAAGGGCACGGAACACAGTGATACATGGGTCATGGAGCATTGTGATGAGAAGGGCATCGAGCAGTGTGATGGCAAGCACCATGGAGCTTTTAGATGACAATTGCATGGAACAATGTGATGAGAGGTTTCATGGAGTATTGTGATGACAATGGCATGGAGCATTGTGATGCCAAGGGTCATGGAGCTTTGTGATGACAAAGGTCATGGAACATTTTGATGACAAGGGCGTGGTGCATTGTGATGAGAAGGGCAGGGAGCATTGTGATGACATTGTCATGGACCAATTTGATGAAAAGGGTCATGGAACATTTTGATGAGAGGCTTTATGTAACATTGTGATGTCAGGGGTCATGGAGCATTTTGATGAAAAGGGTCATGGAGCATTTTGATGACAGGGGTTATGGAACATTGTGATGTCAGGGATCATCGAACATTGTGATGATAAGTGCATGTAGCATTGTGATGACAGGAGTCATGGAACATTGTGATGACAGGGTTGAGGGAGTAGTGTGATGAATAGTGATGTACCATTGTGATATCAGTGGTGAGCGAGCATTTTGATTTGAAGTGCATGGAGCATTGTGATGACAAGGTTTATGGAGCATTGTGATGACAAGATTGTGGAGCACTGTGACGACAAGCGCATGGTGCATTGTGATGACATGGGTCATGGAGCATTGTGCTGACAAGCACATGGAGCATTGTGATGACAAGGGTCCTGGAGCATTGTGCTGAGAAAGGCATAGAGCATTGTGATGACATGGGTCAAAGAGCATTGTGATGAAAAGTTCATGAAGCATTGTGGTTAAAAAGGTCACAGAGACTGTTGATGACAAGGGCATGGACCACTGTGATGACAAAGGTCATGAAGCCTTGTGATGACTGGAGTCACGGAGCATTGTGATGACAGGGGTCATGGAACATTGTGATAACAAGGGCATGGGGCATTGTGATGACAAGGGCATGGAGCATTGGTCTAATAAGTTTCATGGCTTATTGTGATGACAGTTGGAATGGCGCATTGTGATGACAAGGGCATGGAGCATTGTGATGACCAGGTCATTCATTATTGTGAAGACAGGTGTCAGGGAGCATTGTGATGACATATGTAATGGCCCATTGTGATGACAATGCCATGGAGCATTGTGATGCCAAGTGTCATGGAGGATTCTGATGACAAAGGTAATGGAGCATTGTGATGACAATGGCTTGGAGCATTGTGATGACAAGGGTCAGGGAGCCTTGTGCTGACAAGTGCATGGAAAATTGTGATGACAAGGGACATGGAGCATTCTGATGACAAGCTTGTGGAGTATTTTGATGACAATGGCATGGAGCATTGGGATGAAAACGGCATGGTGCCTTTTGATGAAAAAGGCATGGAGCCTTTTTGTGCCAGGGTTCAAGAAGCATTCTGATGACAAGTGTCAGGGAGCATTGTGATGACAAGTGTATCGAGAATTGTGATGACAAAGGTCATGGAGCATTGTGATGAAAAGGGCATGGAGTATTGTGATGACAGGCATCATGGAGCATTGTGATGACAAGTGTTATGGAACATTGTGATCACAAGGGTTTGGAGCATTGTGATGACAGAGGTCATGGATCATTTTGATTTCAAGAAGCATGGAGCATTGTGATGACAAGGGCATGGAGCAATGTGATCCCAAGGTTCATGGAGGATTGTGATGGCAATGGTAATGGAGTATTGTGATGACAAGTGCATAGAACATTGTAATGACAAGGTCATGTAGCATTTTGCTGACAAAGGCATGGAGCATTGTGATGACAGGTGTCATGGAGCACTGTGATGACAAGCGTCACGGAGCATTGTGATTACAGGGGTCATGGAGCATTGGGATGACAAGGGCATGCATCATTGTGATGACAAGTGTCATGGAGCATTGGGCTGAAAATGTTCATGGAGTATTGTGATGGCAGGCGTCATGGAGCATTGTGATGACTAGGGAATGGAGCATTGTGATGACAAGAGTCCGGGATCATTGTGTTGTCAGGTGATATTGAGCGTTGTGATGACTGTGGTCATGGAGAATTGTGATGATATTGGTCATGGAGCATTGTGATGAGAAGGTCATGGAGCATTGGGCTGAAAATGTTCATGGAGTATTGTGATGACAGGGGTCATGGAGCATTGTGATGATAAGGGAATGGAGCATTTTGATGACAAAGTCCTGGAGCATTGTGATGAGAAGACCATGGAGCCTTGTGATGACAAGTCTCATGGAGCATTCTGATGAAAAGGGGCATGGACCATTGTGATTACAGGGGTCTTGGAGCATTGTGATGACAAGGGCATGGAGCATTGTGATGAGAAAGGCATGGAGCATTCTGATGACATGCATCATGGAGCTTTGTGATGACAAGGGTATGGAACATTGTGATTACAGGGGTCTTGGAGCATTGTGATGAAAATGGCATGGATCATTGTGATGAAAATGGCATGGAGCCTTGTTCTGAAAGGGTTCAGGGAGCATACTGATGGCAAGAGTCAGGGAGCATTGTGATGACATGTGTATTGCGCATTGTGATGACAAATGTCATGGGGCATTGTGATGAGAAGTCCATGGATAATTGTGATGACTAGCGTCATGGGGTATTGTGATGACAAGTGTTATGGAACATTGTGATCACAAGGGTTTGGAGCATTGTGATGACAGAGGTCATAGAGCATTTTGATTTCATTGTGATGACAAGAGCATGAAGCATTATGATGATGGGCATGGTGCATTGTGATGACAGGGTTCATGGAGCATTGTGATGAAAGGTGGCATGGAGCTTTGGTCTGACAAGTTTCATGGATTATTTTGATGACAGTGGGCATGGCACATTGTGATGACAAGGGCATGGAGCATTGTGATGACAAGGTCATGGAGTATTGTGAAGACAGGTGTCAGGGAGCATTGTGATGACATATGTCATGTTCCATTGTGATGACAATAGCACGGAGCATTGTGATGCCAAGTGTCATGGAGGATTGTTGTGACAAAGGTAAAGGAGCATTGTGATGATAAGCACATGGAGCATTGAGATGACAAGGGCCATTGATAATTTTAATGTCCATGTCCTGAAACATTGTGATGACAAGTGCATGGAGCTTCCTATGACAGGGGTCATGGAGCATTGCGATGACAAGTGCATGGAGTATTGTTATGACAAGAGCATATAACATTTTGATGAGAAGTGCCATGGAGCATTGTGATGACAAGGACGTGGAGAATTGTGAGGACAAGGGACATTGAGCTTTGAGATGACCAGGGCATGGAGCATTGTGATGGCAAAACCGTGGAGCATTGTGATGAGAAGACCTTGGGTAATTGTGATGACGAGCATCATGGAGCACTGTAATGACAAGGGGCATGAAGCATTGTGATGATAGGTTTCAGGGAGCATTGTGATGACAGGGGTCATGGAGCATTGTGATGACAAGGGCATGGAGCATTGTGATGACAAGGGTACGGAACATTGTGATGAAAAGTGCCATTGAGAATTTTGATGATAAAGTCGTGAAGCATTGTGATGACAAACACTTGGAGCTTGCTATGACAGGGGTCATGGAACATTGCAATGACAAGTGCATGGAGAATTGTGATGAAACGAGCATGTAACTTTGTGATGAGAAGTGTCATGTAGCATTGTGATGACAAGTACGTGGAGAATTGTTATGACAAGGGACATGGAGCATTGTGATAACCAGGGAATGGAGCATTGTGATGACAGGGGTCATGGAGCATTATTATGACAAGGGCCATGGTGCATTCTGATATAAGATATCACTTATGAAGGGAATGTAAACCTGGCTACATATGAACTGAATTAGGAAAGAGAACAGAGTCTCAGATTTAGAAAACACTCTTATGCTTGCTTAAGGGGGAAGGAGAGGTGGGGAGACACACAAAACCAGAGTTTGATATTAACACAGGTACCATTCCATAATCCAAATACAGAAGAGACAAGCCCGACTCCTTCCTCAGTGAATGGGACTCAACACCCCTATTCCCCACAGAGAAATATATCTGACTAGTAAGGATCTTAAAACCTATGTATTGATATGTCTCCATAAGGGAACCAAGTGTGTCTAGAATGACATAAACACGGCAGTGAGAATCAGCTCAAACCCACTATAGAAAGGAATTTCAAAACAAAACAAAGAAACAGTGAAATTCTTACACAACACCTTCAGGGGTTCTGCTGAAACTTGGAATGACCCTATCTACAACAACAGCTGGATGTGGCATAAGGCTGTTCACCTGGGACTGAGAGGATTGGTGAGATTGGGTGAGAAAATGCAGACGCTTTAAAGCAATAATGCCTGCCACTGATTCCATGGTTCCCAACTCTCCAGGTGGAAGGGAATATCACTACAGTTATAACATGTATGGGAAACCTAGAGAATGGACACCCTCTGATGGTGAAAGGTTTCTAAAACTCTACTAATTTTTTTCCCTCCATGTGCTGCAGCTTGACATTCCAACTGCTTTAATATCAATCTCCCAACTTGGAGAGTCAGCCCCTATAACCTCCTGGTTCGCACAGTTGGCACATTTTGCAGAGGATATAAGGGAAGAGGGAGAACCAATGAGAGAGTAGCTGTAGGCATTTGGACGGCCACATGTCACTCTAATTTCCCGTCACGAAGAAGAATTAACCAAACTCTCAGCCTGCCCCACCCCCATAACTAGTATAGGTCCTGAAGCAAAATTGTGGGTTTGCGGTCAGCTCACAAAAACACAAGTTGAAAAATGGAGCTCAGGGGTCCAGCAATTCACTAACTTGCAGAGTTATACAGGACTACTCTCTTCCAAAAATCTGTTGAGGAAAAGCCATGAGGCGGACTTGAAAATGAGGGAGATTTGCACGAAACAGATTTCCAGAAGTACATTGGAATCGCCTTTAAACACAGGAAAAGCATCACAACTTCGACAATTATGGAATTGTCCATAAAGGGCGCATGCTTTTTCTCCTGAATATATTCAGGAGAAAACGCATACACCCATTTTGGCCAACCAAGCAACCGCACAATGCAAATCTGCACTACAAAGAAGTATCACTTCCCACCAGTCAAAAGGGATATCCGTAAAATGTGTAAAAACCAGAAAGGTAAGAGGGGCTCTAGAGAACAGGGAGCCTTGTTTGCTGATGGGTGGGATGCAGATTGCCAACAGCCACTCTGGAGCAGTGCATTGTGTTCCCTAAAAGAATTAAACAACAGAGCTTCACAACCTAAGGCACTTCCAGTCATGGGAATATACCTTGGGGAAATTGAAAATCAATAAGACACAGCCAACCCAAAATATAGGGCAGCACTGCTTACAAGAACCTCGACTTCGGGACACCTTAAATATCCCAGGAAAGACAAAAATAGTAAAGAAATTGTGGTACATATGTACGATGGAATATCCCTCAGCCATGAAATCAATGTCATAAGGCCAGTAGCAGCATAATGAGTGGATTCATGTACGATGATTGTAACTGAAATAAGTCACACAGAAAAAGAAACTTATCATAAGATATCACTTATGAAGGTCTTGTAAACATGGCTACACATGAACTGAATTAGGAAAGAGAAGAGTCTCACATTTAGAAAACACTCTTATGCCTGCTCAAGAGGAAAGGAGAGGTGGGGTGATGCATAAAACCAGAGTTTGATATTAGCACAGGTACGGTTGCATAATCCAAATACAAAATAGACAAGACCTACTCTTTCCTCACTGAACGGGGCTCAACACCCCTATTCCCCTCAGAGTAGTATATCTGACTAGTAAGAATCTTAAAACCTATGTATTGATATGTCTCCATAAGGTAACCAAGTGTGTCTAGAATGACATAAACACGGCAGAGAGAATCAGCTCAAACCCACTATAAAAATGAATTTCAAAACAAAACAAATAAACAGTGAAATTCTTACACAATACCTTCAGGGGTTCTGATGAAACTTAGAATGACACTATCTACAATGACAGCTGGATGTGGCATAAGGCTGGTCACTTGGGACTGAGAGGATTGGTGAGATTGGGTGAGAAAATGCAGACTGTTTAAAGCAATAATACCTGGCACCCATTCCATGGGTCCCAACTCTCCAGGTAGAAGGGAATATCAGTACAGTTATAACATGTATGGGAAACCTAGAGAATGGACACCATCTGATGGTGAAAGGTTTCTAAAACTCTACTAATTTTTTTCTCTCCTTGTGCACCAGTTTGACATTCCAACTGCTTTAGTATCAATCTCCCAAATTGGAGAGTCAGCACCTATAACCTCCTGGTTCGCACACTTGGCACGTTGTGTAGAGGATATAAGGGAAGAGGGAGAAACAATTAGAGAGTAGCAGTAGGCATTTGGATGGCCACATGTCACTCTAAATTCCCGTCACAAAGACGAATTAACAAACTCTGAGCCAGCCCCCCCAATGGAACCAGTATAGGTCCTGAAGCAAAATTGTGGATTGGCAGTCAGCTCACAAAAACGCGAGTTGAAAAATGGAGCTCAGGGGCACAGCAATTCACTAACTTGCAGAGTTATAAAGGACTACTCTCTTCCAAAAATCTGTTGAGAGAAAGCCATGAGGCGGACTTGAAAATGAGGCAGAAGTGCACGAAACAGATTTCCAGAAGTACATTGGGATCGCCTTTAAACACAGGAAAAGCTTCACAACTTCAACAATTATGGAATTGTCCATAAAGGGCGCATGCGTTTTCTCCTGAATATATTCAGGAGAAAACGCATACGCCCATTTTGGCCAACCAAGCAACCGCACAATGCAAATCTGCACTACAAAGAAGTATCACTTCCAACCGGTCAAAAGGGACATCCGTAAAATGTGTAAAAACAAGAAAGGCAAGACAGGATCTGGAGAACAGGGAGCCTTGTTATGCGGATGGGTGGGATGTAAATTACCGACAGCCACTCTGGAGGAGTGCATTGTGTTCCCAAAAAGAAGTAAACAACAGTGCTTCACAACCTAATGCACTTCCAGTCACGGGAATATACCTTGGGAAAATTGAAAATCAATAAGACACAGCCACCTGAAAATTTATGGCAGCATTGCTTACAAGAACCTCGAATTCGGACACCTTATAAATACCAGGAGAGACAAAAATGGTAAAGAAATTGTGGTACATACGTATGATGGAATATCCCTCAGCCATGAAGTCAATGTCATAAGGCCAGTAGCAGCATAATGACGGGATTCATGTACGATGATTCTAACTGAAAAAATCACACAGAAAAATAAACTTATCATAAGATATCACTTATGAGGGTATATAAACATGGCTACACATGGAAGGAAATAGGAAAGGGAACAGAGTCTCATATTTAGAAAACACTCTTATGCATGCTTAAGGGGAAAGCAGAGGTGGGGTGATGAATAAAACCAGAGTTTCATATTAGCACAGGTACGGTTCCATAATCCAAATACAGAATAGACAAGACCTACTACTTCCTCTGTGAACGGGACTCAAAACCCCATATTTCCCGCAGAGGAATATATCTTACTAGTAAGAATCTTAAAACCTATGTATTGATATGTCTCCGTAAGGGAATCAAGTGTGTCTAGACTGGCATAAACATGGCAGCGAGAATCAGCTCAAAACCACTAGAAAAAGAAATTCAAAAACAAAACAAAAAACAGGGAAATTCTTTACAATTCCTTCAGGGTCACTGATGAAACCTGGAATGACCCTATCTACAACGACAGCTGGATGTGGCATAAGGCTGGACACTTGGGACTGAGAGGCTTGGTGAGAGTGGGTGAGCAAATGCAGACCCTTTAAAACAATAATATGTGAAACCCATTCCATGGGTCTCAACTCTGCAGGTTGAAGGAACTATTACTACAGCTATAACATGTACGGAAAACCTAGAGAACGGACACACTGTGAATACGAAAGGTTTCTAAAACTCAAAGAATAGTCCCTCTCCTGGTGCTCCGGTTTGACTTTCCAACTGCTTTATTATCAGTCTCCCAACTTGAAGAGACAGCCACTTTAACCTGCTGGTTCACACTGGTTGCCAATTTGGCAGAGGATGAAAGGGAAGAGGGAGAAACAATGAGAGAGTAGCTGTTAGGTATTTGGACGGGCACATGTCACTCTAATTTCCCGGTAGGAAGAAGAATTAACAAAAGTCTAAGCCACCCACCGGGAACCAGTATACGTCCTGAACCAAAATTTTGGACTTGCGTTCAGCTCACAAAAAACGAGTTGAAAAATTGAGCTCAGGGGCACAGCAATTCAAAAACTGGCAGAGTAATAAAGGACAACTATCGTCCAAAAATTTGTTGAGGGAAGGAAACGAGGTGGATTTGAAAGGCAGGCAGAATAGCAGGAAACAGATTTCAAGAGGTACGTTGGAATCGCCTTTAAAGCACAGGAACAGTGGCACAACTTCGACAATAATGCACTTGGCCATAAAGGGCGTATGCGTTTTCTCCTGAATATATTCAGGAGACAATAGATACGCCCTTTTTGGCCAAGCAAGAAAGCAGGTAATGCAAATCTGCACTACAAAGAATTATCACTTCCCACTGGTCAAAAGGGACAGCCACAAAATGTGTAAAATCCAGAAAGGCAAGACAGGCCCTGGAGAACAGGGAGCCATGTTATGCTGATGGGCGGGATGTAAATTGCCAACTGCCTCTCTGGAGGAATGCATTGTGTGGCCTAAAACAAGTAAACAACAGAGCTACAGAGCCAAGGGCACTTTCAGTCTAGGGAATATACCTTGGGAAAACTGAAAATCAGTAAGAAAGAGCCACCTCAAAATTTAGGGCTGCACGGCTTACAAGAACCTCAACTTGGGTACACATTAAATATCCCAGGAAATATAAAAATGGTTCAAAATATTGTGGTACTTACGTACTATGGAATATCCCTCAACCATGAAATAAAAGTCATAAGACCAGTAGCAGCAAAATGAGTGGATTCAGGTACGATGATTCTAAGTGAAATAAGTCACAGAGAAAAAGAAACTTATCATAAGATATCACTTATGAAGATCCTGTAAACATGGCTACACTTGAACTGAGTTATGAAAGAGAACAGAGTCTCACATTTAGAAAACACTCTTATGCCTGCTTCAGGGGGAAGGAGAGGTGGGGTGATGCATAAACCCAGAGTTTGATATAAGCACAGGTACCGTTCCAAAAACAAACTATGGAATACACAAGACCTACACCTTCCTCAGTGAAAGGGACTCAAAACCCCATATTTCCCGCAGAGGAATATATCTGTCTAGTAAGAATCTTAAAACCTATGAATTCATGTGTCTCCGTAAGGGAAACAAGTGGGTCTAGACTGGCATAAACATGGCAGCGAGAATCAGCTCAAACCCACTATAAAAAGGAATTTCAAAAACAAAACAAAAAAACTGGAAAATTCTTTACAATTCCTTCAGGGTCTCTGATGAAACCTGGAATGACCCTATCTACAACGACAGCTGGATGTGGCATAAGGCTGGACACTTGGGACTGAGAGGATTGGTGAGATTGGGTGAGCAAATGCAGACCCTTTAAAGCAATAATGCATGGCACCCATTCCATGGGTCCCAACTCTCCAGGTTGAAGGGAATATTACTACAGCTATAACATGTACGGGAAACCTAGAGAACGGACACACTGTGAATACGAAAGGTTTCTAAAACTGAACGAATAGTCCCTATCCTGGTGCTCCGGTTTGACTTTCCATCTGCTTTACTATCAACCTCCCAACTTGGAGAGACAGCCCCTTTAACCTCCTGGTTCGCACAGGTTGCCAATTTGGCAGAGGATGAAAGGGAAGAGGGAGAACCAATGAGAGAGTAGCTGTTAGGCATTTGGACGGGCACATATCACTGTAATTTCCCGGCAAGAAGAAGAATTAACCAAAGTCTCAGCAACCCACCGGGAACCAGTATAGGTCCTGAAACAAAATTTTGGACTTGCGGTCAGCTCACCAAAAACGAGTTGAAAAATGGAGCTCAGGGGCACAGCAATTCACAAACTGGCCGAGTAATGAAGGACAACTCTCTTGCAAAAATCTGTTGAGGGAAGGCAACGAGGCGGACTTGAAAGCGAGGCAGAATAGCAGGAAACAGATTTCAAGAGGTACGTTGGAATCGCCTTTAAAGCACAGGAAGAGGGGCACAACTTCGACAATGATGCACTTTGCCGAAAAGGGCGTATGAGTTTTCTCCTGAATATATTCAGGAGAAAACGCATATGCCCTTTTTGGCCAAGCAAGCAAGCGGGCAATGCAAATCTGCACTACAAAGAAGTATCATTTCCCACCGGTCAAAAGGGACATCCACAAAATGTGTAAAAACCAGAAAGGCAAGACAGGCCCTGGAGAACAGGGAGCCTTGTTATGCTGATGGGCGGGATGTAAATTGCCAACTGCCTCTCTGGAGGAGTGCACTGTGTTCACTAAAACATGTAAAGAACTGAGATACAGAGCCAAGGGCACTTTCAGTCTAGGGAATATACCTTGGGAAAACTGAAAATCAATAAGACAGAGCCACCCCAAAATTTAGGGCTGCACTGCTTACAAGGACCTCAACTTGGGTACACCTTAAATATCCCAGGAAATATAAAAATGGTTCAAAAAATTGTGGTACTTACGTACGATGGAATATCCCTCAGCCATGAAATCAATGTCATAAGACCAGTAGCAGCAAAATGGGTGGATTCAGGTACGATGATTCTAAGTGAAATAAGTCACAGAGAAAAAGAAACTTATCATAAGATATCACTTATGAAGATCCTGTAAACGTGGCTAAACTTGAACTGATTTAGGAAAGAGAACAGTGTCTCACATTTAGAAAACACTCTTATGCCTGCTTAAGGGGGAAGGAGAGGTGGGGTGATGCATAAAACCAGAGTTTGATATAAGCACAGGTACCGTTCCAAAAACCAACTATGGAATAGACAAGACCTACACCTTCCTCAGTGAAAGGGACTCAAAACCCCATATTTCCCGCAGAGGAATATATCTGACTAGTAAGAATCTTAAAACCTATGTATTGATATGTCTCTGTAAGGGGATCAAGTGTGTCTAGACTGACATAAACATGGCAGCGAGAATCAGCTCCAACCCACTCTAAAAAGGAATTTCAAAAACAAAACAAAAAAACTGGGAAATTCTTTACAATTACTTCAGGTTCTCTGATGAAACCTTGAATGACCCTATCTACAACGACAGCTGGATGTGGCATAAGTAGGGACACTTGGGACTGAGACGATTGGTGAGATTGGGTGAGCAAATGCAGACCCTTTAAAGCACAAATGCCTGGCACCCATTCCATGGGTCCCAACTCTCCAGTATGAAGGGAATATTACTACAGTTATAACATGTACTGGAAACCTAGAGAACGGACACACTGTGAATACGAAAGGTTTCTAAAACTGAACGAATTGTCCCTCTCCTGGTGCTCCGGTTTGACTTTCCATCTGCTTTACTATCAATCTCCCAACTTGGAGAGACAGCCCCTTTAACCTCCTGGTTCGCACAGGTTGCCAGTTTGGCAGAGGATGAAAGGGAAGAGGGAGAACCAATGAGAGAGTAGCTGTTAAGCATTTGGACGGGCACATATCACTGTAATTTCCCGGCAGGAAGAAGTATTAAGCAAAGTCTCAGCGACCCACCCGGAACCAGTATAGTTTCTGAACCAAAATTTTGGACTTGCGGTCAGCTCACCAAAAACGAGTTGAAAAATGGAGCTCAGGGGCACAGCAATTCACAAACTGGCCGAGTAATAAAGGGCAACTATCGTCCAAAAATCTGTTGAGGCAAGGCAACGTGGTGGACTTGAAAGCGAGGCAGAATAGCAGGAAACAGATTTCAAGAGGTACGTTGGAATCGCCTTTAAAGCACAGGAAGAGGGGCACAACCTCGACAATGATGCACTTGGCCAAATAGGGTGTAGGCGTTTTATCCTGAATATATTCAGGAGAAAACGCATACGCCCTTTCTGGCCAAGCAAGCAAGCGGGCAATGCAAATCTGCACTACAAAGAAGTATCACTTCCCACCGGTCAAAAGGGACATCCACAAAATGTGTAAAAATCAGAAAGGCAAGACAGGCCCTGGAGAACAGGGAGCCTTGTTATGCTGATGGGCGGGATGTAAATTGTCAACTGCCTCTCTGGAGGAGTGCATTGTGTTCCCTAAAACAAGTAAATAACAGAGCTACAGAGCCAAGGGCACTTCCAGTCTAGGGAATATACCTTGGGAAAACTGAAAATCAATAAGACAGAGCCACCCCAAAATTTAGGGCTGCACTGTTTACAAGGACCTCAACTTGGGTAAACCTTAAATATCCAAGGAAATATAAAAATGGTTCAAAAATTGTGGTAATTACTTACGATGGAATATCCCTCAGCCAAGAAATCAATGTCATAAACCCGTAGCAGCAAAATGGGTGGCTTCAGGTACGATGATTCTAAGTGAAATAAGTCACACAGAAAAAGAAACTTATCATAAGATATCACTTATGAAGATCCTGTAAACATGGCTACACTTGAACTGAGTTAGGAAAGAGAACAGTGTATCACATTTAGAAAACACTCTTATGCCTGCTTAAGGGGGAAGGAGAGGTGGGGTGATGCATAAAACCAGAGTTTGATATAAGCACAGGTACCGTTCCAAAAACCAACTATGGAATAGTCAAGACCTACACCTTCCTCAGTGAAAGGGACTCAAAACCCCATATTTCCCGAAGAGGAATATATCTGACTACTAAGAATCTTAAAACCTATATATTGATATATCTCCGTAAGGGAATCAAGTGTGTCTAGACTGGCATAAACATCGCAGCGAGAATCAGCTCAAACCCACTATAAAAAGGAATTTCAAAAACAAAACAAAACAACTGGAAAATTGTTTACAATTACTTCAGGGTCTCTGATGAAACCTGGAATGACCCTATCTACAACGACAGCTGGATGTGGCATAAGGAGGGACACTTGGGACTGAGACGATTGGTGAGATTGGGTGAGCAAATGCAGACCCTTTAAAGCACAAATGCCTGGCACCCATTCCATGGGTCCCAACTCTCCAGGTTGAAGGGAATATTACTAAAGTTATAACATGTACGGAAAACCTAGAGAACGGACCCACTGTGAATATGAAAGGTTTCAAAATCTCAACGAATAGTCCCTCTCCTGGTGCTCCGGTTTGACTTTCCATCTGCTTTACTATCAACCTCTCAACTTGGAGAGACAGCCCCTTTAACCTCCTGGTTCACACAGGTTGCCAATTTGGCAGAGGATGAAAGGGAAGAGGGAGAACCAATGAGAGAGTAGCTGTTAGGCATTTGGACGGGCACATATCACTGTAATTTCCCGGCAGGAAGAAGAATTAACCAAAGTCTCAGCCCCCCACCGGGAACCAGTATAGGTCCTGAACCAAAATTTTGGACTTGCGGTCAGCTCACATAAAACAAGTTGAAAAATGGAGCTCAGGGGCACAGAAATTCACAAAATGGCAGAGTAATAAAGGACAACTATCGTCCAAAAATCTGTTGAGGGAAGGCAACGAGGCGGACTTGAAAGCGAGGCAGAAGAGCAGGAAACAGATTTCAAGAGGTACGTTGGAATCGCCTATAAAGCACAGGAAGAGGGGCACAACTTCGACAATGATGCACTTGGCCAAAAAGGGCGTATGCGTTTTCTCCTGAATATATTCAGGAGAAAACGCATACGCCCTTTTTGGCCAAGCAAGCAAGCGGGCAATGCAAATCTGCACTACAAAGAAGTATCACTTCCCACCGGTCAAAAGGGACATCCACAAAATGTGTAAAAACCAGAAAGGCAAGACAAGCCCTGGAGAACAGGGAGCGTTGTTATGCAGATTGGCGGGATGTAAATTGCCAACTGCCTCTCTGGAGGAGTGCATTGTGTTCCCTCAAACATGTAAACAACAGAGCTACAGAGCCAAGGGCACTTCCAGTCTAGGGAATATACCTTGGGAAAAATGAAAATCAATAAGACAGAGCCACCCCAAAATTTAGGGCTGCACTGCTTACACGGACCTCAACTTGGGTACACCTTAAATATCCCAGGAAATATAAAAATGGTTCAAAAAATTGTGGTACTTACGTACGATGGAATATCCCTCAGCCATGAAGTCAATGTCATAAGACCAGTAGCAGCAAAATGGGTGGATTCAGGTACGATGATCCTAAGTGAAATAAGTCACACAGAAAATGAAACTTATCATAAGATATCACTTATGAAGATCCTGTAAACATGGCTACAATTGAACTGAGTTAGGAAAGAGAACAGTGTCTCACATTTAGAAAACAGTCTTATGCCTGCTTAAGGGGGAAGGAGAGGTGGGGTGATACATAAAACCAGAGTTTGATATAAGCAAAGGTACCGTTCCAAAAACCAACTATGGAATAGACAAGACGTACACCTTCCTCAGTGAAAGGGACTCAAAACCCCATATTTCCCGCAGAGGAATATATCTGACTAGTAAGAATATTAAAACCTATGTATTGATATGTATCCGTAAGGGAATCAAGTATGTCTAGACTGGCATAAACATGGCAGTGAGAATCAGCTCAAACCCACTATAAAAAGGAATTTCAAAAACAAAACAAAAAAACTGGGAAATTCTTTACAATTCCTTCAGGGTCTCTGATGAAACCTGGAATGACCCTATCTACAACGACAGCTGGATGTGGCATAAGGAGGGACACTTGGGACTGAGAGGATTGTGTGAGCAAATGCAGACCCTTTAAAGCAATAATGCATGGCACCCATTCCATGGGTCCCAACTCTCCAGTTTGAAGGGAATATTACTACATTTATAACATGTACGGGAAACCTAGAGAACGGACACACTGTGAATACGAAAGGTTTCTAAAACTCAACGAATAGTCCCACTCCTGGTGCTCCAGTTTGACTTTCCATCTGCTTTACTATCAATCTCCCAACTTGTAGAGACAGCCCCTTTAACCTCCTGGTTCACACAGGTTTCCATTTTGGCAGAGGATGAAAGGGAAGAGGGAGAACCAATGAGAGAGTAGCTGTTAGGCATTTGGACGGGCACATATCACTCTAACTTCCCGGCAGGAAGAAGAATTAACCAAAGTCTCAGCCCCCCACCGGGAACCAGTATAGGTCCTGAACCAAAATTTTGGACTTGCGGTCAGCTCACCAAAAACGAGTTGAAAAATGGAGCTCAGGGGCACAGCAATTCACAAACTGGCCGAGTAATAAAGGACAACTATCGTCCAAAAATCTGTTGAGGGAAGGCAACGAGGCGGACTTGAAAGCGAGGCAGAATAGCAGGAAACAGATTTCAAGAGGTACTTTGGAATCGCCCTTAAAGCACAGGAAGAGCGTCACAACTTCGACAAAGATGCACTTGGGCAAAAAGGGCGTATGCGTTTTCTCCTGAATATATTCAGGAGAAAACGCATACGCCCTTTTTGGCCAAGCAAGCAAGCGGGCAATGCAAATCTGCACTACAAAGAAGTATCACTTCCCACCGGTCAAAAGGGACATCCACAAAATGTGTAAAAACCAGAAAGGCAAGACAGGCCCTGTTGAACAGGGAGCCTTTTTATGATGATGGACGGGATGTAAATTGCCAACTGCCTCTCTGGAGGAGTGCATTGTGTTCCCTCAAACAATTAAACAACAGAGCTGCAGAGTCAAGGGCACTTCCAGTCTAGGGAATATACCTTGGGAAAACTGAAAATCAATAAGACAGAGCCACCCAAAAATTTAGGGCTGCACTGCTTACAAGGACCTCAACTTGGGTACACCTTAAATATCCCAGGAAATATAAAAATGGTTCAAAAAATTGTGGTACTTACGTACGATGGAATATCCCTTAGCCATGAAATCAATCTCATAAGACCAGTAGCAGCAAAATGGGTGGATTCAGGTACGATGATTCTAAGTGAAATAAGTCACACAGAAAAAGAAACTTATCATAAGATATCACTTATGAAGATCCTGTAAACATGGCTACACTTGAACTGAGTTAGGAAAGAGAACAGTGTCTCACATTTAGAAAACACCCTTATGCCTGCTTAAGGGGGAAGGAGAGGTGGGGTGATGCATAAAACCAGAGTTTGATATAAGCACAGGTACCGTTCCAAAATCCAACTATGGAATAGACAAGACCTACACTTTCCTCAGTGAAAGGGACTCAAAACACCGTATTTCCCGCAGAGGAATATATTTGACTAGTAAGAATCTTAAAACCTATGTATTGATATATCTCTGTAAGGGAATCAAGTGTGTCTAGACTGGCATAAACATGGCAGCGAGAATCAGCTCAAACCCACTATAAAAAGGAATTTCAAAAACAAAACAACTGGGAAATTCTTTACAATTCCTTCAGGTTCTCTGATGAAACCTGGAATGACCCTATCTACAACGACAGCTGCATGTGGCATAAGGAGGGACACTTGGGACTGAGACGATTGGTGAGATTGGGTGAGCAAATGCAGACACTTTAAAGCACAAATGCCTGGCACCCATTCCCTGGGTCCCAACTCTCCAGTATGAAGGGAATATTACTAAAGCTATAACATGTACGGGAAACCTAGAGAACGGACACACTGTGAATACGAAAGGTTTCTAAAACTCAACGAATAGTCCCTCTCCTGGTCCTACGGTTTGACTTTCCATCTGCTTTACTATCAATCACCCAACTTGGAGAGACAGCCCCTTTAACCTCCTGGTTCACACAGGTTTCCAATTTGGCAGAGGATGAAAGGGAAGAGGGAGAACCAATGAGAGAGTAGCTGTTAGGCATTTGGACGGGCATATATCACTGTAATTTCCCGGAAGGAAGAAGAATTAACCAAAGTCTCAGCAACCCACCGGGAACCAGTATAGCTCCTGAACCAAAATTTTGGACTTGCGGTCAGCTCACCAAAAACGAGTTGAAAAATGGAGCTCATGGGCACAGCAATTCACAAACTGGCCGAGTAATAAAGGACAACTCTCGTGCAAAAATCTGTTGAGGGAAGCCAACGAGGTGGACTTGAAAGTGAGGCAGAATAGCAGGAAACAGATTTCAAGAGGTACGTTGGAATCGCCTTTAAAGCCCAGGAAGAGGGGCAAAACTTCGACAATGATGCACTTGGCCAAAAAGGGCGTATGCGTTTTCTCCTGAATATATTCAGGAGAAAACGCATACGCCCTTTTTGGCCAAGCAAGCAAGCGGGCAATGCAAATCTGCACTACCAAGAAGTATCACTTCCCACAGGTCAAAAGGGACATCCACAAAATGTGTAAAAACCAGAAAGGCAAGACAGGCCCTGGAGAACACGGAGCCTTGTTATGCTGATGGGCGGGATGTAAATTGCCAACTGCCTCTCTGGAGTAGTGCACTGTGTTCCCTAAAACAAGTAAAGAACAGAGATACAGAGCCAAGGGCACTTTCAGTCTAGGGAATATACCTTGGGAAAACTGAAAATCAATAAGCCAGAGCCACCCCAAAATTTAGGGCTGCACTGCTTACAAGGACCTCAACTTGGGTACAACTTAAATATCCCAGGAAATATAAAAATAGTTCAAAAAATTGTGGTACTTACGTACGATGGAATATCCCTCAGCCATGAAATCAATGTCATAAGACCAGTAGCAGCAAAATGGGTGGATTCAGGTACGATGATTCTAAGTGAAATAAGTCACAGAGAAAAAGAAACTTATCATAAGATATCACTTATGAAGATCCTGTAAACATGGCTACACTTGAACTGAGTTAGGAAAGAGAACAGTGTCTCACATTTAGAAAACACCCTTATGCCTGCTTAAGGGCGAAGGAGAGGTGGGGTGATGCATAAAACCAGAGTTTGATATAAGCACAGGTACCGTTCCAAAAACCAACTATGGAATAGACAAGACCTACACCTTCCTCAGTGAAAGGGACTCAAAACCCCATATTTCCCTCAGAGGAATATATCTGACTAGTAAGAATCTTAAAACCTATGTATTGATATGTCTCCGTAAGGGAATCGAGTGTGTCTAGACTGACATAAACATGGCAGCGAGAATCAGCTCAAACCCACTATAAAAAGGAATTTCAAAAACAAAACAAAAAAACTGGGAAATTCTTTACAATTACTTCAGGGTCTCTGATGAAACCTGGAATGACCCTATCTACAACGACAGCTGGATGTGGCATAAGGAGGGACACTTGGGACTTAGACGATTGGTGAGATTGGGTGAGCAAATGCAGACCCTTTAAAGCACAAATGCCTGGCACCCATTCCATGTGTCCCAACTCTCCAGTATGAAGGGAATATTACTAAAGCTATAACATGTACGGGAAACCTAGAGAACGGACACACTGTGAATACGAAAGGTTTCTAAAACTCAACGAATAGTCCCTCTCCTGGTGCTCCAGTTTGACTTTCCATATGCTTTACTATCAACCTCTCAACTTGGAGAGACAGCCCCTTTAACCTCTTGGTTCACACAGGTTGCCAATTTGGCAGAGGATGAAAGGGAAGAGGGAGAACCAATGAGAGAGTAGCTGTTAGGCATTTGGACGGGCATATATCACTGTAATTTCCCGGAAGCAAGAAGAATTAACCAAAGTCTCAGCAACCCACCGGGAACCAGTATAGGTCCTGAACCAAAATTTTGGACTTGCGGTCAGCTCACAAAAAACAAATTAAAAAATGGAGCTCAGGGGCACAGCAATTCACAAACTGGCTGAGTAATAAAGGACAACTATTGTCCAAAAATCTGTTGAGGGAAGGCAACGAGGCGGACTTGAAAGCGAGGCAGAATAGCAGGAAACAGATTTCAAGAGGTAAGTTGGAATCGCCTTTAAGGCACAGAAATAGGGGCACAACTTCGACAATGATGCACTTGGCGAAAAACGGCGTATGCGTTTTCTCCTGAATATATTCAGGAGAAAACGCATACGCCGTTTTTGGCCAAGCAAGCCAGCGGGCAACAAAAATCTGCACTACAAAGAAGTATCACTTCCCACCGGTCAAAAGGGACATCCACAAAATGTGTAAAAACCATAAAGGCAAGACAGGCCCTGGAGAACAGGGAGCCTTGTTATGCTGATGGGCGGGATGTAAATTGCCAACTGCCTCTCTGGAGGAGTGCATTGTGTTCCTTAAAACTAGTAAAGAACAGAGCTACAGAGCCAAGGGCACTTCCAGTCTAGGGAATATACCTTGGGAAAACTGAAAATCAATAAGACAGAGCCACCCCAAAATTTAGGGCTGCACTGCTTACAAGGACCTCAACTTGGGTACACCTTAAATATCCCAGGAAATATAAAAATGGTTCAAAAAATTGTGGTACTTACATACGATGGAATATCCCTCAGCCATGAAATCAATGTCATAAGACCAGTAGCAGCAAAATGAGTGGATTCAGGTACGATCATTCTAAGTGAAATAAGTCACACAGAAAAAGAAACTTATCATAAGATATCACTTATGAAGATCCTGTAAACATGGCTAAACTTGAACTGAGTTAGGAAAGAGAACAGTGTCTCACATTTAGAAAACACTCTTATGCCTGCTTAAGGGGGAAGGAGAGGTGGGGTGATGCATAAAACCAGAGTTTGATATAAGCACAGGTACCGTTCCAAAAACCAACCATGGAATAGGCAAGACCTACACCTTCTTCAGTGAAAGGGACTCAAAACCCATATTTCCCGCAGAGGAATATATCTGACTAGTAACAATCTTAAAAAATATGTATTGATATGTCTCCGTAAGGGAATCAAGTGTGTCTAGACTGGCATAAACATGGCAGCGAGAATCAGCTCAAACCCACTATAAAAAGGAATTTCAAAAACAAAACAATAAAACTGGGAAATTCTTTACAATTCCTTCAGGGTCTCTGATGAAACATGGAATGACCCTATCTACAACGACAGCTGGATGTGGCATAAGGCTGGACACTTGGGACTGACACGATTGGTGAGATTGGGTGAGCAAATGCAGACCCTTTAAAGCAATAGTGCATGGCACCCATTCCATGGGTCCCAACTCTCCCGGTTGAAGGGAATATTACTACAGTTATAACATGTACGAGAAACCTAGAGAACGGACACACTGTGAATATGAAAGGTTTCTAAAACTCAACAAATAGTCCCTCTCCTAGTGATCCGGTTTGACTTTCCATCTGATTTACTATCAATCTCCCAACTTGGGGAGACAGCCCCTTTTACCTCCTGGTTCGCACAGGTTGCCAATTTGGCAGAGGATGAAAGGGAAGAGGGAGAACCAATGAGAGAGTAGCTGTTAGGCATTTGGACGGGTACATATCACTGTAATTTCCCGGCAGGAAGAAGAATTAACCAAAGTGTCAGCCCCCCACCGGGAACCTGTATAGGTCCTGAACCAAAATTTTCGACTTGCGGTCAGCTCACAAAAACGATTGGAAAAATGGAGCTCAGGGGCACAGCAATTCACAAATTGGCAGAGTAATAAAGGACAACTATCGTCCAAAAATCTGTTGAGGGAAGGCAACGAGGCAGACTTGAAAGCGAGGCAGAATAGCAGGAAACTGATTTCAAGAGGTACGTTGGAATCACCTTTAAAGCACAGGAAGAGGGGCACAACTTCGACAATGATGCACTTGGCCAAAAAGGGTGTATGCGTTTTCACCTGAATATATTCAGGAGAAAATGCACACGCCCTTTTTGGCCAAGCAAGCAAGTGGGCAATGCAAATCTGCACTACAAAGACGTATCACTTCCCACCGGTCAAAAGGGACATCCACAAAATGTGTAAAAACCAGAAAGGCAACACAGGCCCTGGAGAACAGGGAGCCTTTTTATGCTGATGGGTGGGATGTAAATTGCCAACTGCCTCTCTGGAGGAGTGCATTGTGTTCCCTAGAACAAGTAAACAACAGAGCTACAGAGCCAAGGGCACTTCCAGTCTAGGGAATATACTTTGGGAAAACTGAAAATCAATAAGACAGAGCCAGCCCAAAATTTAGGGCTGCACTGCTTCAACAACCTCATCTTCAGTAAACCTTAAATATCCCAGGAAATATAAAAATGGTTCATAAAATTGTGGTACTTACCTATGATGGAATATCCCTCAGCCATGAAATCAATGTCATAAGACCAGTAGCAGCAAAATGACAGGATTCAGGTACGATGATTCTAAGTGAAATAAGTCACACAAAAAAAGAAACTTATCATAAGATATCACTTATGAAGATCCTGTAAACATGACTACACTTGAACTGAGTTTGGAAAGGGAACAGAGTCTCACATTTAGAAAGCACTCTTATGCCTGCTTAAGGGGGAAGGAGAAGTTGGGTGATGCATAAAACCTGATTTTGATATAAGCACAGGTACCGTTCCAAAAACCAGCTAAAGAATAGACAAGACCTACACCTTCCTCAGTGAAAGGGACTCAAAACCCCATATTTCCCGCAGAGGAATATATCTGACTAGTAAGAATCTTAAAACCTATGTATTGATATGTCTCCGTAAGGGAATCAAGTGTGTTTAGACTGGCATAAACATGACAGCGAGAATCAGCTCAAACCCACCATAAAAAGGAATTTCAAAAACAAAACAAAAAAAACAGGGAAATTCTTTACAATTCCTTCAGGGTCTCTGATGAAACCTGGAATGACCCTATCTACAACGACAGCTGGATGTGGCATAAGGCTGGACACTTGGGACTGAGAAGATTGGTGAGATTGGGTGAGCAAATGCAGACACTTAAAGCAAAAATGCACTGCATCCATGATATGGTTCCCAACTCTCCAGGTTGAAGGGAATATTACTACAGCTATAACATGTACAGGATATCTAGAGAATGGACACACTGTGAATGTGAAAGGTTTCTAAAACTCAACGAATAGTCCCTCTCCTGGTGCTCCGGTTTGACTTTCCAACTATTTTACTATCAATCTCCCAACTTGGAGAGAAAGCCCCTTTAACCTACTGGTTCGCACAGGTTGCGATTTTGGCAGAGGATGAAAGGGAAGAAGGAGAACCAATGAGAGAGTAGCTGTTAGGCATTTGGACGGGCACATATCACTCTAACTTCCCGGCAGGAAGATGAATTAACCAAAGTCTCAGCCCCCCACCGGGAACCAGTATAGGTCCTGAACCAAAATGTTGGACTTGCGGTCAGCTCACAAAAAACGAGTTGAAAAATGGAGCTCAGGGGCACAGCAATTCACAAACTGGCCGAGTAATAAAGGACAACTATCGTCCAAAAATCTGTTGAGGGAAAGCAACGAGGCGGACTTGAAAGTGAGGCAGAATAGCAGGAAACAGATTTCAAGAAGAACGTTGGAATCGCCTTTAAAGCACAGTAAGAGGGACACAACTTCGACAATGATGCACTTGGCCAAAACGTGTGTATGCGTTTTCTCCTGAATATATTCAGGAGAAAACGCATACGCCTTTTTTGGCCAAGCTAGCAAGCGGGCAATGCAAATCTGCACTACAAAGAAGTATCACTTCCCACCGGTCAAAAGGGATATCCACAAAATGTGTAAAAACCAGAAAGGCAAGACAAGCCCTGGAGAACAGGGAGCCTTGTTATGCTGATGGGCGGGATGTAAATTGCCAACTGCCTCTCCGGAGGAGTGCATTGTGTTCCCTAAAAGAAGTAAACAACAGAGCTACAGAGCCAATGGCACTTCCAGTCTAGGGAATATACCTTGGGAAAACTGAAAATCAATAAGACACAGCCACCTCAATATTTAAGGCTGCACTGCTTACAAGATCCTCAACTTGGGTACACCATAAATATCCCAGGAAAGATAAAAATGGTTCAAAAAATTGTGGTACTTACATACGATGGAATATCCCTCAGCCATACAGTCAATGTCACAAGGCCAGTAGCAGCAAAATGATTGGATTCAGGTACGATGATTCTAAGTGAAATAAGTCACACAGAAAAAGAAACTTATCATAAGATATCACTTATGAAGATCCTGTAAACATGGCTACACTTGAACTGAGTTAGGAAAGAGAACAGAGTCTTACATTTGGAAAACACTCTTATGCCTGCTTAAGGGGGAAGGAGAGGTGGGGTGATGCATAAAACCAGAGTTTGATATAAGCACAGGTACCGTTCCAAAAACCAACTATGGAATAGACAAGACCTAGACCTTCCTCAGTGAAAGGGACTCAAAACCACATATTTCCCACAGAGGACTATATCTGACTAGTAAGAATCTTAAAACCTATGTATTGATATGTATCCGTAAGGGAATCAAGTGTGTCTAGACTGGCATAAACATGTCACAGAGAATCAGCTCAAACCCAGTATAAAAGGAATTTCAAAAACAAAACAAAAAACAGGAAAATTCTTTACAATTCCTTCAGGGTCTCTGATGAAACCTGGAATGACCCTATCAAAAGTGACAGCTGGATGTGGCATAAGGCTGGACACTTGGGAATGAGAAGATTCGTGAGATTGGGTGAGCAAATGCAGACCCTTTAAAGCAATAATGCATGGCACCCATTCCATGGGTCCCAATTCTCCAGGTTGATGGGAATATTACTACAGCTATAACATGTACGGGAAACCTAGAGAATGGACACACTGTGAATACGAAAGGTTTCTAAAACTCAACGAATAGTCCCTCTCCTGGTGCTCCCGTTTGACTTTCCAACTGCTTTACTATCAATCTCCCAACTTGGAGAGACAGCCCCTTTAACCTACTGTTTCGCACAGGATGCCAGTTTGGCTGAGGATGAAAGTGAAGAGGGAGAACCAATGAGAGAGTAGCTGTTAGGCATTTGGACGGGCACATATCTATCTAATTTCCCAGCAGGAAGAAGAATTAACCAAAGTCTCAGCCCACCATCGGAAACCAGTAGAGGTCCTGAACCAAAATTTTGGACTTGCGGTCGGCTCACAAAAAAAGGGTAGAATAATGGAGCTCAGGGGCACAGCAATTCACAAACTGGCAGAGTAATAAAGGACAACTATCGTCCAAAAATCTGGTGAGGGAAAGCAACGAGGCGGACTTGAAAGCGAGGCAGAATAGCAGGAAACAGATTTCAAGAGGTACGTTGGAATCGCGTTTAAAGCACAGAAAGAAGGGCAAAATTTCAAAAAGGATGCACTTGGCCAAATAGAGCGTATGCGTTTTCTCATGAATATATTCAGGAGAAAACGCATACGCCCTTTTTGGACAAGCAAGCAGGCGGGCAATGAAAATCTGCACTACAAAGAAGTATCACTTTCCACAGGTCTAAAAGGGACATCCACGAAATGTGTAAAAACCAGAAAGGCAAGACAGGCCCTGGAGAACAGGGAGTCTTGTTTTGCTGATGGGTGGGATGTAAATTGCCAACTGCATTTCTGGAGGAGTGCATTGTGTTCCCCAAAACAAGTAAACAACAGAACTACGGAGCCAAGGGCACTTCCAGTCTAGGGAATATTCCTTGGGAAAACTGAAAATCAATAAGACAGAGCCACCCCAAAATTTAGGGCTGCACTGATTACAAGGACCTCAACTTGGGTACACCTTAAATATTCCAGGAAATATGAAAATGGTTCAAAAAATTGTGGTCCTTACGTACGATGGAATATCCCTCAGCCATGAAGTCAATGTCATAAGACCAGTAGCAGCAAAATGAGTAGATACAAGTACGATGATTCTAAGTGAAATAAGTCACACAGAACAAGAAACTTATCATAAGATATCACTTATGAAGATCCTGTAAACATGGCTACACTTGACCTGAGTTAGGAAAGAGAACAGAGTCTCATATTTAGAAAGCACTCTTATGCCTGCTTAAGGGGGAAGGAGAGGTGGGGTGATGCATAAAACCGGAGTTTGATATAAGCACAGGTACTGTTCCAAAAACTAACTATGGAATAGACAAGACCTACACCTTCCTCAGTGAAAGGGACTCAAAACCCCATATTTCACGCAGAGGAATATATCTGACTAGTAAGAATCTTAAAACCTATTTATTGATATGTCTGCATAAGGGAATCAAGTGTGTCTAGACTGGCATAAGCATGGCAGCGAGAACCAGCTCAAACCCACTATAAAAAGGAATTTCAAAAACAAAACAAAACAAAAATGGAAATTCTTCACAATTCCTTCAGGGTCTCTGATGAAACCGGGACTGACCCAATCTACAACGACAGATGGATGTGGCATAATGCTGGACACTTGGGACCGAGAGGATTGGTGAAATTCGGTGAGCAAATGCAGACCCTTTAAAGCAATAATGAATGGCACACATTCCATGGTTCCCAACTCCCCAGCTTGAAGGGACTATTACTACAGATATAACATGTAAGGGAAAAATAGAGAATGGACACACTGTTAATATGAAAGGTTTCTAAAACTCAACGAATAGTCCCTCTCCTGGTGCTCCGGTTTGACTTTCCATCTGCTTTACTATCAACCTCCCAACTTGGAGAAACAGCCCCTTTAACCTCCTGGTTCGCACAGTTGCCAATTTGGCAGAGGATGAAAGGGAAGAGGGAGAACCAGTGACAGAGTAGCTCTAAGGCATTTGGACGGGCACATGTCACTATAATTTCCCAGCAGGAAGAAGAATTAACCAAACTCTCAGCCCCCCACCGGGAACCAGTATAGGTCCTGAACCACAATTTTGGACTTTCGGTCAGCTCACAAAAAACAAGTTGAAAAATGGAGCTCAGGGGCACAGCAATTCACAAACTGGCAGAGTAATAAAGACAACTCTTGTCCAAAAATCTGTTGAGGGAAGGCAACGAGGTGGACTTGAAAGCTAGGCAGAATAGCAGGAAACAGATTTCAAGTGGTACCTTGGAATTGACTTTAAAGCACAGGATGAGGGGCACAACTTCAACAATGATGCACTTGAGCAAAAAGGGCATATCCGTTTTCTCCTCAATATATTCAGAAGAAAACGCATACGCCTTTTTTGGCCAAGCAAGCAAGCGTGACATGCAAATCTGCACTACAAAGAAGTATCACTTCTCACTGTTCAAAAGGGACATCCACAAAATGTGTAAAATACAGAAAGGCAAGACCGGCCCCGGAGAACAGGGAGGCTTGTTATGCTGATGGGCGGGATGTAAACTGCCAACTGCATCTCTGGAGGAGTGCATTGTGTTCCCTAAAACAAGTAAACAACAGAGCTACAGAGCGAAGGGCACATCCAGTCTAGGGAATATTCCTTGGGAAAACTGAAAATCAATAAGACAGAGCCACCCCAAAATTTAGGGCTGCACTGCTTACAAGAACCTCAACTTGGGTACACCTTAAATATCCCAGGAAATATAAAAATGGTTCAAAAAATTGTGGTACTTCCGTACGATGGAATATCCCTCAGCCATGCAATCAATGGCATAAGACCAGTAGCAGCAAAATGAGTGGATGGAGGTATGATGCTTTTAAGTGAAATAAGTCACACAAAAAAAGAAACTTATATTAAGATATCACTTATGAAGATCCTGTAAACATGGCTACACTTGAACTCAGTTAAGAAAGAGAACAGAGTCTCACCTTTCTAAAACACTCTGATGCCTGCTTAAGGGGGAATGAGAGGTGGGGTGATGCATAAAACCAGGGTTTGATATAAGCACAGGTACCGTTCCAAACACAAACTATGGAATAGACAAGACCTACACCTTCATCAGTGAAAGGGACCCGAGGCATCTGTGAGTAACCATGAGCTGAGGCCCAGGCCAGCTGCTGCTGATCTTTTCCCACCCTTCCCAGGTAAAACACCTGAATATGTACAAGGGCTTGAAAGCTTAGAGGCAGGGCCGTGGAGCCACACCAGCGACAGCACGCAGGCCAACTTGGTGCCTACAGGCCAGCCAGGATGGTCCTGGCCCTGAGCGCTCTTCTGGAAGCTTCCCAATGCCCTGCCTGAGATACCCCTACTGTCCCTGCCCCCACTGCTTTTTTCCTTCCTCACCTCTGTCCGGAGAGAAATTCCAATGGAAGGTGTGGGTGATACATCCTCTTGTTTACACGTGGCATCCTGGCAACTCCTGCAGAAAGTCCAGCAGAGTCCCACTCACACCGGGCCACCCACAAAGCCGTGGCCCCTCACTCCCTCCCACCAGCACAGCCCCGAGACTGCTGACAGGGCAGAGAATATGGAGTCAGGCACAGCTTCAAGGGCTATTGCTGCCTGCAGCGCTTTTTATATTGACCTCATCCCAGGCACACCTGGGGAGGGCCGGCCGGCAGGGTCAGGCTACCCAGGTCAGCTAATCCTCAGCCCTCAGGGAATCACATTGTTGAAAATGGACCTCGCTAAGGCAGAATAGAAGCCAAGGAATAAAAGGACACAATGCCATTTGTAGCACCGTATGTGTGTCTAGAGGTAATCACGTGACTTGATGTAAATCAGAAAGTGAAAGACACATATGATATCTTATCTCTTATAGGTGTGACCGAAAAATGGATACCAGGACAGATATTTCCACGGAGAAGGGCAATCACAGATTCATTAAAAAAACTTATGGTTCACCAATGGAAACGTGTGAGGGTTGGTTTCATTATGATATTGGGGTTAACAGACATATACAAACACAGGTGACATATATAATCACCAAAGACCTACAGAGTACCAAGAGAAGACTACTCAACATTCTGTCATAAGGTACATGGGAAAAGGATCCCAGGAAGAACAGACATATGTATATGTGTAAAAGAACCACATCTTCCACACCTACAACAAGCCAAACATTGTAATCAAATTTGCTGTAATAAAAAATAAAAAATTAAATTAAAAACACGAACAAGAAGTAGTGAGACAAACTTGAGGGGCTTTCTCCTGGCACATTGCATTCTAAATTCCAATCTAGAACACGACTTCCATTGAGGCTCTGTTGCCCTAGTAACCAGATTTGGTAAGGGAGACCTGCTGCCACCTTGTGGCCGTTTCACACAACAGCAGCTTTAATCCCAGCGCTAATGGTCTGTTGATATTCAAAATCATTGCAGGCCTGTAAATGACACCTGCCCTGAAAACAAATCCTGGGTTCATATATCGACCAAAAAATTCAAAGGATGTCCATATTTCAAAACGACAGTTTCAAAAGGCATATTTTACACACATTAGTGTTCTGCTTCTTTTTCTTTCTTTCTTTTTTTGTTAAAAAAACGGGAATGGAATAAGGCATCCCTCATAATGGGCGAAAATATTTCCAAATGAATCAATGGACAAAGGTTTAATCTCCAATATATATAAAGAGCTCATGCAGCTTAATATTAAAAAAAACAAACAACCCAATACAAAAATGGGCAGAAGATCTAAAGAGACGTTTCTTCAAAGAAGACACAGAGATGGCCAAGAGGCACATGAAAAGCTGCTCAACATCACTAATTATTAGAGAAATGCAAATCAAAACTACAATGAGGTATCGCCTCACACCTGTTAGAATCGGCATCATCAGAAAATCTACAAACAACAAATTCTGGGGAGGGTGTGGACAAAAGGATCCCTCTTCCACTAGTGGTGGAAATGTAAATTGATACAGTCACGATGGAGAACAGTATGGAGTTTCCTTAAAAAAACTAGAAATAGAATTATCATATGATCCAGCAATCCCACTTCTGGGCATATACCCAGAGAAAACCATAAATCAAAAAGGCACATTCACCACAATGCTCATTTCAGCACTATTTACGATAGCCAGGTAATGGAAGCAACCTAAATACCCACAGACAGTCGAATGGATAAAGATGTGGTACATATATAAAATGGAATATTACTCAGCCATAAGAAGGAATGAAACTGGGTCATTTGTAGAGACGTCGATTGATCTAGAGACTGTCATACAGAATGAAGTAAGTCAGAAAGAGACAAACAAATATTGTATATTAATGCATATATGTGGAGCCTAGAATAATGGTACAGATGAACTGGTTTGCAGGGAAGAAATAGAGACACAGAGGTAGAGAACACACGTATGGACACCAAGTGTGGGAAGCCATGGGTAGGTGGTGTTGGGATGAGTTGGGAGATTGAGATTGACCTGTATACATATATATGCATAAAATACATAACTAATAATAACCTGCTGTATAAAAAAATAAATAAAATTAAATTTCAAAATTTTTAAAAATAAAATTTAAAAATAAAACAGAAAAAAGTTCTTCCCTTCACACAGATGTATTTATATGAATGAATTATTTCCATGCTTATATCTATAAATACATAAAAGAGGAATAAAATCTAACTTGAACCAAAAAAGAAAAAAAAAAAAACCTGAACCCACGAGTTACACAGAGGAAAACACAATCAGGGCACTTGCTCCATCGGTAAACAATTCTGAAATTGGTCAGAGGTGGGGAATCATTTCCCATAGAGCCAGCAGCCCACTCCTACGCAAGGAGCGTCCTCATTGCAAAGTGGGGGGCCATGCCGAGGCATCTGTGAGTAACCGTGAGCTGAGCCCCAGGCCAGCTGCTGTTGAACTTTTCCCACCCTTCCCAGGTAAAACACCTGAATATGTACAAGGGCTTGAAAGCCTAGAGGAAGGGCCGTGGAGCCTCACCAGCGACAACACGCAGGCCAACTTGGTGCCTGCAGGCCAGCCAGGATGGTCCTGGCCCTGGGCGCTCTTCTGGAAGCTTTCCATTGCCCTGCCTGAGATACCCCTCCTGTCCCGGCCACCACTGCTTTTTTGCTTCCTCACCTCTGTCCGGAGAGAAATTCCAGCGGAAGGTATGGGTGACACATCCTCTTCTTTACAGGTGGAAGCCTGGCAACTCCTGCAGAAAGTCCAGCAGAGACCCACTCACACCGGGCCACCCACAAAGCCGTGGCCCCTCACTCCCTCCCACCAGCACAGCCCCGAGACTGCTGACGGGGCAGAGAATATGGAGTCAGGCACAGCTTCAGGGGCTATTGCTGCCTGCAGCGCTGTTTATATTGACCTCAACCCAGGCACACCTGGGGAGGGCCGGCCGGCAGGGTCAGGCTACCCAGGTCAGCTAATCCTCAGCCCTCAGGGAATCACATTTTTGAAAATGGACCTCGCTAAGGCAGAATAGAAGCCAAGGAATAAAAGGACACAATGCCATTTGTAGCACCGTAGGTGTGTCTAGAGGTAATCACGTGACTTGTAGTAAGTCAGAAAGTGAAAGACACATATCATATCATATCTCTTATAGGTGTGACCGAAAAATGGATACCAGGGCAGATATTTCCACGGAGAAGGGCAATCACAGATTCATTCAACAAACTTATGGTTCACCAATGGAAAGGTGTGAGGTTTGGTTTCATTATTATATTGTGGTTAACAGACATATACAAACACAGGTGACTTATATAATGACCAAAGACCTACAGAGTACCAAGAGAAGACTACTCAACATTCTGTCATAAGGTACATGGGAAAAGGATCCCAGGAAGAACGACATCTGTATATGTGTAAAAGAACCACATCTTCCACACCTACAACAAGCCAAACATTGTAATCAAATTTTCTGTAATAAAAAATAAAAAAATTAAACTAAAAACACGAACAAGATGTAGTGAGACAAACTTGAGGTGCTTTCTCCTGGCACATTCCATTCTAAATTCCAATCTAGAACACGACTTCCCTTGAGGCTTTGTTGCCCCAGTAACCAGATTTGGTAAAGGAGAACTGCTGCCACATTGTGGCCGTTTCACAAAACAGCAGCTTTAATCCCAGCGCTAATGCTCAGTTGATATTCAAAATCATTGCAGGCCTGTAAATGACACCTGCCCTGAAAACAAATCCTGGGGTCATATATCGACCAAAAAATTCAAAGGACGTCCATATTTCAAAACGACAGTTTCAAAAGGCATATTTTACACACATTAGTGTTCTGCTTCTTTTTCTTTATTTCTTTTTTTGTTAAAAAAACGGGAATGGCAAAAAGCATCCCTCAGAATGGGCGAAAATATTTGCAAACGAATCAATGGACAAAGGTTTAATCTCCAATATATATAAAGAGCTCATGCAGCTTAATATTAAAAAAACAAACAACCCAATACAAAATTGGGCAGAAGATCTAAAGAGACGTTTCTTCCAAGAAGACACAGAGATGGCCAAGACCAACATGAAAAGCTGCTCAACATCACTAATTATTAGAGAAATGCAAATCAAAACTACAATGAGGTATCACCTCACACCTGTTAGAATCGGCATCATAAGAAAATCTACAAACAACAAATTCTGGGGAGGGTGTGGACAAAAGGATCCCTCTTCCACTAGTGGTGGAAATGTAAATTGATACAGTCACGATGGAGAACAGTATGGAGTTTCCTTAAAAAAACTAGAAATAGAATTACCATATGATCCAGCAATCCCACTTCTGGGCATATAACCAGAGAAAACCATAAATCAAAAAGGCACATTCACCACAATGCTCATTTCAGCACTATTTAAAATAGCCAGGTAATGGAAGCAACCTAAATACCCACAGACAGACGAATGGATAAAGATGTGGTACATATATAAAATGGAATATTACTCAGCCATAAGAAGGAATGAAACTGGGTCATTTGTAGGGACGTCGATGGATCTAGAGACTGTCATGCAGAATGAAGTAAGTCAGAAAGAGAAAAACAAATATTGTATATTAATGCATATATGTGGAACCTAGAAAAATGGTATAGATGAACTGCTTTGCAGGGAAGAAATAGAGACACAGAGGTAGAGAACACACGTATGGACACCAAGTGTGGGAAGCCATGGGGTGGTGGTGGTGGCATAAGTTGGGAGATTGTGATTGACCTGTATACATGTATATGCATAAAATACATAACTAATAATAACCTGCTGTATAAAAACATAAATAAAATTAAATTTTAAAATTTTAAAAAATAAAATTTAAAAATAAAACAGAAAAAAGTTCTTCCCTTCACACAGATGTATTTATATGAATGTATTATTTCCATGCTTATATCAATACATACATAAAAGAGGAATAAAATCTAACTTGAACCAAAACAGGAAAAAAAACCTGAACCCACCAGTTATACAGAGGAAAACCCTATCAGGGCACTTGCTCCAGCGGTAAACAATTCTGAAATTGGTCAGAGGTGGGGAATCATCTCCCATACAGCCAGCAGCCCACCCCCCAAGCAAGGAGGGTCCTCATTGCAAAGCTGGGGGACCAAGCCAAGGCATCTGTGAGTAAACGTGAGCTGAGCCCCAGTCCTGCTGCAGCTGAACTCTTCCCACCCTTTCCAGTTAAAACACCTGAATATGTACAAGAACTTGCAAGCCTAGAGGAAGGGCTGTGGAGCCACACCAGCGACAGCACACAGGCCGACTTGGTGCCTGCAGGCCAGTCAGGATGGTCCTGGCCCCAGATGCTCTTCTGGAAGCTTTCCATTTCCCTGCCTGAGATACCCCTCCTGCCACCGCCCCCACTGCTTTTTTACTTCCTCACCTCTGCCTGGGGAGAAATTCCAGCGGCAGGTATCGGTGACACATCCTCTTCTTTAGCAGGTGGCAGCCTGGCAACTCCTGCAGAAAGTCCAGCAGAGCCCCACTCACACTGGGCCACCCACAAAGCCACGGCCCCTCACTCCCTCCCACCAGCACAGCCCAGGCACTGCCTACAGGGCAGAGAATATGGCGTCAGTCACAGCTACAAGGGCTGTCGCTCACTGGAGAGCTGTTTATATTGCCCTCAACCCAGGCACACCTGTGGAGGACTGGCAGGCAGTTTCAGGCTGCCAAAATCAGCCAATCCTCACCCCTCAGGGGCTCACAGTTGCAGAAAATGAAACTTGCTAAACGCGCCAGGCCCTAGGAACAGGGGTGGGCTCTTGAGAGTCAGGATAGACAAGGGGCTGCAGCTGCGGCTTGTTTTCTTATCATTTTATCTGGTCCATGTGTGGAAAACAACTTCAAGAAGACCCTATCCTAATGAGAGGAACCCAGGAGTCAGGGAGAGGTTGATGGTGTGTGGAGACAGAGGACTGGTGCCCTGTCTGCAGTGGAAGTGTCTGGAAGACCAGGCAGAAGGAGCCTGCAGAGAGTGATAGCCATGGTCACAGACCTGTCAGAGCTGCTGTTTGTTAGTTCAAGTCCTGCTCTGAGGTATTCTGTGTCAACCCTGAGCGACAGGTGAGCTGGGGGTTCTCTGCAAGGTGGGCTATGTGCACAGTTCCTGTGTGTCCAGCCCTGCTGGGGTACCTGCCCAGGGGAGCTCCGTATCCTGGGAAGGGCCTGAGTAGGAGAGCCCCATGGGCTGCTGGGTAGCTGCAGAGGTGAGCTCCATACCCTGGGAGGGACTTGACCACGAGAGCACCTTGGGCTGTGGGGTAGGGGTGCAGCCCAGGTGAGTTCCATATCCTGGGATTGGCCTGACCACAAGAGCCCCATGAGCTGCTGGAGACCTGGTAAAGTATATCAGGACAGTCAGTGAAGCCACCGAGGATATACATCCAGTAGCTCCTATTTCCTACTCGCTGCTGGTCATTCTACCTTCCACCAGGCCATGGCATTCTGTATTAGACTTCAATGATGCCTTCTTCTGTATTCCATTCATCTCAGAGTGACAAGAATTTTTGGCTTGTGAGTGGCAGGACACAACATGCAACAAAAGCAATAATGCTGGGCCGTCCTGCCCCAATGGTTCAAAAATCCCCACACCATCATTGGGGAAATGTCCTCTAAAGACCTAAAAGTTCAACCTCTGTAAAAGGGAACCCTCCTTCAATATGCAGATGACATTCTGATCGCCAGGCCTACTAAAGACGCCTCTGAACTACCTAGCCAAGAAAGGATAGAAGGTGTCCAAGAAAAACGCTCAAATATCCCAGGCTAAGGTGACATGCCTGGGCTTCATTCTCACAGATATTCGGAGAAACGCATCCCAGGATAGGGAAGAAGCCATTTGCAGCCTTACCTCTTCTAAAACTAGAAGACAGCTTAGGGGTTCCTGGGGAGGCCAAGGTTTTCTGCATCTGGATCGCTAACTACAGTGTAATAGCTGGGCCTCTACATGAAATACTGACACGAAAAGATGATGATCCTTTTGAATAGAATCCAGAAGCAGCCTTTCAAGAATGGAAAGAGCAGTCAATACAGACCCTTGCCCAGGAACTCCCTAATTTAGCTAAACCCTTTGACCTTTACATACCCGGTCAAAGGTTAATCGCCCTTGGAGCCTTAGTGCAAAAACTGGGACCACTTGAAATGGAGCAACACAAGAATGCCCTTCAGGTATGATAAACTATGGTCACCAAGGGCTTTGCCCACCGACTCATCAGGCCAGGATACTGGGGTATCTAAAAAGCTGGAAATCAGCAGCCCGCAAGGCCAGCTCCCTCTTAAGGGAAAAGGACCCCACGTGGTGATCCTAACCACCCATCATGCCCTGAAGTTGCAGGGGTCGCTCTGTGGACACACTGACCTCGAGTGAGGAGGCCCTCCAACTCCAACCTCCAGAGAGATAAACGGGGGCAACGGGCCCCCAAGATGACTTGTGTGACCATCACTTGACCTGGAGTTTCTCTCAGAAAACGACAAGACTGTGCCCCGAAAGAGCAGACTACTGCTTGCAGGACTTATTGCACCCAGAGGGGAGCTAATAAGCTTGGCGGGGGAAACGTATATCACGCTTTCACCATAGAAAACCCTACAGACACCGCGGTGATGATGGCCAATATGACCGGCTGGACTGCTGGCTACTTCTAAAGGCCGTTGACTCAGTGGACGTCATGGTCCTGGATCACCACTGACCCTGGACTGTCTGGCAGTTGCGCGGGCAGGGCTCTGACACATGGTGCTGTTTGTACATTAATTCAGGGACCTAATTAAAGAAAGCACAGACTACTGGTCAGAGCATCTAGTCTGGCAAAAACTGTCAGCCTAAGGTCGCCGAACATATGTGTGGTGGGGTGAAACCTGCCACTGCAGCATCTCTGCGCCTCTCTTTCCTGGACCCTTAAAGGTCATTAGAATCTGTAACACTTCCAATGCTGGTGCTCAGGCGGACGAGAAGTGAGGCAGGAGGCCTTGGGACAATCAACCTCACCAGGAGGCTGGTGGGGAGACGTTTTGCCCCTCCCCCCATGTATCAGGGCTCCCACCACAGCATGAAGCAGTTACAAAAGAGGGGTCTGCACCCTCAACACCCCAAGAATAAGGAACGGAACAAAAAGCAGAGGAGGTGTTCGTCTCCGGCAACGTTCATTAAAAATTCCTGGGAGATAAAAAGAGAATCTGGGCAATAAAATAAAGTCTAACTTGTTTTTCCTTTGTGCTTTGTCTAATTTCATGTGCTCCTAGGGTTCCGTATGCAGAGGTCCCACACCCGGCACTTCAGACCCGATTTCTTAGTGCAGAATGGCTGGGTCGACACCTCAGCTAGCGGGATCCCATGCAGACTCTGCGGCATAGAGCCTGAGCTGCAGCCAACGCAGCCCTCGAGAGCTCCATCCCCTCCCTCCCACTGACGCTGCCGGGGACCCTACACAGCAGCCCAGCCCACAGCCCATGGGGGAGTGCACGCTCTCACCTCTCCATTCTGTTTTCAAAATAATGTTTCCTTTGCTTCTGAACCAAACTCAGTCTTGATCTGTTGGCTCCAATGACACTGGGCACGGGGACTCCTGTTGGGGTCCACTCTGGAGGATCAGTAACAGAAATTGAGAACATTGTAACTTCAATGATCAGATGTGTGAGCCAAACTGTAGTTAACATAGAGCAGTGTATAATGCTCGGGTAAAATAAGATGTTTCTAAGACTTACATTTGATATTTCCATCACTTTCCTATAAGCAAGTTCAGTGAAGATGTCTGTCTTATTTGTCAGGTCAACATTAGAGAAATGAAGTGATTTATTTCCATGGATGTACATCGAATACTCTTGGCTGAAGCTTCAATCTTGTTTTGAATGCTTTTCCATTGAAAATGATACCTCTCTTTCAGCTCCCCCATTTCTGAGAAGTATAAAATCTTATAATTTATTATTACCAAAGGGGAAAGGTAGGAGAAAGGATAAATTAACAGTTTGGGATTAACACATACACACTGCTATGTATATAATAGATCATCAACAAGGAACTACTGTATAGCACAGGGAACTACACTGAATATTTTGCAATAACCTATAAGGGGAAATAATCTGAAAAAGAATAGATATTTTTATTGACATCATCTATCATTGACAGATAAAATGTAACCTAAGCAAGGCCGATGGTGAGCGCTTCTGACCCTGAAGATTTCAGTCATCTAAAGTTTGGGCTCTGCCTATTTCCCAAGGCCCTTAAAGGTCATACGTGTAACCGTAGCTTAAAAATTCCCCAGTTTGGGGTTCGGGGAGGCACTGATTTGGAAAAATCCCTGGTGTTCTCCTTACATGCACGGGACCCTTCCTACAGCTACAACATGCCTGTCACACCTAGAGGATGGTACACCGTTTGATCGGAAAGAGTTTGGAAAAGGCACCTCATCTCCTCATCGCCTGGTGCTCGGGTTCAACCCTCCAGCATCTTTCCTAACAATCTCCTCACTTGGGGATATCAGCACCGTCAACATCCTGTTGCACACAGTTTGGAATTTGTCCAGAGGTTGAAGCGGAAGGATGAGAAAAATTTAGAGACATGTCTTAGGTGTTCGGACAGGCACATGCCACTCTAATTTCCAATCCAGAAGACAAATTCATCAAAGTCTAGAATTGCCCACGGAAACAGAATAGGGCTAGAGGAAATCCCGCTGTTTTGTGTCCAGTTTCCAAAAACACAAGTTGAAAAATGGAACTCAGGGGCACTAAAATTCATGAAACTGCAGAGTTGAAAATATCTATCGTCGAAAAATGTCTTGAGGTAAGTCACAGAAAAGGACTTGTAAGCAAGGGAGAGTGGCAGGAAACATATTTGAAGAGGTAGAAAGGACTCCCCATTAAAGCACAAGAAAAGGGGCTGAACATCGCCAATGATGCAGTTGGCCAAAAAGGGTGTATGCATTTTTTCTGAATATATTCAAGTAAAGGCCATACACACTTTTTATCCAACCAAACAGGTGGGCACTGGAAATCAATATCACAAAATGTATCACTTCACATCAGTCAGAAGGGCCATCCACATAAAGTGTAAACACCAGAAATGCAGGACAGGGCGAGGAGAAAAGGGAGCCCTGTGAGGCTGATAGTGGAAATGTAATTTGCCAACGGCCACTCTGGAGAAGTGTATTGTGTTTGCTAAAACGTCTAAAAAATGAGCTACAGAGCATAGGGCACTTGCACTCATGGGCATATACCGTGGGAAAAACAAAAATCGACAGAAAACAGGCACCCGAACGTTTACCACCTCTCTGTTAAAAAGGGCCTCAACTTGGATATAACCTAAATGTCCCTGGAAGGATAAAATGGATAAAAGAGATGGGGTACTTATGTAGAGTGGAATATTACTCATCCAGAAATCAATGAAATAAGGCCAGTTGTAACAACTCTGGAGGAGTTACATACGATCATTCTAAGTGACATATGTCAGAAAGAAAAAGACACATATCATAAGATGTCACTTAAAGGTGGAATCAAAAATGGCTACACATGAAATAAATTACAAAACAGAAACATAGTCAAATATGTAGAAAATAGACATAAGGCTGCTAAATGGGAAAGGTGGGGAATGGTGAGGTATTATCCAGGAGGTTGAAATTAGCAAAGATACCATTCCAAGTACCAAATTGAATAACTGACAAGGCCTACACGGTACCTCAAAGAACTGCACTCAGCCCACTCAAGTCACTGGAAAATAATACATATGACTGGTAAGCATCTGAAAAAGAAGTTATTGTTGTCTCACAGTACATGAATCAAGTGGATGTACAGCAGCAAAAAACAGAGCTTTGAAAATCAGCTGTAATCAATATAAAAATAAATTTAAAACTATTTATAAAAACAGTGAGACAGACAAAAATTCTTACAACTTTTGTTGAAGGGCTACGATGTAACATGGATTGAACACATGTAGACCCACAGCAGGATGATTATATAAGGCTGGAAGCTATGCACGCTAAGAGATGTTAGAGAGGCTGGGTGAGGAAATGCAGACCTTTTAAAGTAATACTGCCTGGTACCCATTCCATGGGTCCCAAGTCTGCAGGTTCAAGGGAATCTTCTGACAGCGAAAACATGCCTGGGAAACCGAGATGAATGTACACCGTGTGCTCAGGAAAGGTGTCTAAAATGCACCTCATTTTTGATCTCCTGGTGCTGGGGTTCGCCATTCCAGCCACATTACTAACAATCTCTCCACTTGGAGAATCAGCACCTTTAACCTCCTGTTTCACACAGTTGGCAATTTGTGCAGAGGCTAAATGGGAAGAGGGGGAACCAATGAGAGATTAGCTGTAGGACTTTTGACAGGCACATGTCACTCTAATTTCCCATTAGGAAGAAGAATTAACCAAAGGCTCAGCCTGCCTCCCCAGAACCAGAATAGGGCCAGAAGTAATCCAATGGTTTGGCGGCCAGCTCACAAAAAAAGCGAGTTGCAAAATGGAGCTCAGGAACAGACAATTCAAAGACCTGCAAAGATATAAATGATAACCAACGTCCAAAAATATATTCAGGTAAGGTAACGAAGAGGATCTGAATGAGAGGCAGAATTGCAGGAAACAGATTTCAAAAGGTAGATTGTACTCACATTTAAAGCATATGAAAAGCAGCAGAATTTCTAAAATGATGCGGTTGGGCAGAAGGGTGTATGCGTTTTTTCGTGAATATCTTCAGGAAAAAAACACATGCAGAGTTTTTGCCCAACCAAGCAAGAGGGAAATGCAAATCCGCACAACAAAGAAGTCTCAATTTCCACTGCTCAGAAAGGCCATCCAAAAAATGTGTACAAACCAGAAATGCAGGAGAGGCCATGGAAAACAGGGAGCCTAGTCACGCTGATGGGTGGGGTATAAATATCCAAGAGCCACTCTGAAGAAGTGTATGCTGTTTTTAAAACATCTAAAATACAAAGCCCCGGAGCAAGGGGACTTCAACTAATGGACATATAACTTGGCAAGACTAAATGTCAATAAGACACAGGCACCCCAAAGTTTAGGGCTGCTCTGCATACAAGAACCTCAACTTTGGTACACCTAAAATATCCCAGGAAAAAGAGAAATGCATAAAGAACTTGTGGTAATTTTGTACAATGGAATATCACTCAGACGTGAAATCAATGTATATAAGGCCAGTAGCAGCATAAAGAGTGGATTTAGGTATGATGATTTTGAGGGAAATTAGTCACACAGAAAAAGAATCTTATCATAAGATATCACTTATAGAGGGAATGTCAATATCACAACACATGAACTGAATTAGGAAAGAGAACAGAGTCTCACATTTAGCAAAAATCTCTTATGCCTGCTTCAGGGGAAAGGAGAGGTGGGGGTGATGCATAAAACCAGAGTTTGATATTAGCACAGGTACCATTCCATAAACCAAATACAGAATAGACAAGACATACACCTTCCTCAGTGAACGGGACTCAACACCCCTATGCCCCACAGAGGAATATATCTGACTACTAAGAATCTTAAAACCTATGTATTGATATGTCTCCGTAAGGGAATCAATTGTGTCTAGACTGGCATAAACACGTCAGTGAAAATCAGCTCAACCCCATTATAAAAATGAATTTCAAAAAAACCCAAAAAAACAGCGAAATTCTTACACAATTCCTTCAGGGGTTCTGATGAAACCTGGAATGACCCTATCTGCAAAGACAGCTGGATGAGACATAAGGCTGGACACTTGGGACTGAGAGGACTGGTGAGATTGGGAGAGAAAATGCAGACCTTTTAAAGTAGTAATGCATGCCACCATTCCATGTGTCCCAAATCTCCAGGTAGAAGGGAATATCACTACAATTATAACACGTATGGGAAACCTAGAAAATGGACACCCTGTGATGGCGAAAGGTTTCTAAAACTCTCCTAATTTTTCCTCTCCTTGTGCTCCACTTTGGCATTCCAACTGCTTTACTATCAATCTCCCAACTTAGGAGAGTCAGCCCCTATAACCTCCTGGTTCGCACAGTTTGCTAATTGTGCAGAGGATGAAAGGGAAGAGGGAGAACCAATCAGAGAGTAGATGTAGGCATTTGGACGGGCACATGTCACTCTAATTTCCCGGCAGGAAGAAGAATTAACCAAAGCCTCAGCCACCCACAGGGAACCAATATAGCCACCCCTGGAACCAGTATAGGTCCTGAAGCAAAATTGTGGATTTGTGGCCAGCTCACAAAGATGGGATTTGAAAATTGGAGCTCAGGGGCACAGCAATTCACAAACCTGCAGACTTATAAAGGACTACTCTCTTCCAAAAATCTGTTGAGGGAAGGCAATGAAGCGGCCTTGAAAATGAGCCAGAATTGCACAAAACATATTTCAAGAGGTAATTTAGAATCGCCTTTAAAGCACAGGAAAAGCATCCCAACTTGGACAGAGATGCACTTGGCCAAAAAGGGCGTATGCCTTTTCTCCTGAATATATTCAGAAGAAAACGCATACACCCTTTTTGGCCAATCAAGCAAGCGTGCAATACAAATCCACACTACAAAGAATTGTCACTTACCACCAATCAAAAGGGACATCCGAATATCTGTAAAAACCAGAAAGGCAAGAGAGAGATGGCAAGGGCATGAAGCAATGTGATCCCAATGGTCATGGAGGATTGTGATGACAAGCGCATGGAGAATTGTGATGACAAGATTATGTACCATTTTGTTGACAAAGGCAAGGAGCATTATGATGACAAGGTTCATGGAGCACCGTGATGACAAGCATCATGGAGCATTGTGATTACAGGGGTCATGGAGCATTGGGATGACAAGCGCATGGATCATTGTGATGACAATGGTCATGGATCATTTTAATGACAAGAGTCCCGGATCATTGTGTTGTCAGGGTTCATGGAGCGTTGTGATGACAGTGGTCATGGTGCATTGTGATGACAGGGGTCATGGCGCATTGTGATGAGAAGGTCATGGAGCATTGGGCTGAAAATGTCCATGGAGTACTGTGATGACAGGGGTCATGGAGCATTGTGATGACAAGGTACTGGAGCACTGTGATGAGAAGACCATGGAGCCTTGTGATGACAAGTCTCATGGAGCATTCTGATGAAAAGTGCCATGGAGCATTGTGATTACAGGGGTCTTGGAGCATTGTGATGACAAGGGCATGGAGCATTGGGATGAGAAGGCCATGGAGCATTCTGATGACATGCATCATGGAGCTTTGTGATGACAAGGGCATGGAGAATTGTGATTTCAGCGGTCTTGGAGCACAGTGATGAAAAGGACATGGATCATTGTGATGAAAAAGGCATGGAGCCTTGTCATGACAGGGTTCAAGGAGCAAACTGACAACTAGTGTCAGGGAGCTTTGTGATGACAAGGGTATTGAGTATTGTGATGACAAAGGTCATGGAGCATTGTGATGAGAAGACCATGGATAATTGTGATGACGAGCGTCATGGGGCGTTGTGATGACAAGTGTTATGGAACATATTGATCACAAGGATTTGGAGCATTTTGATGACAGAGGTCATGGAGCATTTTGGTTTCATTGTGATGACAATAGCCTGAAGCATTATGATGATGGGCATGGTGCATTGTGATGACAGGGTTCATGGAGCATTGAGATGAAAAGGGGCATGGAGCATTGCAATTACAGGAGTCTTGGAGCATTGTGATGACAAAGGCATGGAACATCGTGAATGAGAAGGCCATGGAGCATTCTGTTGACATGCGTCATGGAGCTTTGTGATGACAAGGGCATGGAGCATTGTGATTACAGGGGTCTTGGAGCATTGTGATGACAAGGGTCATGGAGCCTTGTGATGACAAGGCTGTGGAACATTGTGATGGCAGGGGTCATGGAGCATTGTTATGACAGGGTAATGGAGCATTGTGATGACAAGGGCATGGAGCATTGGTATGAAAAGTTTCATGTATTATTGTGATGAGAGGGGACAAGGAGCATTGTGATGACAAGGGCATGGAACACTGTGATACATGGGTCATGGAGGATTGTAATGAGAAGCGCATGGAGCATTGTGATAAGAATGGCATCGAGCATTGTGATGAAAAGCATCATGGAGCCTGTGATGACAAGGGCATGGAACAATGTGATGAGAGGGTTCATGGAGCATTGTGATGACAATGGCATGCAGCATTGTGATGACAAGGGTCATTGAGATTTTTGATGACAAAGGTCATGGAGCATTTTGATGACAAGGGTGTGGTGCATTCTGTTGTGAAGGGCAGGGAGCATTGTGATGACAGTGGTTATGGAACATTGTGATGTCAGGGGAATGGAGCATTGTGATGATAAAGGCATGTAGCATTGTTGTGACAAGCGTCATGGAATATTGTGATGACAGGGGTGAGGGAGTATTGTGTTGACTAGTGATGGAACATTGTGATATCAGTGGTGAGAGAGCATTTTGATGAGAAGTGCATGGAGCAGTGTGATGACAAGGCTTATGGAGCATTGTGATGACAAAGATGTGGAGCATTGTGATGACAAGTGCATGGCACATTGTGATGCCATGGGTCATGGAGTATTGTGCTAACAAAGACATTGAGCATTGGGAGGACAAGGGTCACCGAGCATTGTGATGAAATGTTCATGGAGCGCTGTGGTGACAAAGGTCACAGAGCCTTGTGATGACGAGGGCATGGACCATTGTGATGACAAAGGTCATGAAGCATTGTGATGACTGGAGTCACGGAGCATTGTGATGACAGGGGTCATAGAGCATTGTGATGAAAGGGCATGGAGCATTGTGATGACAGGGGCATGTTGCATTGGTTTGACAAGTTTCAGGGATTATTGTGATGACAGTGGGCATGGCGCATTGTGATGACAAGGGCATGGAGCATTGTGATGAGAAGGTCATGGAGTATTGTGAAGAAGTGTGTCAGGGAGCATTGTGATGACATATGTTGTGGTTCATTGCGATGACAATGGAATGGAGCATTGTGATGCCAAGTGTCATGGAGGATTGTGATGACAAAGGTAATGGAGCATTTTGATGACAAGTGCTTGGTGCATTGTGATGACAAGGGTCATGGAGCATTGTGATAACAAGGGCCATTGAGAATTTTGATGACATGTTCATGAAGCATTGTGATGACAATCACATGGAGCTTGCTGTGACAGGGATCATGGAGCATTGCGATGACAAGTGCATAGAGAATTGTGATGACAAAGCATGTAACACTGTGATGAAAAGCATCATGGAGCACAGTGATGCCAAGAACGTGGAGAATTGTGATGACAGGGGACATGGAGCATTGTGATGACCAGGGCATGGAGTATTGTGATGGCAAGACCGTGGAGCATTGTGATGAGAAGACCATGGATAATTGTGATGATGAGCGTCATGGAGCACTGTAATGACAAGGGGTATGGAGCATTGTGATGACAAGGGTCATGGAGCATTGTGATGACAAGGTTCATGGAGCATTCTGATGACAAGCTTGTGGAGTATTTTGATGACAATGACATGGAGCATTTTGATGAAAATAGCATGGGGCATTGTGATGAAAAAGACATGGAGCCTTTTCATGACAGTTTTCAGGGAGCATTCTGACGACAAGTGTCAGGGAGCATTGTGATGACAAAGGTCATGGAGAATTGTGACGACAAGGGCATGGAGTATTGTGATGACAAGCACATGGAGCATTGCAATGACAAGTGCATAGAGAATTGTGATGACAAAGCATGTAACACTGTGATGAGAAGTGTCATGGAGCATAGTGATGCCAAGATCGTGGAGCATTGTGATGACCGGGGACATGGAGCATTGTGATGCCCAAGTCATGGAGCACTGTGATGGCAAGACCGTGGAGCATTGTGATGAGAAGACCATGGATAATTGTGATGAGGAGCGTCATGGAGCACTGTAATGACAAGTGGTACGGAGCCTTGTGATGACAGGGGTCATGGAGCATTGTTATGACAGTGGTCATGGAGCATTGTGATGACAAGGGTCATGGAGCATTTTGATGACAAGGTCGTGGAGCATTGTGATGAGAAGACCATGGACAATTGTGATTACGAGTGTCATGGAGCACTGTAATGACAAGCAGTATGGAGCATTGTGATGACAGGGGTCATGGAGCATTGTGATGACAGGGGACATGGAGCATTGTGATGACCAGGGCATAGAGCATTGTGATGGCAAGACCGTGGAGCACTGTGATGAGAAGACCATGGATAATTGTGATGACGAGCGTCATGGAGCACTGTAATGACAAGGGGTATGGAGCATTGTGATGACAGGGGTCATGGAGCATTGTGATGACAGGGGACATGGAGCATTGTGATGACCAGGGCATGGAGCCTTGTGATGGCAAGATCATGGAGCACTGTGATGAGAAGATCATGGATAATTATGATGACGAGTGTCATGAAGTACTGTAATGACAAGGGGTATAGAGCATTGTTATGACAGTGGTCATGGAGCATTGTGATGACAAGGGTCATGGAGCATTTTGATGACAAGGTCGTGGAGCATTGTGATGAGAAGACCATGGACAATTGTGATTACGAGTGTCATGGAGCACTGTAATGACAAGCAGTATGGAGCATTGTGATGACAGGGTCATGGAGCATTGTGATGACTGGGGACATGGAGCATTGTGATGACCAGGGCATGGAGCATTGTGATGGCAAGACCGTGGAGCACTGTGATGAGAAGACCATGGATAATTGTGATGACGAACATCATGGAGCACTGTAATGACAAGGGGCATGGAGCATTGTGATGACAGGTGTCATGGAGCTTTGTGATGACAGGGGTCATGGATCATTGAGATGAAAAGTGTCACGGAGCATTCTGATGACAAGCTTGTGGAGTATTGTGATGACAATGGCATGGAGCATTGTGATGAAAAGGGCATGGATCATTGTGATGATAAAGGCATGGAGACTTGTCATGACAGGTTTCAATGAGCAAACTGATGACAAGTGTCAGGGAGCATTGTGATGACAAGTGTATTGAGAATTGTGATGACAAAGGTCATGGAGCATTGTGACGACAAGTGCATGGAGTATTGTCATGACAGTCATCATGGAGTGTTGTGATGACAAGTGTTATGGAACATTGTGATCACAAGGGGTTGGAGCATTGTGATGACAGAGGTCATGGACCATTTTGATTTCAAGGAGCATGGAGCATTGTGATGACAAGGGCATGGAGCAATGTGATCCCAAGGTTCATGGAGGATTGTGATGAAAATGGTAATGGAGTATTGTGATGACAAGCTCATGGAGCATTGTGATGACAAGGTCATGTAGGATTTTGATGACACAGGCATGGAGAATTGTGATGATAAGGGTCATGGAGCACTGTGATGATAAGCGTCATGGAGCATTGTGATTACAGGGGTCATGGAGCATTTGGATGACAAGGGCATGGATCATTGTGATGACAAGTGTCATGGAGCATTGGGCTGAAAATGTTCTTGGAGCATTGTGATGACAAGGGAATGGAGCATTGTGATGACAAGAGTCCCGGATCATTGTGTTGTCAGGGGTCATGGAGTGTTGTGATGACAGTGGTCATGGAGGATTGTGATGATATGGGTCATGGAGCATTGTGATGAGAATTTCATGAAGCATTGGGCTGAAAATGTTCATGGAGTATTGTGATGACAGGGGTCATGGAGCATTGTAATGAGAAGGGAATTGAGCACTGTGATGACAAGGTCCTGGAGCATTGTGATGGGAAGTCCATGGAGCCTTGTGATGACAATTCTCATGGAACATTCTGATGAAAAGGGGCATGGAGCATTGTGATTACAGGGGTCTTGGAGCATTGTGATGACAAGGGCATGGAGTATTGTGATGAAAAAGGCATGGATCATTGTTATGAAAAAGGCATGGAGCCTTGTCATGACAGGGTTCTAGGAGCATACTGACGACAAGTGTCACAGAGCATTGTGATGACAAGGTTCATGGAGCATTGTGATGAGAAGACCATGGATAATTTTGATGATGAGCGTCATGGGGTTTTGTGATGATAAGTTTTATGGAACATTGTGATCACAAGGGTTTGGAGCATTGTGATGACAGAGGTCATGGAGCATTCTGATTTCATTGTGATGACAATAGCCTGAAGCATTATGGTGATGGGCATGGTACATTGTGATGACAGCGTTCATGGAGCATTGAGATGAAAAGGGGCATGGAGCATTGTGATTACAGGCATCTTGGAGCATTGTGATGACAAGGGCAAGGAGCATAGTGATGAGAAGGCCATGGAGCATTCTGATGACATGCGTCATTGAGCTTTGTGATGACAAGGGCATGGAGCATTGTGATTACAGGGGTCTTGGAGCATTGTGATGACAAGGGTCATGGAGCCTTGTGATGACAATGGTGTGGAACATTGTGATGGCAGGGGTCATGGAGCATTGTTATGACAGGGGTAATGGAGCATTGTGATGACAAGGGCATGGAACACTGTGATCCATGGGTCATGGAGGATTGTAATGACAAGGGCATGGAGCATTGTGATGAGAAGGGCATCGAACATTGTTTTGACAAGCGTCATGGAGCTTTGTGATGACAAGGGCATGGAACAATGTGATGAGAGGGTTCATGGAACATTGTGATTCCAAGGGTTATGGAGCTTTGTGATGACAAAAGTCATGGAGCATTTTGATGTCAAGGGCGTGGTGCATTGTGATGAGAAGGGCAGGGAGCATTTTGATGACAGGGTCATGCAGCAATTTGATGAAAAGTGTAATGGAACATTTTGATCACAGGGGTTATAGAACATTGTGATGTCAGGGTTCATGGAGCTTTGGGATGAAAAGGGTCATGGAGCATATTGATGACAGGGGTTATGGAACATTGTGATGTCAGGGATCATGAAACATTGTGATGATAAGTGCATGTAGCATTGTGATGACAGGGGTCATGGAACATTGTGATAACAAGGGCATGGGGCATTGTGATGACAAGGGCATGGAGCATTGGTCTAATAAGTTTCATGGCTTATTGCGATGACAGTTGGAATGGCGCATTGTGATGACAAGGGCATGGAGCATTGTGATGACCAGGTCATTCATTATTGTGAAGACAGGTGTCAGGGAGCATTGTGATGACATATGTAATGGCCCATTGTGATGACAATGCCATGGAGCATTGTGATGCCAAGTGTCATGGAGGATTCTGATGACAAAGGTAATGGAGCATTGTGATGACAATGGCTTGGAGCATTGTGATGACAAGGGTCAGGGAGCCTTGTGCTGACAAGTGCATGGAAAATTGTGATGACAAGGGACATGGAGCATTCTGATGACAAGCTTGTGGAGTATTTTGATGACAATGGCATGGAGCATTGTGTTGAAAATGGCATGGTGCATTTTGATGAAAAAGGCATGGAGCCTTTTTGTGACAGGGTTCAAGGAGCATTCTGACGACAAGTGTCAGGGAGCATTGTGATGACAAGTGTATCGAGAATTGTGATGACAAAGGTCATGCAGCATTGTGATGAAAAGGGCATGGAGTATTGTGATGACAGGCATCATGGAGCATTGTGATGACAAGTGTTATGGAACATTGTGATCACAAGGGTTTGGAGCATTGTGATGACAGAGGTCATGGATCATTTTGATTTCAAGGAGCATGGAGCATTGTGATGACAAGGGCATGGAGCAATGTGATCCCAAGGTTCATGGAGGATTGTGATGGCAATGGTAATGGAGTATTGTGATGACAAGTGCATAGAACATTGTAATGACAAGGTCATGTAGCATTTTGCTGACAAAGGCATGGAGCATTGTGATGACAGGTGTCATGGAGCACTGTGATGACAAGCGTCACGGAGCATTGTGATTACAGGGGTCATGGAGCATTGGGATGACAAGGGCATGCATCATTGTGATGACAAGTGTCATGGAGCATTGGGCTGAAAATGTTCATGGAGTATTGTGATGACAGGCGTCATGGAGCATTGTGATGACTAGGGAATGGAGCATTGTGATGACAAGAGTCCCGGATCATTGTGTTGTCAGGTGATATTGAGCGTTGTGATGACTGTGGTCATGGAGAATTGTGATGATATTGATCATGGAGCATTGTGATGAGAAGGTCATGGAGCATTGGGCTGAAAATGTTCATGGAGTATTGTGATGACAGGGGTCATGGAGCATTGTGATGATAAGGCAATGGGACATTTTGATGGCAATGTCCTGGAGCATTGTGATGAGAAGACCATGGAGCCTTGTGATGACAAGTCTCATGGAGCATTCTGATGAAAAGGGGCATGGACCATTGTGATTACAGGGGTCTTGGAGCATTGTGATGACAAGGGCATGGAGCATTGTGATGAGAAGGCCATGGAGCATTCTGATGACATGCATCATGGAGCTTTGTGATGACAAGGGCATGGAGCATTGTGATGACAAGGGTCACGTAGCATTGTGATGAAAAGTTCATGGAGTATTGTGGTTACAAAGGTCACAGAGCCTTGTGATGATGTGGGCATGGACCACTGTGATGACAAATGTTATGAAGCATTGTGATGACTGGAGTCACAGAGCATTGTGATGACAAGGGTCATGGAGCATTGTGATGACAAGGGCATGGAGCATTGTGATGACAGGGGCATGGAGCATTGGTCTGACAAGTTTAATAGATTATTGTGATGACAAGGGCATGGGGCATTGTGATGAGAAGGTCATGGAGTATTGTGAAGACAGGTGTCAGGGAGCATTGTGATGACATATGTCATGGTCCATTGCGATGACAATGGCATGGAGCATTGTGATGCCAAATGTAATGGAGGATTGTGATGACAAATATAATGGAGCATTGTGATGACTAGGGCTTGGAGCATTATGATGACAAGGGCCATTGAATATTTTCATGACAAGGTCGTGAAGCATTGTGATGACAATGTGCTGGAGCATTATGATGAGAAAACCATGGAGCCTTGTGAGACAAGTCTCATGGAGCATACTGATGAAAAGGGGCATGGAGCATTGTGATTAGAGTGTCTTGGAAAATTGTGATGACAAGCGCATGGAGCATTGTGATGAGAAGGCCAAGGAGCAGTCTGATGACATGCGTCATTGAGCTTTGTGATGACAAGGGCATGGAGCATTGTAATTACAGGCGTCTTGGAGCATTGTGATGAAAAAGGCATGGATCATTGTGAAGAAAAAGGCATGGAGCCTTGTCATGACAGGGTTCAAGGAGCATACAGAGAACAAGTGTCAGGGAGCATTTTGATGACAAGTGTATTGAGCATTGTGATGATGAAGGTCATGGAGCATTGTGAAGAGAAGACCATAGATAATTGTGATGACGAGCGTCATGGGGCATTGTGATGACGAGCGTCATGGGGCATTGTGATGACAAGTGTTATGGAATATTGTGATCACAAGGGTTTGGAGCAGTGTTATGACAGAGGTCTTGGAGCATTTTGATTTCATTGTGATGACAATAGCCTGAAGCATTATGATGATGGGCATGGTGCATTGTGATGACAGGGTTCATGGATCATTGAGATAAAAAGGGACATGGAGCATTGTGATTACAGGTGTCTTGGAGCATTGTGATGAGAAGGGTCATGGAGCCTTGTGATGACAAGGCCATGGAACATCGTGATGGCAGGGGTCATGGAGCATTGTTATCACAGGGGTAATGGAGCATTGTGATGGCAAGGGCATGGAGCATTCTGATGACATGCATCATGGAGCTTTGTGATGACAAGGGCATGTAGCACTGTGATTACAGTGGTCTTGGAGCATTGTGATGACAAGGGTCATGGAGCCTTGTGATGACAAGGCCGTGGAACGTTGTGATGGCAGGGGTCATGGAGCATTGTTATGACAGGGGTAATGGAGCATTGTGATGACAAGGGCATGGAACATTTGTCTGAAAAGTTTCATGGATTATTGTGATGAGAGTGGGCATGGAGCATTGTGATGACAAGGGCACGGAACACAGTGATACATGGGTCATGGAGGATTGTAATGACAAGGGCATGGAGCATTGTGATGAGAAGGGCATCGAGCAGTGTGATGACAAGCACCATGGAGCTTTTTGATGACAATTGCATGGAACAATGTGATGAGAGGTTTCATGGAGTATTGTGATGACAATGGCATGGAGCATTGTGATGCCAAGGGTCATGGAGCTTTGTGATGACAAAGGTCATGGAGCATTTTAATGACAAGGGCGTGGTGCATTGTGATGAGAAGGGTAGGGAGCATTGTGATGACATTGTCATGGACCAATTTGATGAAAAGGGTCATGGAACATTTTGATGAGAGGCGTTATGTAACATTGTGATGTTAGGGGTCATGGAGCATTTTGATGAAAAGGGTCATGGAGCATTTTGATGACAGGGGTTATGGAACATTGTGATGTCAGGGATCATCAAACATTGTGATGATAAGTGCATGTAGCATTGTGATGACAGGAGTCATGGAACATTGTGATGACAGGGTTGAGGGAGTATTGTGATGAATAGTGACGTACCATTGTGATATCAGTGGTGAGAGAGCATTTTGATTTGAAGTGCATGGAGCATTGTGATGACAAGGTTTATGGAGCATTGTGATGACAAGATTGTGGAGCACTGTGACGACAAGCGCATGGTGCATTGTGATGACATGGGTCATGGAGCATTGTGCTGACAAGCGCATGGAGCATTGTGATGACAAGGGTCATGGAGCATTGTGCTGAGAAAGGCATAGAGCATTGTGATGACAAGGGTCAAAGGGCATTGTGATGAAAAGTTCATGAAGCATTGTGGTTGAAAAGGTCACAGAGACTGTTGATGACAAGGGCATGGACCACTGTGATGACAAAGGTCATGAAGCCTTGTGATGACTGGAGTCACAGAGCATTGTGATGACAGGGGTCATGGAACATTGTGATAACAAGGGCATGGGGCATTGTGATGACAAGGGCATGGAGCATTGGTCTAATAAGTTTCATGGCTTATTGCGATGACAGTTGGAATGGCGCATTGTGATGACAAGGGCATGGAGCATTGTGATGACCAGGTCATTCATTATTGTGAAGACAGGTGTCAGGGAGCATTGTGATGACATATGTAATGGCCCATTGTGATGACAATGCCATGGAGCATTGTGATGCCAAGTGTCATGGAGGATTCTGATGACAAAGGTAATGGAGCATTGTGATGACAATGGCTTGGAGCATTGTGATGACAAGGGTCAGGGAGCCTTGTGCTGACAAGTGCATGGAAAATTGTGATGACAAGGGACATGGAGCATTCTGATGACAAGCTTGTGGAGTATTTTGATGACAATGGCATGGAGCATTGTGTTGAAAATGGCATGGTGCATTTTGATGAAAAAGGCATGGAGCCTTTTTGTGACAGGGTTCAAGGAGCATTCTGACGACAAGTGTCAGGGAGCATTGTGATGACAAGTGTATCGAGAATTGTGATGACAAAGGTCATGGAGCATTGTGATGAAAAGGGCATGGAGTATTGTGATGACAGGCATCATGGAGCATTGTGATGACAAGTGTTATGGAACATTGTGATCACAAGGCTTTGGAGCATTGTGATGACAGAGGTCATGGATCATTTTGATTTCAAGGAGCATGGAGCATTGTGATGACAAGGGCATGGAGCAATGTGATCCCAAGGTTCATGGAGGATTGTGATGGCAATGGTAATGGAGTATTGTGATGACAAGTGCATAGAACATTGTAATGACAAGGTCATGTAGCATTTTGCTGACAAAGGCATGGAGCATTGTGATGACAGGTGTCATGGAGCACTGTGATAACAAGCGTCACGGAGCATTGTGATTACAGGGGTCATGGAGCATTGGGATGACAAGGGCATGCATCATTGTGATGACAAGTGTCATGGAGCATTGGGCTGAAAATGTTCATGGAGTATTGTGATGACAGGCGTCATGGAGCATTGTGATGACTAGGGAATGGAGCATTGTGATGACAAGAGTCCCGGATCATTGTGTTGTCAGGTGATATTGAGCGTTGTGATGACTGTGGTCATGGAGAATTGTGATGATATTGGTCATGGAGCATTGTGATGAGAAGGTCATGGAGCATTGGGCTGAAAATATTCATGGAGTATTGTGATGAAAGGGGTCATGGAGCATTGTGATGATAAGGGAATGGGACATTTTGATGACAATGTCCTGGAGCATTGTGATGAGAAGACCATGGAGCCTTGTGATGACAAGTCTCATGGAGCATTCTGATGAAAAGGGGCATGGACCATTGTGATTACAGGGGTCTTGGAGCATTGTGATGTCAGGGGTCATGGAACATTGTGATGATAAGGGGATGTAGCATTGTGATGACAGGGGTCATGGAACATTGTGATTACAGGTGTGAGGGAGTATTGTGATGACTAGTGATGGAACATTGTGATATCTCTGTTGAGAGAGCATTTTGATGAGAAGTGCATGGAGCATTGTGATTACAAGGTTTATGGAGCATTACGATGACAAGGTTGTGGACCATTGTGATGAAAATCACGTGGCACATTGTGATGACAAGGGTCATGGAGCATTGTTCTGAAAAAGGCATGGAGCATTGTGATGACAAGGGTCACGTAGCATTGTGATGAAAAGTTCATGGTTTATTGTGGTTACAAAGGTCACAGAGCCTTGTGATGATGTGGGCATGGACCACTGTGATGACAAATGTTATGAAGCATTGTGATGACTGGAGTCACAGAGCATTGTGATGACAAGGGTCATGGAGCATTGTGATGACAAGGGCATGGAGCATTGTGATGACAGGGGCATGGAGCATTGGTCTGACAAGTTTAATAGATTATTGTGATGACAGTGGGCATGGGGCATTGTGATGACAAGGGCATGGAGCATTGTGATGAGAAGGTCATGGAGTATTGTGAAGACAGGTGTCAGGGAGCATTGTGATGACATATGTCATGGTCCATTGCGATGACAATGGCATGGAGCATTGTGATGCCAAATGTAATGGAGGATTGTGATGACAAATATAATGGAGCATTGTGATGACTAGGGCTTGGAGCATTATGATGACAAGGGCCATTGAAAATTTTCATGACCAGGTCGTGAAGCATTGTGATGACAAGGTGCTGGAGCATTATGATGAGAAAACCATGGAGCCTTGTGAGACAAGTCTCATGGAGCATACTGATGAAAAGGGGCATGGAGCATTGTGATTAGAGTGTCTTGGAAAATTGTGATGACAAGGGCATGGAGCATTGTGATGAGAAGGCCAAGGAGCAGCCTGATGACATGCGTCATTGAGCTTTGTGATGACAAGGGCATGGAGCATTGTAATTACAGGCGTCTTGGAGCATTGTGATGAAAAAGGCATGGATCATTGTGATGAAAAAGGCATGGAGCCTTGTCATGACAGGGTTCAAGGAGCATACAGAGAACAAGTGTCAGGGAGCATTTTGATGACAAGTGTATTGAGCATTGTGATGACAAAGGTCATGGAGCATTGTGAAGAGAAGACCATAGATAATTGTGATGACGAGCGTCATGGGGCATTGTGATGACGAGCGTCATGGAATATTGTGATCACAAGGGTTTGGAGCAGTGTTATGACAGAGGTCATGGAGCATTTTGATTTCATTGTGATGACAATAGCCTGAAGCATTATGATGATGGGCTTGGTGCATTGTGATGACAGGGTTCATGGATCATTGAGATATAAAGGGACATGGAGCATTGTGATTACACGTGTCTTGGAGCATTGTGATGAGAAGGGTCATGGAGCCTTGTGATGACAAGGCCATGGAACATCGTGATGGCAGGGGTCATGGAGCATTGTTATCACAGGGGTAATGGAGCATTGTGATGGCAAGGGCATGGAGCATTCTGATGACATGCATCATGGAGCTTTGTGATGACAAGGGCATGTAGCACTGTGATTACAGGGGTCTTGGAGCATTGTGATGACAAGGGTCATGGAGCCTTGTGATGACAAGGCTGTGGAACGTTGTGATGGCAGGGGTCATGGAGCATTGTTATGACAGGGGTAATGGAGCATTGCGATGACAAGGGCATGGAACATTTGTCTGAAAAGTTTCATGGATTATTGTGATGAGAGTGGGCATGGAGCATTGTGATGACAAGGGCACGGAACACAGTGATACATGGGTCATGGAGGATTGTAATGACAAGGGCATGGAGCATTGTGATGAGAAGGGCATCGAGCAGTGTGATGACAAGCACCATGGAGCTTTTTGATGACAATTGCATGGAACAATGTGATGAGAGGTTTCATGGAGTATTGTGATGACAATGGCATGGAGCATTGTGATGCCAAGGGTCATGGAGCTTTGTGATGACAAAGGTCATGGAGCATTTTGATGACAAGGGCGTGGTGCATTGTGATGAGAAGGGTAGGGAGCATTGTGATGACATTGTCATGGACCAATTTGATGAAAAGGGTCATGGAACATTTTGATGAGAGGCGTTATGTAACATTGTGATGTTAGGGGTCATGGAGCATTTTGATGAAAAGGGTCATGGAGCATTTTGATGACAGGGGTTATGGAACATTGTGATGTCAGGGATCATCAAACATTGTGATGATAAGTGCATGTAGCATTGTGATGACAGGAGTCATGGAACATTGTGATGACAGGGTTGAGGGAGTATTGTGATGAATAGTGATGTACCATTGTGATATCAGTGGTGAGAGAGCATTTTGATTTGAAGTGCATGGAGCATTGTGATGACAAGGCTTATGGAGCATTGTGATGACAAGATTGTGGAGCACTGTGACGACAAGCGCATGGTGCATTGTGATGACATGGGTCATGGAGCATTGTGCTGACAAGCGCATGGAGCATTGTGATGACAAGGGTCATGGAGCATTGTGCTGAGAAAGGCATAGAGCATTGTGATGACAAGGGTCAAAGGGCATTGTGATGAAAAGTTCATGAAGCATTGTGGTTAAAAAGGTCACAGAGACTGTTGATGACAAGGGCATGGACCACTGTGATGACAAAGGTCATGAAGCCTTGTGATGACTGGAGTCACGGAGCATTGTGATGACAGGGGTCATGGAACATTGTGATAACAAGGGCATGGGGCATTGTGATGACAAGGGCATGGAGCATTGGTCTAATAAGTTTCATGGCTTATTGCGATGACAGTTGGAATGGCGCATTGTGATGACAAGGGCATGGAGCATTGTGATGACCAGGTCATTCATTATTGTGAAGACAGGTGTCAGGGAGCATTGTGATGACATATGTAATGGCCCATTGTGATGACAATGCCATGGAGCATTGTGATGCCAAGTGTCATGGAGGATTCTGATGACAAAGGTAATGGAGCATTGTGATGACAATGGCTTGGAGCATTGTGATGACAAGGGTCAGGGAGCCTTGTGCTGACAAGTGCATGGAAAATTGTGATGACAAGGGACATGGAGCATTCTGATGACAAGCTTGTGGAGTATTTTGATGACAATGGCATGGAGCATTGTGTTGAAAATGGCATGGTGCATTTTGATGAAAAAGGCATGGAGCCTTTTTGTGACAGGGTTCAAGGAGCATTCTGACGACAAGTGTCAGGGAGCATTGTGATGACAAGTGTATCGAGAATTGTGATGACAAAGGTCATGGAGCATTGTGATGAAAAGGGCATGGAGTATTGTGATGACAGGCATCATGGAGCATTGTGATGACAAGTGTTATGGAACATTGTGATCACAAGGGTTTGGAGCATTGTGATGACAGAGGTCATGGATCATTTTGATTTCAAGGAGCATGGAGCATTGTGATGACAAGGGCATGGAGCAATGTGATCCCAAGGTTCATGGAGGATTGTGATGGCAATGGTAATGGAGTATTGTGATGACAAGTGCATAGAACATTGTAATGACAAGGTCATGTAGCATTTTGCTGACAAAGGCATGGAGCATTGTGATGACAGGTGTCATGGAGCACTGTGATGACAAGCATCACGGAGCATTGTGATTAGAGGGGTCATGGAGCATTGGGATGACAAGGGCATGCATCATTGTGATGACAAGTGTCATGGAGCATTGGGCTGAAAATGTTCATGGAGTATTGTGATGACAGGCGTCATGGAGCATTGTGATGACTAGGGAATGGAGCATTGTGATGACAAGAGTCCCGGATCATTGTGTTGTCAGGTGATATTGAGCGTTGTGATGACTGTGGTTATGGAGAATTGTGATGATATTGGTCATGGAGCATTGTGATGAGAAGGTCATGGAGCATTGGGCTGAAAATATTCATGGAGTATTGTGATGAAAGGGGTCATGGAGCATTGTGATGATAAGGGAATGGGACATTTTGATGACAATATCCTGGAGCATTGTGATGAGAAGACCATGGAGCCTTGTGATGACAAGTCTCATGGAGCATTCTGATGAAAAGGGGCATGGACCATTGTGATTACAGGGGTCTTGGAGCATTGTGATGTCAGGGGTCATGGAACATTTTGATGATAAGGGGATGTAGCATTGTGATGACAGGGGTCATGGAACATTGTGATTACAGGTGTGAGGGAGTATTGTGATGACTACTGATGGAACATTGTGATATCTCTGTTGAGAGAGCATTTTGATGAGAAGTGCATGGAGCATTGTGATTACAAGGTTTATGGAGCATTACGATGACAAGGTTGTGGACCATTGTGATGAAAATCACGTGGCACATTGTGATGACAAGGGTCATGGAGCATTGTTCTGAAAAAGGCATGGAGCATTGTGATGACAAGGGTCACGGAGCATTGTGATGAAAAGTTCATGGAGTATTGTGGTTACAAAGGTCACAGAGCCTTGTGATGATGTGGGCATGGACCACTGTGATGACAAATGTTATGAAGCATTGTGATGACTGGAGTCACAGAGCATTGTGATGACAAGGGTCATGGAGCATTGTGATGACAAGGGCATGGAGCATTGTGATGACAGGGGCATGGAGCATTGGTCTGACAAGTTTAATAGATTATTGTGATGACAGTGGGCATGGGGCATTGTGATGACAAGGGCATGGGGCATTGTGATGAGAAGGTCATGGAGTATTGTGAAGACAGGTGTCAGGGAGCATTGTGATGACATATGTCATGGTCCATTGCGATGACAATGGCATGGAGCATTGTGATGCCAAAAGTAATGGAGGATTGTGATGACAAATATAATGGAGCATTGTGATGACTAGGGCTTGGAGCATTATGATGACAAGGGCCATTGAAAATTTTCATGACAAGGTCGTGAAGCATTGTGATGACAAGGTGCTGGAGCATTATGATGAGAAAACCATGGAGCCTTGTGAGACAAGTCTCATGGAGCATACTGATGAAAAGGGGCATGGAGCATTGTGATTAGAGTGTCTTGGAAAATTGTGATGACAAGGGCATGGAGCATTGTGATGAGAAGGCCAAGGAGCAGTCTGATGACATGCGTCATTGAGCTTTGTGATGACAAGGGCATGGAGCATTGTAATTACAGGCGTCTTGGAGCATTGTGATGAAAAAGGCATGGATCATTGTGATGAAAAAGGCATGGAGCCTTGTCATGACAGGGTTCAAGGAGCATACAGAGAACAAGTGTCAGGGAGCATTTTGATGACAAGTGTATTGAGCATTGTGATGACAAAGGTCATGGAGCATTGTGATGAAAAGGGCATGGAGTATTGTGATGACAGGCATCATGGAGCATTGTGATGACAAGTGTTATGGAACATTGTGATCACAAGGGTTTGGAGCATTGTGATGACAGAGGTCATGGATCATTTTGATTTCAAGGAGCATGGAGCATTGTGATGACAAGGGCATGGAGCAATGTGATCCCAAGGTTCATGGAGGATTGTGATGGCAATGGTAATGGAGTATTGTGATGACAAGTGCATAGAACATTGTAATGACAAGGTCATGTAGCATTTTGCTGACAAAGGCATGGAGCATTGTGATGACAGGTGTCATGGAGCACTGTGATGACAAGCATCACGGAGCATTGTGATTAGAGGGGTCATGGAGCATTGGGATGACAAGGGCATGCATCATTGTGATGACAAGTGTCATGGAGCATTGGGCTGAAAATGTTCATGGAGTATTGTGATGACAGGCGTCATGGAGCATTGTGATGACTAGGGAATGGAGCATTGTGATGACAAGAGTCCCGGATCATTGTGTTGTCAGGTGATATTGAGCGTTGTGATGACTGTGGTCATGGAGAATTGTGATGATATTGGTCATGGAGCATTGTGATGAGAAGGTCATGGAGCATTGGGCTGAAAATATTCATGGAGTATTGTGATGAAAGGGGTCATGGAGCATTGTGATGATAAGGGAATGGGACATTTTGATGACAATATCCTGGAGCATTGTGATGAGAAGACCATGGAGCCTTGTGATGACAAGTCTCATGGAGCATTCTGATGAAAAGGGGCATGGACCATTGTGATTACAGGGGTCTTGGAGCATTGTGATGTCAGGGGTCATGGAACATTTTGATGATAAGGGGATGTAGCATTGTGATGACAGGGGTCATGGAACATTGTGATTACAGGTGTGAGGGAGTATTGTGATGACTACTGATGGAACATTGTGATATCTCTGTTGAGAGAGCATTTTGATGAGAAGTGCATGGAGCATTGTGATTACAAGGTTTATGGAGCATTACGATGACAAGGTTGTGGACCGTTGTAATGAAAATCACGTTGCACATTGTGATGACAAGGGTCATGGAGCATTGTTCTGAAAAAGGCATGGAGCATTGTGATGACAAGGGTCACGGAGCATTGTGATGAAAAGTTCATGGAGTATTGTGGTTACAAAGGTCACAGAGCCTTGTGATGATGTGGGCATGGACCACTGTGATGACAAATGTTATGAAGCATTGTGATGACTGGAGTCACAGAGCATTGTGATGACAAGGGTCATGGAGCATTGTGATGACAAGGGCATGGAGCATTGTGATGACAGGGGCATGGAGCATTGGTCTGACAAGTTTAATAGATTATTGTGATGACAGTGGGCATGGGGCATTGTGATGACAAGGGCATGGGGCATTGTGATGAGAAGGTCATGGAGTATTGTGAAGACAGGTGTCAGGGAGCATTGTGATGACATATGTCATGGTCCATTGCGATGACAATGGCATGGAGCATTGTGATGCCAAAAGTAATGGAGGATTGTGATGACAAATATAATGGAGCATTGTGATGACTAGGGCTTGGAGCATTATGATGACAAGGGCCATTGAAAATTTTCATGACAAGGTCGTGAAGCATTGTGATGACAAGGTGCTGGAGCATTATGATGAGAAAACCATGGAGCCTTGTGAGACAAGTCTCATGGAGCATACTGATGAAAAGGGGCATGGAGCATTGTGATTAGAGTGTCTTGGAAAATTGTGATGACAAGGGCATGGAGCATTGTGATGAGAAGGCCAAGGAGCAGTCTGATGACATGCGTCATTGAGCTTTGTGATGACAAGGGCATGGAGCATTGTAATTACAGGCGTCTTGGAGCATTGTGATGAAAAAGGCATGGATCATTGTGATGAAAAAGGCATGGAGCCTTGTCATGACAGGGTTCAAGGAGCATACAGAGAAGAAGTGTCAGGGAGCATTTTGATGACAAGTGTGTTGAGCATTGTGATGACAAAGGTCATGGAGCATTGTGAAGAGAAGACCATAGATAATTGTGATGACGAGCGTCATGGGGCATTGTGATGACGAGCGTCATGGAATATTGTGATCACAAGGGTTTGGAGCAGCGTTATGACAGAGGTCATGGAGCATTTTGATTTCATTGTGATGACAATAGCCTGAAGCATTATGATGATGGGCTTGGTGTATTGTGATGACAGGGTTCATGGATCATTGAGATAAAAAGGGACATGGAGCATTGTGATTACAGGTGTCTTGGAGCATTGTGATGAGAAGGGTCATGGAGCCTTGTGATGACAAGGCCATGGAACATCGTGATGGCAGGGGTCATGGAGCATTGTTATCACAGGGGTAATGGAGCATTGTGATGGCAAGGGCATGGAGCATTCTGATGACATGCATCATGGAGCTTTGTGATGACAAGGGCATGTAGCACTGTGATTACAGGGGTCTTGGAGCATTGTGATGACAAGGGTCATGGAGCCTTGTGATGACAAGGCTGTGGAACGTTGTGATGGCAGGGGTCACGGAGCATTGTTATGACATGGGTAATGGAGCATTGCGATGACAAGGGCATGGAACATTTGTCTGAAAATTTCATGGATTATTGTGATGAGAGTGGGCATGGAGCATTGTGATGACAAGGGCACGGAACACAGTGATACATGGGTCATGGAGGATTGTAATGACAAGGGCATGGAGCATTGTGATGAGAAGGGCATCGAGCAGTGTGATGACAAGCACCATGGAGCTTTTTGATGACAATTGCATGGAACAATGTGATGAGAGGTTTCATGGAGTATTGTGATGACAATGGCATGGAGCATTGTGATGCCAAGGGTCATGGAGCTTTGTGATGACAAAGGTCATGGAGCATTTTGATGACAAGGGCGTGGTGCATTGTGATGAGAAGGGTAGGGAGCATTGTGATGACATTGTCATGGACCAATTTGATGAAAAGGGTCATGGAACATTTTGATGAGAGGCGTTATGTAACATTGTGATGTTAGGGGTCATGGAGCATTTTGATGAAAAGGGTCATGGAGCATTTTGATGACAGGGGTTATGGAACATTGTGATGTCAGGGATCATCAAACATTGTGATGATAAGTGCATGTAGCATTGTGATGACAGGAGTCATGGAACATTGTGATGACAGGGTTGAGGGAGTATTGTGATGAATAGTGATGTACCATTGTGATATCAGTGGTGAGAGAGCATTTTGATTTGAAGTGCATGGAGCATTGTGATGACAAGGCTTATGGAGCATTGTGATGACAAGATTGTGGAGCACTGTGACGACAAGCGCATGGTGCATTGTGATGACATGGGTCATGGAGCATTGTGCTGACAAGCGCATGGAGCATTGTGATGACAAGGGTCATGGAGCATTGTGCTGAGAAAGGCATAGAGCATTGTGATGACAAGGGTCAAAGGGCATTGTGATGAAAAGTTCATGAAGCATTGTGGTTAAAAAGGTCACAGAGACTGTTGATGACAAGGGCATGGACCACTGTGATGACAAAGGTCATGAAGCCTTGTGATGACTGGAGTCACGGAGCATTGTGATGACAGGGGTCATGGAACATTGTGATAACAAGGGCATGGGGCATTGTGATGACAAGGGCATGGAGCATTGGTCTAATAAGTTTCATGGCTTATTGCGATGACAGTTGGAATGGCGCATTGTGATGACAAGGGCATGGAGCATTGTGATGACCAGGTCATTCATTATTGTGAAGACAGGTGTCAGGGAGCATTGTGATGACATATGTAATGGCCCATTGTGATGACAATGCCATGGAGCATTGTGATGCCAAGTGTCATGGAGGATTCTGATGACAAAGGTAATGGAGCATTGTGATGACAATGGCTTGGAGCATTGTGATGACAAGGGTCAGGGAGCCTTGTGCTGACAAGTGCATGGAAAATTGTGATGACAAGGGACATGGAGCATTCTGATGACAAGCTTGTGGAGTATTTTGATGACAATGGCATGGAGCATTGTGTTGAAAATGGCATGGTGCATTTTGATGAAAAAGGCATGGAGCCTTTTTGTGACAGGGTTCAAGGAGCATTCTGACGACAAGTGTCAGGGAGCATTGTGATGACAAGTGTATCGAGAATTGTGATGACAAAGGTCATGGAGCATTGTGATGAAAAGGGCATGGAGTATTGTGATGACAGGCATCATGGAGCATTGTGATGACAAGTGTTATGGAACATTGTGATCACAAGGGTTTGGAGCATTGTGATGACAGAGGTCATGGATCATTTTGATTTCAAGGAGCATGGAGCATTGTGATGACAAGGGCATGGAGCAATGTGATCCCAAGGTTCATGGAGGATTGTGATGGCAATGGTAATGGAGTATTGTGATGACAAGTGCATAGAACATTGTAATGACAAGGTCATGTAGCATTTTGCTGACAAAGGCATGGAGCATTGTGATGACAGGTGTCATGGAGCACTGTGATGACAAGCGTCACGGAGCATTGTGATTACAGGGGTCATGGAGCATTGGGATGACAAGGGCATGCATCATTGTGATGACAAGTGTCATGGAGCATTGGGCTGAAAATGTTCATGGAGTATTGTGATGGCAGGCGTCATGGAGCATTGTGATGACTAGGGAATGGAGCATTGTGATGACAAGAGTCCCGGATCATTGTGTTGTCAGGTGATATTGAGCGTTGTGATGACTGTGGTCATGGAGAATTGTGATGATATTGGTCATGGAGCATTGTGATGAGAAGGTCATGGAGCATTGGGCTGAAAATGTTCATGGAGTATTGTGATGACAGGGGTCATGGAGCATTGTGATGATAAGGGAGTGGGGCATTTTGATGACAATGTCCTGGAGCATTGTGATGAGAAGACCATGGAGCCTTGTGATGACAAGTCTCATGGAGCATTCTGATGAAAAGGGGCATGGACCATTGTGATTACAGGGGTCTTGGAGCATTGTGATGACAAGGGCATGGAGCATTGTGATGAGAAGGCCATGGAGCATTCTGATGACATGCATCATGGAGCTTTGTGATGACAAGGGCATGGAGCATTGTGATGACAAGGGTCACGTAGCATTGTGATGAAAAGTTCATGGAGTATTGTGGTTACAAAGGTCACAGAGCCTTGTGATGATGTGGGCATGGACCACTGTGATGACAAATGTTATGAAGCATTGTGATGACTGGAGTCACAGAGCATTGTGATGACAAGGGTCATGGAGCATTGTGATGACAAGGGCATGGAGCATTGTGATGACAGGGGCATGGAGCATTGGTCTGACAAGTTTAATAGATTATTGTGATGACAGTGGGCATGGGGCATTGTGATGACAAGGGCATGGGGCATTGTGATGAGAAGGTCATGGAGTATTGTGAAGACAGGTGTCAGGGAGCATTGTGATGACATATGTCATGGTCCATTGTGATGACTATGGCATGGAGCATTGTGATGCCAAATGTAATGGAGGATTGTGATGACAAATATATTGGAGCATTGTGATGACTAGGGCTTGGAGCATTATGATGACAAGGGCCATTGAAAATTTTCATGACAAGGTCGTGAAGCATTGTGATGACAAGGTGCTGGAGCATAATGATGAGAAAACCATGGAGCCTTGTGAGACAAGTCTCATGGAGCATACTGATGAAAAGGGGCATGGAGCATTGTGATTAGAGTGTCTTGGAAAATTGTGATGACAAGGGCATGGAGCATTGTGATGAGAAGGCCAAGGAGCAGTCTGATGACATGCGCAATTGAGCTTTGTGATGACAAGGGCATGGAGCATTGTAATTACAGGCGTCTTGGAACATTGTGATGAAAAAGGCATGGATCATTGTGATGAAAATGGCATGGAGCCTTGTCATGACAGGGTTCAAGGAGCATACAGAGAACAAGTGTCAGGGAGCATTTTGATGACAAGTGTATTGAGCATTGTGATGACAAAGGTCATGGAGCATTGTGAAGAGAAGACCATAGATAATTGTGATGAGGAGCGTCATGGGGCATTGTGATGACGAGCGTCATGGGGCATTGTGATGACAAGTGTTATGGAATATTGTGATCACAAGGGTTTGGAGCAGTGTTATGACAGAGGTCATGGAGCATTTTGATTTCATTGTGATGACAATAGCCTGAAGCATTATGATGATGGGCATGGTGTATTGTGATGACAGGGTTCATGGATCATTGAGATAAAAATGGACATGGAGCATTGTGATTACAGGTGTCTTGGAGCATTGTGATGAGAAGGGTCATGGAGCCTTGTGATGACAAGGCCATGGAACATCGTGATGGCAGGGGTCATGGAGCATTGTTATCACAGGGGTAATGGAGCATTGTGATGGCAAGGGCATGGAGCATTCTGATGACATGCATCATGGAGCTTTGCGATGACAAGGGCATGTAGCACTGTGATTACAGGGGTCTTGGAGCATTGTGATGACAAGGGTCATGGAGCCTTGTGATGACAAGGCCGTGGAACGTTGTGATGGCAGGGGTCATGGAGCATTGTTATGACAGGGGTAGTGGAGCATTGTGATGACAAGGGCATGGAACATTTGTCTGAAAAGTTTCATGGATTATTGTGATGAGAGTGGGCATGGAGCATTGTGATGACAAGGGCACGGAACACAGTGATACATGGGTCATGGAGGATTGTAATGACAAGGGCATGGAGCATTGTGATGAGAAGGGCATCGAGCAGTGTGATGACAAGCACCATGGAGCTTTTTGATGACAATTGCATGGAACAATGTGATGAGAGGTTTCATGGAGTATTGTGATGACAATGGCATGGAGCATTGTGATGCCAAGGGTCATGGAGCTTTGTGATGACAAAGGTCATGGAGCATTTTGATGACAAGGGCGTGGTGCATTGTGATGAGAAGGGTAGGGAGCATTGTGATGACATTGTCATGGACCAATTTGATGAAAAGGGTCATGGAACATTTTGATGAGAGGCGTTATGTAACATTGTGATGTTAGGGGTCATGGAGCATTTTGATGAAAAGGGTCATGGAGCATTTTGATGACAGGGGTTATGGAACATTGTGATGTCAGGGATCATCAAACATTGTGATGATAAGTGCATGTAGCATTGTGATGACAGGAGTCATGGAACATTGTGATGACAGGGTTGAGGGAGTATTGTGATGAATAGTGATGTACCATTGTGATATCAGTGGTGAGAGAGCATTTTGATTTGAAGTGCATGGAGCATTGTGATGACAAGGCTTATGGAGCATTGTGATGACAAGATTGTGGAGCACTGTGACGACAAGCGCATGGTGCATTGTGATGACATGGGTCATGGAGCATTGTGCTGACAAGCGCATGGAGCATTGTGATGACAAGGGTCATGGAGCATTGTGCTGAGAAAGGCATAGAGCATTGTGATGACAAGGGTCAAAGGGCATTGTGATGAAAAGTTCATGAAGCATTGTGGTTAAAAAGGTCACAGAGACTGTTGATGACAAGGGCATGGACCACTGTGATGACAAAGGTCATGAAGCCTTGTGATGACTGGAGTCACGGAGCATTGTGATGACAGGGGTCATGGAACATTGTGATAACAAGGGCATGGGGCATTGTGATGACAAGGGCATGGAGCATTGGTCTAATAAGTTTCATGGCTTATTGCGATGACAGTTGGAATGGCGCATTGTGATGACAAGGGCATGGAGCATTGTGATGACCAGGTCATTCATTATTGTGAAGACAGGTGTCAGGGAGCATTGTGATGACATATGTAATGGCCCATTGTGATGACAATGCCATGGAGCATTGTGATGCCAAGTGTCATGGAGGATTCTGATGACAAAGGTAATGGAGCATTGTGATGACAATGGCTTGGAGCATTGTGATGACAAGGGTCAGGGAGCCTTGTGCTGACAAGTGCATGGAAAATTGTGATGACAAGGGACATGGAGCATTCTGATGACAAGCTTGTGGAGTATTTTGATGACAATGGCATGGAGCATTGTGTTGAAAATGGCATGGTGCATTTTGATGAAAAAGGCATGGAGCCTTTTTGTGACAGGGTTCAAGGAGCATTCTGACGACAAGTGTCAGGGAGCATTGTGATGACAAGTGTATCGAGAATTGTGATGACAAAGGTCATGGAGCATTGTGATGAAAAGGGCATGGAGTATTGTGATGACAGGCATCATGGAGCATTGTGATGACAAGTGTTATGGAACATTGTGATCACAAGGGTTTGGAGCATTTTGATGACAGAGGTCATGGATCATTTTGATTTCAAGGAGCATGGAGCATTGTGATGACAAGGGCATGGAGCAATGTGATCCCAAGGTTCATGGAGGATTGTGATGGCAATTGTAATGGAGTATTGTGATGACAAGTGCATAGAACATTGTAATGACAAGGTCATGTAGCATTTTGCTGACAAAGGCATGGAGCATTGTGATGACAGGTGTCATGGAGCACTGTGATGACAAGCGTCACGGAGCATTGTGATTACAGGGGTCATGGAGCATTGGGATGACAAGGGCATGCATCATTGTGATGACAAGTGTCATGGAGCATTGGGCTGAAAATGTTCATGGAGTATTGTGATGACAGGCGTCATGGAGCATTGTGATGACTAGGGAATGGAGCATTGTGATGACAAGAGTCCCGGATCATTGTGTTGTCAGGTGATATTGAGCGTTGTGATGACTGTGGTCATGGAGAATTGTGATGATATTGGTCATGGAGCATTGTGATGAGAAGGTCATGGAGCATTGGGCTGAAAATATTCATGGAGTATTGTGATGAAAGGGGTCATGGAGCACTGTGATGATAAGGGAATGGGACATTTTGATGACAATATCCTGGAGCATTGTGATGAGAAGACCATGGAGCCTTGTGATGACAAGTCTCATGGAGCATTCTGATGAAAAGGGGCATGGACCATTGTGATTACAGGGGTCTTGGAGCATTGTGATGTCAGGGGTCATGGAACATTTTGATGATAAGGGGATGTAGCATTGTGATGACAGGGGTCATGGAACATTGTGATTACAGGGGTGAGGGAATATTGTGATGACTAGTGATGGAACATTGTGATATCTCTGTTGAGAGAGCATTTTGATGAGAAGTGCATGGAGCATTGTGATTACAAGGTTTATGGAGCATTACGATGACAAGGTTGTGGACCGTTGTGATGAAAATCACGTTGCACATTGTGATGACAAGGGTCATGGAGCATTGTTCTGAAAAAGGCATGGAGCATTGTGATGACAAGGGTCACGTAGCATTGTGATGAAAAGTTCATGGAGTATTGTGGTTACAAAGGTCACAGAGCCTTGTGATGATGTGGGCATGGACCACTGTGATGACAAATGTTATGAAGCATTGTGATGACTGGAGTCACAGAGCATTGTGATGACAAGGGTCATGGAGCATTGTGATGACAAGGGCATGGAGCATTGTGATGACAGGGGCATGGAGAATTGGTCTGACAAGTTTAATAGATTATTGTGATGACAGTGGGCATGGGGCATTGTGATGAGAAGGGCATGGGGCATTGTGATGAGAAGGTCATGGAGTATTGTGAAGACAGGTGTCAGGGAGCATTGTGATGACATATGTCATGGTCCATTGCGATGACAATGGCATGGAGCATTGTGATGCCAAATGTAATGGAGGATTGTGATGACAAATATAATGGAGCATTGTGATGACTAGGGCTTGGAGCATTATGATGACAAGGGCCATTGAAAATTTTCATGACAAGGTCGTGAAGCATTGTGATGACAAGGTGCTGGAGCATTATGATGAGAAAACCATGGAGCCTTGTGAGACAAGTCTCATGGAGCATACTGATGAAAAGGGGCATGGAGCATTGTGATTAGAGTGTCTTGGAAAATTGTGATGACAAGGGCATGGAGCATTGTGATGAGAAGGCCAAGGAGCAGTCTGATGACATGCGTCATTGAGCTTTGTGATGACAAGGGCATGGAGCATTGTAATTACAGGCGTCTTGGAGCATTGTGATGAAAAAGGCATGGATCATTGTGATGAAAAAGGCATGGAGCCTTGTCATGACAGGGTTCAAGGAGCATACAGAGAACAAGTGTCAGGGAGCATTTTGATGACAAGTGTGTTGAGCATTGTGATGACAAAGGTCATGGAGCATTGTGAAGAGAAGACCATAGATAATTGTGATGACGAGCGTCATGGGGCATTGTGATGACGAGCGTCATGGAATATTGTGATCACAAGGGTTTGGAGCAGTGTTATGACAGAGGTCATGGAGCATTTTGATTTCATTGTGATGACAATAGCCTGAAGCATTATGATGATGGGCTTGGTGCATTGTGATGACAGGGTTCATGGATCATTGAGATAAAAAGGGACATGGAGCATTGTGATTACAGGTGTCTTGGAGCATTGTGATGAGAAGGGTCATGGAGCCTTGTGATGACAAGGCCATGGAACATCGTGATGGCAGGGGTCATGGAGCATTGTTATCACAGGGGTAATGGAGCATTGTGATGGCAAGGGCATGGAGCATTCTGATGACATGCATCATGGAGCTTTGTGATGACAAGGGCATGTAGCACTGTGATTACAGGGGTCTTGGAGCATTGTGATGACAAGGGTCATGGAGCCTTGTGATGACAAGGCTGTGGAACGTTGTGATGGCAGGGGTCATGGAGCATTGTTATGACAGGGGTAATGGAGCATTGCGATGACAAGGGCATGGAACATTTGTCTGAAAATTTCATGGATTATTGTGATGAGAGTGGGCATGGAGCATTGTGATGACAAGGGCACGGAACACAGTGATACATGGGTCATGGAGGATTGTAATGACAAGGGCATGGAGCATTGTGATGACAAGGGCATCGAGCAGTGTGATGACAAGCACCATGGAGCTTTTTGATGACAATTGCATGGAACAATGTGATGAGAGGTTTCATGGAGTATTGTGATGACAATGGCATGGAGCATTGTGATGCCAAGGGTCATGGAGCTTTGTGATGACAAAGGTCATGGAGCATTTTGATGACAAGGGCGTGGTGCATTGTGATGAGAAGGGTAGGGAGCATTGTGATGACATTGTCATGGACCAATTTGATGAAAAGGGTCATGGAACATTTTGATGAGAGGCGTTATGTAACATTGTGATGTTAGGGGTCATGGAGCATTTTGATGAAAAGGGTCATGGAGCATTTTGATGACAGGGGTTATGGAACATTGTGATGTCAGGGATCATCGAACATTGTGATGATAAGTGCATGTAGCATTGTGATGACAGGAGTCATGGAACATTGTGATGACAGGGTTGAGGGAGTATTGTGATGAATAATGATGTACCATTGTGATATCAGTGGTGAGAGAGCATTTTGATTTGAAGTGCATGGAGCATTGTGATGACAAGGCTTATGGAGCATTGTGATGACAAGATTGTGGAGCACTGTGACGACAAGCGCATGGTGCATTGTGATGACATGGGTCATGGAGCATTGTGCTGACAAGCGCATGGAGCATTGTGATGACAAGGGTCATGGAGCATTGTGCTGAGAAAGGCATAGAGCATTGTGATGACAAGGGTCAAAGGGCATTGTGATGAAAAGTTCATGAAGCATTGTGGTTAAAAAGGTCACAGAGACTGTTGATGACAAGGGCATGGACCACTGTGATGACAAAGGTCATGAAGCCTTGTGATGACTGGAGTCACGGAGCATTGTGATGACAGGGGTCATGGAACATTGTGATAACAAGGGCATGGGGCATTGTGATGACAAGGGCATGGAGCATTGGTCTAATAAGTTTCATGGCTTATTGCGATGACAGTTGGAATGGCGCATTGTGATGACAAGGGCATGGAGCATTGTGATGACCAGGTCATTCATTATTGTGAAGACAGGTGTCAGGGAGCATTGTGATGACATATGTAATGGCCCATTGTGATGACAATGCCATGGAGCATTGTGATGCCAAGTGTCATGGAGGATTCTGATGACAAAGGTAATGGAGCATTGTGATGACAATGGCTTGGAGCATTGTGATGACAAGGGTCAGGGAGCCTTGTGCTGACAAGTGCATGGAAAATTGTGATGACAAGGGACATGGAGCATTCTGATGACAAGCTTGTGGAGTATTTTGATGACAATGGCATGGAGCATTGTGTTGAAAATGGCATGGTGCATTTTGATGAAAAAGGCATGGAGCCTTTTTGTGACAGGGTTCAAGGAGCATTCTGACAAGTGTCAGGAAGCATTGTGATGACAAGTGTATCGAGAATTGTGATGACAAAGGTCATGGAGCATTGTGATGAAAAGGGCATGGAGTATTGTGATGACAGGCATCATGGAGCATTGTGATGACAAGTGTTATGGAACATTGTGATCACAAGGGTTTGGAGCATTGTGATGACAGAGGTCATGGATCATTTTGATTTCAAGGAGCATGGAGCATTGTGATGACAAGGGCATGGAGCAATGTGATCCCAAGGTTCATGGAGGATTGTGATGGCAATGGTAATGGAGTATTGTGATGACAAGTGCATAGAACATTGTAATGACAAGGTCATGTAGCATTTTGCTGACAAAGGCATGGAGCATTGTGATGACAGGTGTCATGGAGCACTGTGATGACAAGCGTCACGGAGCATTGTGATTACATGGGTCATGGAGCATTGGGATGACAAGGGCATGCATCATTGTGATGACAAGTGTCATGGAGCATTGGGCTGAAAATGTTCATGGAGTATTGTGATGGCAGGCATCATGGAGCATTGTGATGACTAGGGAATGGAGCATTGTGATGACAAGAGTCCCGGATCATTGTGTTGTCAGGTGATATTGAGCGTTGTGATGACTGTGGTCATGGAGAATTGTGATGATATTGGTCATGGAGCATTGTGATGAGAAGGTCATGGAGCATTGGGCTGAAAATGTTCATGGAGTATTGTGATGACAGGGGTCATGGAGCATTGTGATGATAAGGGAATGGGGCATTTTGATGACAATGTCCTGGAGCATTGTGATGAGAAGACCATGGAGCCTTGTGATGACAAGTCTCATGGAGCATTCTGATGAAAAGGGGCATGGACCATTGTGATTACAGGGGTCTTGGAGCATTGTGATGACAAGGGCATGGAGCATTGTGATGAGAAGGCCATGGAGCATTCTGATGACATGCATCATGGAGCTTTGTGATGACAAGGGCATGGAGCATTGTGATTACAGGGGTCTTGGAGCATTGTGATGACAAGGGCATGGAGCATTGTGATGAGAAGGCCATGGAGCATTCTGATGACATGCATCATGGAGCTTTGTGATGACAAGGGCATGGAGCATTGTGATGACAAGGGTCACGTAGCATTGTGATGAAAAGTTCATGGAGTATTGTGGTTACAAAGGTCACAGAGCCTTGTGATGATGTGGGCATGGACCACTGTGATGACAAATGTTATGAAGCATTGTGATGACTGGAGTCACAGAGCATTGTGATGACAAGGGTCATGGAGCATTGTGATGACAGGGGCATGGAGCATTGGTCTGACAAGTTTAATAGATTATTGTGATGACACTGGGCATGGGGCATTGTGATGACAAGGGCATGGGGCATTGTGATGAGAAGGTCATGGAGTATTGTGAAGACAGGTGTCAGGGAGCATTGTGATGACATATGTCATGGTCCATTGCGATGACAATGGCATGGAGCATTGTGATGCCAAATGTAATGGAGGACTGTGATGACAAATATAATGGAGCATTGTGATGACTAGGGCTTGGAGCATTATGATGACAAGGGCCATTGAAAATTTTCATGACAAGGTAGTGAAGCATTGTGATGACAAGGTGCTGGAGCATTATGATGAGAAAACCATGGAGCCTTGTGAGACAAGTCTCATGGAGCATACTGATGAAAAGGGGCATGGAGCATTGTGATTAGAGTGTCTTGGAAAATTGTGATGACAAGGGCATGGAGCATTGTGATGAGAAGGCCAAGGAGCAGTCTGATGACATGCGTCATTGAGCTTTGTGATGACAAGGGCATGGAGCATTGTAATTACAGGCGTCTTGGAGCATTGTGATGAAAAAGGCATGGATCATTGTGATGAAAAAGGCATGGAGCCTTGTCATGACAGGGTTCAAGGAGCATACAGAGAACAAGTGTCAGGGAGCATTTTGATGACAAGTGTATTGAGCATTGTGATGACAAAGGTCATGGAGCATTGTGAAGAGAAGACCATAGATAATTGTGATGATGAGCGTCATGGGGCATTGTGATGACAAGTGTTATGGAATATTGTGATCACAAGGGTTTGGAGCAGTGTTATGACAGAGGTCATGGAGCATTTTGATTTCATTGTGATGACAATAGCCTGAAGCATTATGATGATGGGCATGGTGCATTGTGATGACAGGGTTCATGGATCATTGAGATAAAAAGGGACATGGAGCATTGTGATTACAGGTGTCTTGGAGCATTGTGATGAGAAGGGTCATGGAGCCTTGTGATGACAAGGCCATGGAACATCGTGATGGCAGGGGTCATGGAGCATTGTTATCACAGGGGTAATGGAGCATTGTGATGGCAAGGGCATGGAGCATTCTGATGACATGCATCATGGAGCTTTGCGATGACAAGGGCATGTAGCACTGTGATTACAGGGGTCTTGGAGCATTGTGATGACAAGGGTCATGGAGCCTTGTGATGACAAGGCCGTGGAACGTTGTGATGGCAGGGGTCATGGAGCATTGTTATGACAGGGGTAATGGAGCATTGTGATGACAAGGGCATGGAACATTTGTCTGAAAAGTTTCATGGATTATTGTGATGAGAGTGGGCATGGAGCATTGTGATGACAAGGGCATGGAACATTTGTCTGAAAAGTTTCATAGATTATTGTGATGAGAGTGGGCATGGAGCATTGTGATGACAAGGGCACGGAACACAGTGATACATGGGTCATGGAGGATTGTAATGACAAGGGCATGGAGCATTGTGATGAGAAGGGCATCGAGCAGTGTGATGACAAGCACCATGGAGCTTTTTGATGACAATTGCATGGAACAATGTGATGAGAGGTTTCATGGAGTATTGTGATGACAATGGCATGGAGCATTGTGATGCCAAGGGTCATGGAGCTTTGTGATGACAAAGGTCATGGAGCATTTTGATGACAAGGGCGTGGTGCATTGTGATGAGAAGGGTAGGGAGCATTGTGATGACATTGTCATGGACCAACTTGATGAAAAGTGTCATGGAACATTTTGATGAGAGGCGTTATGTAACATTGTGATGTTAGGGGTCATGGAGCATTTTGATGAAAAGGGTCATGGAGCATTTTGATGACAGGGGTTATGGAACATTGTGATGTCAGGGATCATCAAACATTGTGATGATAAGTGCATGTAGCATTGTGATGACAGGAGTCATGGAACATTGTGATGACAGGGTTGAGGGAGTATTGTGATGAATAGTGATGTACCATTGTGATATCAGTGGTGAGAGAGCATTTTGATTTGCAGTGCATGGAGCATTGTGATGACAAGGTTTATGGAGCATTGTGATGACAAGATTGTGGAGCACTGTGACGACAAGCGCATGGTGCATTGTGATGACATGGGTCATGGAGCATTGTGCTGACAAGCGCATGGAGCATTGTGATGACAAGGGTCATGGAGCATTGTGCTGAGAAAGGCATAGAGCATTGTGATGACAAGGGTCAAAGGGCATTGTGATGAAAAGTTCATGAAGCATTGTGGTTAAAAAGGTCACAGAGACTGTTGATGACAAGGGCATGGACCACTGTGATGACAAAGGTCATGAAGCCTTGTGATGACTGGAGTCACGGAGCATTGTGATGACAGGGGTCATGGAACATTGTGATAACAAGGGCATGGGGCATTGTGATGACAAGGGCATGGAGCATTGGTCTAATAAGTTTCATGGCTTATTGCGATGACAGTTGGAATGGCGCATTGTGATGACAAGGGCATGGAGCATTGTGATGACCAGGTCATTCATTATTGTGAAGACAGGTGTCAGGGAGCATTGTGATGACATATGTAATGTCCCATTGTGATGACAATGCCATGGAGCATTGTGATGCCAAGTGTCATGGAGGATTCTGATGACAAAGGTAATGGAGCATTGTGATGACAATGGCTTGGAGCATTGTGATGACAAGGGTCAGGGAGCATTGTGCTGACAAGTGCATGGAAAATTGTGATGACAAGGGACATGGAGCATTCTGATGACAAGCTTGTGGAGTATTTTGATGACAATGGCATGGAGCATTGTGTTGAAAATGGCATGGTGCATTTTGATGAAAAAGGCATGGAGCCTTTTTGTGACAGGGTTCAAGGAGCATTCTGATGACAAGTGTCAGGGAGCATTGTGATGACAAGTGTATCGAGAATTGTGATGACAAAGGTCATGCAGCATTGTGATGAAAAGTGCATGGAGTATTGTGATGACAGGCATCATGGAGCATTGTGATGACAAGTGTTATGGAACATTGTGATCACAAGGGTTTGGAGCATTGTGATGACAGAGGTCATGGATCATTTTGATTTCAAGGAGCATGGAGCATTGTGATGACAAGGGCATGGAGCAATGTGATCCCAAGGTTCATGGAGGATTGTGATGGCAATGGTAATGGAGTATTGTGATGACAAGTGCATAGAACATTGTAATGACAAGGTCATGTAGCATTTTGCTGACAAAGGCATGGAGCATTGTGATGACAGGTGTCATGGAGCACTGTGATGACAAGCGTCACGGAGCATTGTGATTACAGGGGTCATGGAGCATTGGGATGACAAGGGCATGCATCATTGTGATGACAAGTGTCATGGAGCATTGGGCTGAAAATGTTCATGGAGTATTGTGATGATAGGCGTCATGGAGCATTGTGATGACTAGGGAATGGAGCATTGTGATGACAAGAGTCCCGGATCATTGTGTTGTCAGGTGATATTGAGCGTTGTGATGACTGTGGTCATGGAGAATTGTGATGATATTGGTCATGGAGCATTGTGATGAGAAGGTCATGGAGCATTGGGCTGAAAATGTTCATGGAGTATTGTGATGACAGTGGTCATGGAGCATTGTGATGATAAGGGAATGGGGCATTTTGATGACAATGTCCTGGAGCATTGTGATGAGAAGACCATGGAGCCTTGTGATGACAAGTCTCATGGAGCATTCTGATGAAAAGGGGCATGGACCATTGTGATTACAGGGGTCTTGGAGCATTGTGATGACAAGGGCATGGAGCATTGTGATGAGAAGGCCATGGAGCATTCTGATGACATGCATCATGGAGCTTTGTGATGACAAGGGCATGGAGCATTGTGATGACAAGGGTCACGTAGCATTGTGATGAAAAGTTCATGGAGTATTGTGGTTACAAAGGTCACAGAGCCTTGTGATGATGTGGGCATGGACCACTGTGATGACAAATGTTATGAAGCATTGTGATGACTGGAGTCACAGAGCATTGTGATGACAAGGGTCATGGAGCATTGTGATGACAAGGGCATGGAGCATTGTGATGACAGGGGCATGGAGCATTGGTCTGACAAGTTTAATAGATTATTGTGATGACAGTGGGCATGGGGCGTTGTGATGACAAGGGCATGGGGCATTGTGATGAGAAGGTCATGGAGTATTGTGAAGACAGGTGTCAGGGAGCATTGTGATGACATATGTCATGGTCCATTGCGATGACAATGGCATGGAGCATTGTGATGCCAAATGTAATGGAGGAATGTGATGACAAATATAATGGAGCATTGTGATGACTAGGGCTTGGAGCATTATGATGACAAGGGCCATTGAAAATTTTCATGACAAGGTAGTGAAGCATTGTGATGACAAGGTGCTGGAGCATTATGATGAGAAAACCATGGAGCCTTGTGAGACAAGTCTCATGGAGCATACTGATGAAAAGGGGCATGGAGCATTGTGATTAGAGTGTCTTGGAAAATTGTGATGACAAGGGCATGGAGCATTGTGATGAGAAGGCCAAGGAGCAGTCTGATGACATGCGTCATTGAGCTTTGTGATGACAAGGGCATGGAGCATTGTAATTACAGGCGTCTTGGAGCATTGTGATGAAAAAGGCATGGATCATTGTGATGAAAAAGGCATGGAGCCTTGTCATGACAGGGTTCAAGGAGCATACAGAGAACAAGTGTCAGGGAGCATTTTGATGACAAGTGTATTGAGCATTGTGATGACAAAGGTCATGGAGCATTGTGAAGAGAAGACCATAGATAATTGTGATGATGAGCGTCATGGGGCATTGTGATGACAAGTGTTATGGAATATTGTGATCACAAGGGTTTGGAGCAGTGTTATGACAGAGGTCATGGAGCATTTTGATTTCATTGTGATGACAATAGCCTGAAGCATTATGATGATGGGCATGGTGCATTGTGATGACAGGGTTCATGGATCATTGAGATAAAAAGGGACATGGAGCATTGTGATTACAGGTGTCTTGGAGCATTGTGATGAGAAGGGTCATGGAGCCTTGTGATGACAAGGCCATGGAACATCGTGATGGCAGGGGTCATGGAGCATTGTTATCACAGGGGTAATGGAGCATTGTGATGGCAAGGGCATGGAGCATTCTGATTACATGCATCATGGAGCTTTGCGATGACAAGGGCATGTAGCACTGTGATTACAGGGGTCTTGGAGCATTGTGATGACAAGGGTCATGGAGCCTTGTGATGACAAGGCCGTGGAACGTTGTGATGGCAGGGGTCATGGAGCATTGTTATGACAGGGGTAATGGAGCATTGTGATGACAAGGGCATGGAACATTTGTCTGAAAAGTTTCATGGATTATTGTGATGAGAGTGGGCATGGAGCATTGTGATGACAAGGGCACGGAACACAGTGATACATGGGTCATGGAGGATTGTAATGACAAGGGCATGGAGCATTGTGATGAGAAGGGCATCGAGCAGTGTGATGACAAGCACCATGGAGCTTTTTGATGACAATTGCATGGAACAATGTGATGAGAGGTTTCATGGAGTATTGTGATGACAATGGCATGGAGCATTGTGATGCCAAGGGTCATGGAGCTTTGTGATGACAAAGGTCATGGAGCATTTTGATGACAAGGGCGTGGTGCATTGTGATGAGAAGGGTAGGGAGCATTGTGATGACATTGTCATGGACCAACTTGATGAAAAGTGTCATGGAACATTTTGATGAGAGGCGTTATGTAACATTGTGATGTTAGGGGTCATGGAGCATTTTGATGAAAAGGGTCATGGAGCATTTTGATGACAGGGGTTATGGAACATTGTGATGTCAGGGATCATCAAACATTGTGATGATAAGTGCATGTAGCATTGTGATGACAGGAGTCATGGAACATTGTGATGACAGGGTTGAGGGAGTATTGTGATGAATAGTGTTGTACCATTGTGATATCAGTGGTGAGAGAGCATTTTGATTTGAAGTGCATGGAGCATTGTGATGACAAGGTTTATGGAGCATTGTGATGACAAGATTGTGGAGCACTGTGACGACAAGCGCATGGTGCATTGTGATGACATGGGTCATGGAGCATTGTGCTGACAAGCGCATGGAGCATTGTGATGACAAGGGTCATGGAGCATTGTGCTGAGAAAGGCATAGAGCATTGTGATGACAAGGGTCAAAGGGCATTGTGATGAAAAGTTCATGAAGCATTGTGGTTAAAAAGGTCACAGAGACTGTTGATGACAAGGGCATGGACCACTGTGATGACAAAGGTCATGAAGCCTTGTGATGACTGGAGTCACGGAGCATTGTGATGACAGGGGTCATGGAACATTGTGATAACAAGGGCATGGGGCATTGTGATGACAAGGGCATGGAGCATTGGTCTAATAAGTTTCATGGCTTATTGCGATGACAGTTGGAATGGCGCATTGTGATGACAAGGGCATGGAGCATTGTGATGACCAGGTCATTCATTATTGTGAAGACAGGTGTCAGGGAGCATTGTGATGACATATGTAATGTCCCATTGTGATGACAATGCCATGGAGCATTGTGATGCCAAGTGTCATGGAGGATTCTGATGACAAAGGTAATGGAGCATTGTGATGACAATGGCTTGGAGCATTGTGATGACAAGGGTCAGGGAGCATTGTGCTGACAAGTGCATGGAAAATTGTGATGACAAGGGACATGGAGCATTCTGATGACAAGCTTGTGGAGTATTTTGATGACAATGGCATGGAGCATTGTGTTGAAAATGGCATGGTGCATTTTGATGAAAAAGGCATGGAGCCTTTTTGTGACAGGGTTCAAGGAGCATTCTGATGACAAGTGTCAGGGAGCATTGTGATGACAAGTGTATCGAGAATTGTGATGACAAAGGTCATGCAGCATTGTGATGAAAAGGGCATGGAGTATTGTGATGACAGGCATCATGGAGCATTGTGATGACAAGTGTTATGGAACATTATGATCACAAGGGTTTGGAGCATTGTGATGACAGAGGTCATGGATCATTTTGATTTCAAGGAGCATGGAGCATTGTGATGACAAGGGCATGGAGCAATGTGATCCCAAGGTTCATGGAGGATTGTGATGGCAATGGTAATGGAGTATTGTGATGACAAGTGCATAGAACATTGTAATGACAAGGTCATGTAGCATTTTGCTGACAAAGGCATGGAGCATTGTGATGACAGGTGTCATGGAGCACTGTGATGACAAGCGTCACGGAGCATTGTGATTACAGGGGTCATGGAGCATTGGGATGACAAGGGCATGCATCATTGTGATGACAAGTGTCATGGAGCATTGGGCTGAAAATGTTCATGGAGTATTGTGATGATAGGCGTCATGGAGCATTGTGATGACTAGGGAATGGAGCATTGTGATGACAAGAGTCCCGGATCATTGTGTTGTCAGGTGATATTGAGCGTTGTGATGACTGTGGTCATGGAGAATTGTGATGATATTGGTCATGGAGCATTGTGATGAGAAGGTCATGGAGCATTGGGCTGAAAATGTTCATGGAGTATTGTGATGACAGTGGTCATGGAGCATTGTGATGATAAGGGAATGGGGCATTTTGATGACAATGTCCTGGAGCATTGTGATGAGAAGACCATGGAGCCTTGTGATGACAAGTCTCATGGAGCATTCTGATGAAAAGGGGCATGGACCATTGTGATTACAGGGGTCTTGGAACATTGTGATGACAAGGGCATGGAGCATTGTGATGAGAAGGCCATGGAGCATTCTGATGACATGCATCATGGAGCTTTGTGATGACAAGGGCATGGAGCATTGTGATGACAAGGGTCACGTAGCATTGTGATGAAAAGTTCATGGAGTATTGTGGTTACAAAGGTCACAGAGCCTTGTGATGATGTGGGCATGGACCACTGTGATGACAAATGTTATGAAGCATTGTGATGACTGGAGTCACAGAGCATTGTGATGACAAGGGTCATGGAGCATTGTGATGACAAGGGCATGGAGCATTGTGATGACAGGGGCATGGAGCATTGGTCTGACAAGTTTAATAGATTATTGTGATGACAGTGGGCATGGGGCGTTGTGATGACAAGGGCATGGGGCATTGTGATGAGAAGGTCATGGAGTATTGTGAAGACAGGTGTCAGGGAGCATTGTGATGACATATGTCATGGTCCATTGCGATGACAATGGCATGGAGCATTGTGATGCCAAATGTAATGGAGGAATGTGATGACAAATATAATGGAGCATTGTGATGACTAGGGCTTGGAGCATTATGATGACAAGGGCCATTGAAAATTTTCATGACCAGGTCGTGAAGCATTGTGATGACAAGGTGCTGAAGCATTATGATGAGAAAACCATGGAGCCTTGTGAGACAAGTCTCATGGAGCATACTGATGAAAAGGGGCATAGAGCATTGTGATCAGCGTGTCTTGGAAAATTGTGATGACAAGGGCATGGAGCATTGTGATGAGAAGGCAAAGGAGCAGTCTGCTGACATGCGTCATTGAGCTTTGTGATGACAAGGGCATGGAGCATTGTAGTTACAGGCGTCTTGGAGCATTGTGATGAAAAAGGCATGGATCATTGTGATGAAAAAGGCATGGAGCCTTGTCATGACAGGGTTCAAGGAGCATACAGAGAACAAGTGTCAGGGAGCATTTTGATGACAAGTGTATTGAGCATTGTTATGACAAAGGTCATGGAGCATTGTGAAGAGAAGACCATAGATAACTGTGATGACGAGCGTCATGGGGCATTGTGATGACGAGCGTCATGGAATATTGTGATCACAAGGGTTTGGAGCAGTGTTATGACAGAGGTCATGGAGCATTTTGATTTCATTGTGATGACAATAGCCTGAAGCATTATGATGATGGGCATGGTGCATTGTGATGACAGGGTTCATGGATCATTGAGATAAAAAGGGACATGGAGCATTGTGATTACAGGTGTCTTGGAGCATTGTGATGAGAAGGGTCATGGAGCCTTGTGATGACAAGGCCATGGAACATCGTGATGGCAGGGGTCATGGAGCATTGTTATCACAGGGGTAATGGAGCATTGTGATGGCAAGGGCATGGAGCATTCTGATGACATGCATCATGGAGCTTTGTGATGACAAGGGCATGTAGCACTGTGATTACAGGGGTCTTGGAGCATTGTGATGACAAGGGTCATGGAGCCTTGTGATGACAAGGCCGTGGAACGTTGTGATGGCAGGGGTCATGGAGCATTGTTATGACAGGGGTAATGGAGCATTGTGATGACAAGGGCATGGAACATTTGTCTGAAAAGTTTCATAGATTATTGTGATGAGAGTGGGCATGGAGCATTGTGATGACAAGGGCACGGAACACAGTGATACATGGGTCATGGAGGATTGTAATGACAAGGGCATGGAGCATTGTGATGAGAAGGGCATCGAGCAGTGTGATGACAAGCACCATGGAGCTTTTTGATGACAATTGCATGGAACAATGTGATGAGAGGTTTCATGGAGTATTGTGATGACAATGGCATGGAGCATTGTGATGCCAAGGGTCATGGAGCTTTGTGATGACAAAGGTCATGGAGCATTTTGATGACAAGGGCGTGGTGCATTGTGATGAGAAGGGTAGGGAGCATTGTGATGACATTGTCATGGACCAATTTGATGAAAAGGGTCATGGAACATTTTGATGAGAGGCGTTATGTAACATTGTGATGTTAGGGGTCATGGAGCATTTTGATGAAAAGGGTCATGGAGCATTTTGATGACAGGGGTTATGGAACATTGTGATGTCAGGGATCATCAAACATTGTGATGATAAGTGCATGTAGCATTGTGATGACAGGAGTCATGGAACATTGTGATGACAGGGTTGAGGGAGTATTGTGATGAATAGTGATGTACCATTGTGATATCAGTGGTGAGAGAGCATTTTGATTTGAAGTGCATGGAGCATTGTGATGACAAGGTTTATGGAGCATTGTGATGACAAGATTGTGGAGCACTGTGACGACAAGCGCATGGTGCATTGTGATGACATGGGTAATGGAGCATTGTGCTGAGAAAGGCATAGAGCATTGTGATGACAAGGGTCAAAGGGCATTGTGATGAAATGTTCATGAAGCATTGTGGTTAAAAAGGTCACAGAGACTGTTGATGACAAGGGCATGGACCACTGTGATGACAAAGGTCGTGAAGCCTTGTGATGACTGGAGTCACGGAGCATTGTGATGACAGGGGTCATGGAACATTGTGATAACAAGGGCATGGGGCATTGTGATGACAAGGGCATGGAGCATTGGTCTAATAAGTTTCATGGCTTATTGCGATGACAGTTGGAATGGCGCATTGTGATGACAAGGGCATGGAGCATTGTGATGACCAGGTCATTCATTATTGTGAAGACAGGTGTCAGGGAGCATTGTGATGACATATGTAATGGCCCATTGTGATGACAATGCCATGGAGCATTGTGATGCCAAGTGTCATGGAGGATTCTGATGACAAAGGTAATGGAGCATTGTGATGACAATGGCTTGGAGCATTGTGATGACAAGGGTCAGGGAGCCTTGTGCTGACAAGTGCATGGAAAATTGTGATGACAAGGGACATGGAGCATTCTGATGACAAGCTTGTGGAGTATTTTGATGACAATGGCATGGAGCATTGTGTTGAAAATGGCATGGTGCATTTTGATGAAAAAGGCATGGAGCCTTTTTGTGACAGGGTTCAAGGAGCATTCTGACGACAAGTGTCAGGGAGCATTGTGATGACAAGTGTATCGAGAATTGTGATGACAAAGGTCATGGAGCATTGTGATGAAAAGGGCATGGAGTATTGTGATGACAGGCATCATGGAGCATTGTGATGACAAGTGTTATGGAACATTGTGATCACAAGGGTTTGGAGCATTGTGATGACAGAGGTCATGGATCATTTTGATTTCAAGGAGCATGGAGCATTGTGATGACAAGGGCATGGAGCAATGTGATCCCAAGGTTCATGGAGGATTGTGATGGCAATGGTAATGGAGTATTGTGATGACAAGTGCATAGAACATTGTAATGACAAGGTCATGTAGCATTTTGCTGACAAAGGCATGGAGCATTGTGATGACAGGTGTCATGGAGCACTGTGATGACAAGCGTCACGGAGCATTGTGATTACAGGGGTCATGGAGCATTGGGATGACAAGGGCATGCATCATTGTGATGACAAGTGTCATGGAGCATTGGGCTGAAAATGTTCATGGAGTATTGTGATGGCAGGCGTCATGGAGCATTGTGATGACTAGGGAATGGAGCATTGTGATGACAAGAGTCCCGGATCATTGTGTTGTCAGGTGATATTGAGCGTTGTGATGACTGTGGTCATGGAGAATTGTGATGATATTGGTCATGGAGCATTGTGATGAGAAGGTCATGGAGCATTGGGCTGAAAATGTTCATGGAGTATTGTGATGACAGGGGTCATGGAGCATTGTGATGATAAGGGAATGGGGCATTTTGATGACAATGTCCTGGAGCATTGTGATGAGAAGACCATGGAGCCTTGTGATGACAAGTCTCATGGAGCATTCTGATGAAAAGGGGCATGGACCATTGTGATTACAGGGGTCTTGGAGCATTGTGATGACAAGGGCATGGAGCATTGTGATGAGAAGGCCATGGAGCATTCTGATGACATGCATCATGGAGCTTTGTGATGACAAGGGCATGGAGCATTGTGATGACAAGGGTCACGGAGCATTGTGATGAAAAGTTCATGGAGTATTGTGGTTACAAAGGTCACAGAGCCTTGTGATGATGTGGGCATGGACCACTGTGATGACAAATGTTATGAAGCATTGTGATGACTGGAGTCACAGAGCATTGTGATGACAAGGGTCATGGAGCATTGTGATGACAAGGGCATGGAGCATTGTGATGACAGGGGCATGGAGCATTGGTCTGACAAGTTTAATAGATTATTGTGATGACAGTGGGCATGGGGCATTGTGATGACAAGGGCATGGGGCATTGTGATGAGAAGGTCATGGATTATTGTGAAGACAGGTGTCAGGGAGCATTGTGATGACATATGTCATGGTCCATTGCGATGACAATGGCATGGAGCATTGTGATGCCAAATGTAATGGAGGATTGTGATGACAAATATAATGGAGCATTGTGATGACTAGGGCTTGGAGCATTATGATGACAAGGGCCATTGAAAATTTTCATGACAAGGTCGTGAAGCATTGTGATGACAAGGTGCTGGAGCATTATGATGAGAAAACCATGGAGCCTTGTGAGACAAGTCTCATGGAGCATACTGATGAAAAGGGGCATGGAGCATTGTGATTAGAGTGTCTTGGAAAATTGTGATGACAAGCGCATGGAGCATTGTGATGAGAAGGCCAAGGAGCAGTCTGATGACATGCGTCATTGAGCTTTGTGATGACAAGGGCATGGAGCATTGTAATTACAGGCGTCTTGGAGCATTGTGATGAAAAAGGCATGGATCATTGTGATGAAAAAGGCATGGAGCCTTGTCATGACAGGGTTCAAGGAGCATACAGAGAACAAGTGTCAGGGAGCATTTTGATGACAAGTGTATTGAGCATTGTGATGACAAAGGTCATGGAGCATTGTGAAGAGAAGACCATAGATAATTGTGATGACGAGCGTCTTGGGGCATTGTGATGACAAGTGTTATGGAATATTGTGATCACAAGGGTTTGGAGCAGTGTTATGACAGAGGTCATGGAGCATTTTGATTTCATTGTGATGACAATAGCCTGAAGCATTATGATGATGGGCATGGTGCATTGTGATGACAGGGTTCATGGATCATTGAGATAAAAAGGGACATGGAGCATTGTGATTACAGGTGTCTTGGAGCATTGTGATGAGAAGGGTCATGGAGCCTTGTGATGACAAGGCCATGGAACATCGTGATGGCAGGGGTCATGGAGCATTGTTATCACAGAGGTAATGGAGCATTGTGATGGCAAGGGCATGGAGCATTCTGATGACATGCATCATGGAGCTTTGTGATGACAAGGGCATGTAGCACTGTGATTACAGGGGTCTTGGAGCATTGTGATGACAAGGGTCATGGAGCCTTGTGATGACAAGGCCGTGGAACGTTGTGATGGCAGGGGTCATGGAGCATTGTTATGACAGGGGTAATGGAGCATTGTGATGACAAGGGCATGGAACATTTGTCTGAAAAGTTTCATGGATTATTGTGATGAGAGTGGGCATGGAGCATTGTGATGACAAGGGCACGGAACACAGTGATACATGGGTCATGGAGGATTGTAATGACAAGGGCATGGAGCATTGTGATGAGAAGGGCATCGAGCAGTGTGATGACAAGCACCATGGAGCTTTTTGATGACAATTGCATGGAACAATGTGATGAGAGGTTTCATGGAGTATTGTGATGACAATGGCATGGAGCATTGTGATGCCAAGGGTCATGGAGCTTTGTGATGACAAAGGTCATGGAGCATTTTGATGACAAGGTCGTGGTGCATTGTGATGAGAAGGGTAGGGAGCATTGTGATGACATTGTCATGGACCAATTTGATGAAAAGGGTCATGGAACATTTGGATGAGAGGCGTTATGTAACATTGTGATGTTAGGGGTCATGGAGCATTTTGATGAAAAGGGTCATGGAGCAGTTTGATGACAGGGGTTATGGAACATTGTGATGTCAGGGATCATCAAACATTGTGATGATAAGTGCATGTAGCATTGTGATGACAGGAGACATGGAACATTGTGATGACAGGGTTGAGGGAGTATTGTGATGAATAGTGATGTACCATTGTGATAACAGTGGTGAGAGAGCATTTTGATTTGAAGTGCATGGAGCATTGTGATGACAAGGTTTATGGAGCATTGTGATGACAAGATTGTGGAGCACTGTGACGACAAGCGCATGGTGCATTGTGATGACATGGGTCATGGAGCATTGTGCTGACAAGCGCATGGAGCATTGTGATGACAAGGGTCATGGAGCATTGTGCTGAGAAAGGCATAGAGCATTGTGATGACAAGGGTCAAAGGGCATTGTGATGAAAAGTTCATGAAGCATTGTGGTTAAAAAGGTCACAGAGACTGTTGATGACAAGGGCATGGACCACTGTGATGACAAAGGTCATGAAGCCTTGTGATGACTGGAGTCACGGAGCATTGTGATGACAGGGGTCATGGAACATTGTGATAACAAGGGCATGGGGCATTGTGATGACAAGGGCATGGAGCATTGGTCTAATAAGTTTCATGGCTTATTGCGATGACAGTTGGAATGGCGCATTGTGATGACAAGGGCATGGAGCATTGTGATGACCAGGTCATTCATTATTGTGAAGACAGGTGTCAGGGAGCATTGTGATGACATATGTAATGGCCCATTGTGATGACAATGCCATGGAGCATTGTGATGCCAAGTGTCATGGAGGATTCTGATGACAAAGGTAATGGAGCATTGTGATGACAATGGCTTGGAGCATTGTGATGACAAGGGTCAGGGAGCCTTGTGCTGACAAGTGCATGGAAAATTGTGATGACAAGGGACATGGAGCATTCTGATGACAAGCTTGTGGAGTATTTTGATGACAATGGCATGGAGCATTGTGTTGAAAATGGCATGGTGCATTTTGATGAAAAAGGCATGGAGCCTTTTTGTGACAGGGTTCAAGGAGCATTCTGACGACAAGTGTCAGGGAGCATTGTGATGACAAGTGTATCGAGAATTGTGATGACAAAGGTCATGGAGCATTGTGATGAAAAGGGCATGGAGTATTGTGATGACAGGCATCATGGAGCATTGTGATGACAAGTGTTATGGAACATTGTGATCACAAGGGTTTGGAGCATTGTGATGACAGAGGTCATGGATCATTTTGATTTCAAGGAGCATGGAGCATTGTGATGACAAGGGCATGGAGCAATGTGATCCCAAGGTTCATGGAGGATTGTGATGGCAATGGTAATGGAGTATTGTGATGACAAGTGCATAGAACATTGTAATGACAAGGTCATGTAGCATTTTGCTGACAAAGGCATGGAGCATTGTGATGACAGGTGTCATGGAGCACTGTGATGACAAGCGTCACGGAGCATTGTGATTACAGGGGTCATGGAGCATTGGGATGACAAGGGCATGCATCATTGTGATGACAAGTGTCATGGAGCATTGGGCTGAAAATGTTCATGGAGTATTGTGATGGCAGGCGTCATGGAGCATTGTGATGACTAGGGAATGGAGCATTGTGATGACAAGAGTCCCGGATCATTGTGTTGTCAGGTGATATTGAGCGTTGTGATGACTGTGGTCATGGAGAATTGTGATGATATTGGTCATGGAGCATTGTGATGAGAAGGTCATGGAGCATTGGGCTGAAAATGTTCATGGAGTATTGTGATGACAGTGGTCATGGAGCATTGTGATGATAAGGGAATGGGGCATTTTGATGACAATGTCCTGGAGCATTGTGATGAGAAGACCATGGAGCCTTGTGATGACAAGTCTCATGGAGCATTCTGATGAAAAGGGGCATGGACCATTGTGATTACAGGGGTCTTGGAGCATTGTGATGACAAGGGCATGGAGCATTGTGATGAGAAGGCCATGGAGCATTCTGATGACATGCATCATGGAGCTTTGTGATGACAAGGGCATGGAGCATTGTGATGACAAGGGTCACGTAGCATTGTGATGAAAAGTTCATGGAGTATTGTGGTTACAAAGGTCACAGAGCCTTGTGATGATGTGGGCATGGACCACTGTGATGACAAATGTTATGAAGCATTGTGATGACTGGAGTCACAGAGCATTGTGATGACAAGGGTCATGGAGCATTGTGATGACAAGGGCATGGAGCATTGTGATGACAGGGGCATGGAGCATTGGTCTGACAAGTTTAATAGATTATTGTGATGACAGTGGGCATGGGGCGTTGTGATGACAAGGGCATGGGGCATTGTGATGAGAAGGTCATGGAGTATAGTGAAGACAGGTGTCAGGGAGCATTTTGATGACATATGTCATGGTCCATTGCGATGACAATGGCATGGAGCATTGTGATGCCAAATGTAATGGAGGACTGTGATGACAAATATAATGGAGCATTGTGATGACTAGGGCTTGGAGCATTATGATGACAAGGGCCATTGAAAATTTTCATGACAAGGTCGTGAAGCATTGTGATGACAAGGTGCTGGAGCATTATGATGAGAAAACCATGGAGCCTTGTGAGACAAGTCTCATGGAGCATACTGATGAAAAGGGGCATGGAGCATTGTGATTAGAGTGTCTTGGAAAATTGTGATGACAAGCGCATGGAGCATTGTGATGAGAAGTTCAAGGAGCAGTCTGATGGCATGCGTCATTGAGCTTTGTGATGACAAGGGCATGGAACATTGTAATTACAGGCGTCTTGGAGCATTGTGATGAAAAAGGCATGGATCATTGTGATGAAAAAGGCATGGAGCCTTGTCATGACAGGGTTCAAGGAGCATACAGAGAACAAGTGTCAGGGAGCATTTTGATGACAAGTGTATTGAGCATTGTGATGACAAAGGTCATGGAGCATTGTGAAGAGAAGACCATAGATAATTGTGATGACGAGCGTCATGGGGCATTGTGATGACAAGTGTTATGGAATATTGTGATCACAAGGGTTTGGAGCAGTGTTATGACAGAGGTCATGGAGCATTTTGATTTCATTGTGATGACAATAGCCTGAAGCATTATGATGATGGGCATGGTGCATTGTGATGACAGGGTTCATGGATCATTGAGATAAAAAGGGACATGGAGCATTGTGATTACAGGTGTCTTGGAGCATTGTGATGAGAAGGGTCATGGAGCCTTGTGATGACAAGGCCATGGAACATCGTGATGGCAGGGGTCATGGAGCATTGTTATCACAGGGGTAATGGAGCATTGTGATGGCAAGGGCATGGAGCATTCTGATGACATGCATCATGGAGCTTTGTGATGACAAGGGCATGTAGCACTGTGATTACAGGGGTCTTGGAGCATTGTGATGACAAGGGTCATGGAGCCTTGTGATGACAAGGCCGTGGAACGTTGTGATGGCAGGGGTCATGGAGCATTGTTATGACAGGGGTAATGGAGCATTGTGATGACAAGGGCATGGAACATTTGTCTGAAAAGTTTCATGGATTATTGTGATGAGAGTGGGCATGGAGCATTGTGATGACAAGGGCACGGAACACAGTGATACATGGGTCATGGAGGATTGTAATGACAAGGGCATGGAGCATTGTGATGAGAAGGGCATCGAGCAGTGTGATGACAAGCACCATGGAGCTTTTTGATGACAATTGCATGGAACAATGTGATGAGAGGTTTCATGGAGTATTGTGATGACAATGGCATGGAGCATTGTGATGCCAAGGGTCATGGAGCTTTGTGATGACAAAGGTCATGGAGCATTTTGATGACAAGGGTGTGGTGCATTGTGATGAGAAGGGTAGGGAGCATTGTGATGACATTGTCATGGACCAATTTGATGAAAAGGGTCATGGAACATTTTGATGAGAGGCGTTATGTAACATTGTGATGTTAGGGGTCATGGAGCATTTTGATGAAAAGGGTCATGGAGCATTTTGATGACAGGGGTTATGGAACATTGTGATGTCAGGGATCATCAAACATTGTGATGATAAGTGCATGTAGCATTGTGATGACAGGAGTCATGGAACATTGTGATGACAGGGTTGAGGGAGTATTGTGATGAATAGTGATGTACCATTGTGATATCAGTGGTGAGAGAGCATTTTGATTTGAAGTGCATGGAGCATTGTGATGACAAGGTTTATGGAGCATTGTGATGACAAGATTGTGGAGCACTGTGACGACAAGCGCATGGTGCATTGTGATGACATGGGTCATGGGGCATTGTGCTGACAAGCGCATGGAGCATTGTGATGACAAGGGTCATGGAGCATTGTGCTGAGAAAGGCATAGAGCATTGTGATGACAAGGGTCAAAGGGCATTGTGATGAAAAGTTCATGAAGCATTGTGGTTAAAAAGGTCACAGAGACTGTTGATGACAAGGGCATGGACCACTGTGATGACAAAGGTCATGAAGCCTTGTGATGACTGGAGTCACGGAGCATTGTGATGACAGGGGTCATGGAACATTGTGATAACAAGGGCATGGGGCATTGTGATGACAAGGGCATGGAGCATTGGTCTAATAAGTTTCATGGCTTATTGCGATGACAGTTGGAATGGCGCATTGTGATGACAAGGGCATGGAGCATTGTGATGAGAAGGGCATCGAGCAGTGTGATGACAAGCACCATGGAGCTTTTTGATGACAATTGCATGGAACAATGTGATGAGAGGTTTCATGGTGTATTGTGATGACAATGGCATGGAGCATTGTGATGCCAAGGGTCATGGAGCTTTGTGATGACAAAGGTCATGGAGCATTTTGATGACAAGGGCGTGGTGCATTGTGATGAGAAGGGTAGGGAGCATTGTGATGACATTGTCATGGACCAATTTGATGAAAAGGGTCATGGAACATTTTGATGAGAGGCGTTATGTAACATTGTGATGTTAGGGGTCATGGAGCATTTTGATGAAAAGGGTCATGGAGCATTTTGATGACAGGGGTTATGGAACATTGTGATGTCAGGGATCATCAAACATTGTGATGATAAGTGCATGTAGCATTGTGATGACAGGAGTCATGGAACATTGTGATGACAGGGTTGAGGGAGTATTGTGATGAATAGTGATGTACCATTGTGATATCAGTGGTGAGAGAGCATTTTGATTTGCAGTGCATGGAGCATTGTGATGACAAGGTTTATGGAGCATTGTGATGACAAGATTGTGGAGCACTGTGACGACAAGCGCATGGTGCATTGTGATGACATGGGTCATGGAGCATTGTGCTGACAAGCGCATGGAGCATTGTGATGACAAGGGTCATGGAGCATTGTGCTGAGAAAGGCATAGAGCATTGTGATGACAAGGGTCAAAGGGCATTGTGATGAAAAGTTCATGAAGCATTGTGGTTAAAAAGGTCACAGAGACTGTTGATGACAAGGGCATGGACCACTGTGATGACAAAGGTCATGAAGCCTTGTGATGACTGGAGTCACGGAGCATTGTGATGACAGGGGTCATGGAACATTGTGATAACAAGGGCATGGGGCATTGTGATGACAAGGGCATGGAGCATTGGTCTAATAAGTTTCATGGCTTATTGCGATGACAGTTGGAATGGCACATTGTGATGACAAGGGCATGGAGCATTGTGATGACCAGGTCATTCATTATTGTGAAGACAGGTGTCAGGGAGCATTGTGATGACATATGTAATGTCCCATTGTGATGACAATGCCATGGAGCATTGTGATGCCAAGTGTCATGGAGGATTCTGATGACAAAGGTAATGGAGCATTGTGATGACAATGGCTTGGAGCATTGTGATGACAAGGGTCAGGGAGCCTTGTGCTGACAAGTGCATGGAAAATTGTGATGACAAGGGACATGGAGCATTCTGATGACAAGCTTGTGGAGTATTTTGATGACAATGGCATGGAGCATTGTGTTGAAAATGGCATGGTGCATTTTGATGAAAAAGGCATGGAGCCTTTTTGTGACAGGGTTCAAGGAGCATTCTGACGACAAGTGTCAGGGAGCATTGTGATGACAAGTGTATCGAGAATTGTGATGACAAAGGTCATGGAGCATTGTGATGAAAAGGGCATGGAGTATTGTGATGACAGGCATCATGGAGCATTGTGATGACAAGTGTTATGGAACATTGTGATCACAAGGGTTTGGAGCATTGTGATGACAGAGGTCATGGATCATTTTGATTTCAAGGAGCATGGAGCATTGTGATGACAAGGGCATGGAGCAATGTGATCCCAAGGTTCATGGAGGATTGTGATGGCAATGGTAATGGAGTATTGTGATGACAAGTGCATAGAACATTGTAATGACAAGGTCATGTAGCATTTTGCTGACAAAGGCATGGAGCATTGTGATGACAGGTGTCATGGAGCACTGTGATGACAAGCGTCACGGAGCATTGTGATTACAGGGGTCATGGAGCATTGGGATGACAAGGGCATGCATCATTGTGATGACAAGTGTCATGGAGCATTGGGCTGAAAATGTTCATGGAGTATTGTGATGGCAGGCGTCATGGAGCATTGTGATGACTAGGGAATGGAGCATTGTGATGACAAGAGTCCCGGATCATTGTGTTGTCAGGTGATATTGAGCGTTGTGATGACTGTGGTCATGGAGAATTGTGATGATATTGGTCATGGAGCATTGTGATGAGAAGGTCATGGAGCATTGGGCTGAAAATATTCATGGAGTATTGTGATGAAAGGGGTCATGGAGCATTGTGATGATAAGGGAATGGGACATTTTGATGACAATGTCCTGGAGCATTGTGATGAGAAGACCATGGAGCCTTGTGATGACAAGTCTCATGGAGCATTCTGATGAAAAGGGGCATGGACCATTGTGATTACAGGGGTCTTGGAGCATTGTGATGACAAGGGCATGGAGCATTGTGATGAGAAGGCCATGGAGCATTCTGATGACATGCATCATGGAGCTTTGTGATGACAAGGGCATGGAGCATTGTGATGACAAGGGTCACGTAGCATTGTGATGAAAAGTTCATGGAGTATTGTGGTTACAAAGGTCACAGAGCCTTGTGATGATGTGGGTATGGACCACTGTGATGACAAATGTTATGAAGCATTGTGATGACTGGAGTCAGAGAGCATTGTGATGACAAGGGTCATGGAGCATTGTGATGACAAGGGCATGGAGCATTGTGATGACAGGGGCATGGAGCATTGGTCTGACAAGTTTAATAGATTATTGTGATGACAGTGGGCATGGGGCATTGTGATGACAAGGGCATGGGGCATTGTGATGAGAAGGTCATGGAGTATTGTGAAGACAGGTGTCAGGGAGCATTGTGATGACATATGTCATGGTCCATTGCGATGACAATGGCATGGAGCATTGTGATGCCAAATGTAATGGAGGAATGTGATGACAAATATAATGGAGCATTGTGATGACTAGGGCTTGGAGCATTATGATGACAAGGGCCATTGAAAATTTTCATGACAAGGTCGTGAAGCATTGTGATGACAAGGTGCTGGAGCATTATGATGAGAAAACCATGGAGCCTTGTGAGACAAGTCTCATGGAGCATACTGATGAAAAGGGGCATGGAGCATTGTGATTAGAGTGTCTTGGAAAATTGTAATGACAAGGGCATGGAGCATTGTGATGAGAAGGCCAAGGAGCAGTCTGATGACATGCGTCATTGAGCTTTGTGATGACAAGGGCATGGAGCATTGTAATTACAGGCGTCTTGGAGCATTGTGATGAAAAAGGCATGGATCATTGTGATGAAAAAGGCATGGAGCCTTGTCATGACAGGGTTCAAGGAGCATACAGAGAACAAGTGTCAGGGAGCATTTTGATGACAAGTGTATTGAGCATTGTGATGACAAAGGTCATGGAGCATTGTGAAGAGAAGACCATAGATAATTGTGATGACGAGCGTCTTGGGGCATTGTGATGACAAGTGTTATGGAATATTGTGATCACAAGGGTTTGGAGCAGTGTTATGACAGAGGTCATGGAGCATTTTGATTTCATTGTGATGACAATAGCCTGAAGCATTATGATGATGGGCATGGTGCATTGTGATGACAGGGTTCATGGATCATTGAGATAAAAAGGGACATGGAGCATTGTGATTACAGGTGTCTTGGAGCATTGTGATGAGAAGGGTCATGGAGCCTTGTGATGACAAGGCCATGGAACATCGTGATGGCAGGGGTCATGGAGCATTGTTATCACAGGGGTAATGGAGCATTGTGATGGCAAGGGCATGGAGCATTCTGATGACATGCATCATGGAGCTTTGTGATGACAAGGGCATGTAGCACTGTGATTACAGGGGTCTTGGAGCATTGTGATGACAAGGGTCATGGAGCCTTGTGATGACAAGGCCGTGGAACGTTGTGATGGCAGGGGTCATGGAGCATTGTTATGACAGGGGTAATGGAGCATTGTGATGACAAGGGCATGGAACATTTGTCTGAAAAGTTTCATGGATTATTGTGATGAGAGTGGGCATGGAGCATTGTGATGACAAGGGCACGGAACACAGTGATACATGGGTCATGGAGGATTGTAATGACAAGGGCATGGAACATTGTGATGAGAAGGGCATCGAGCAGTGTGATGACAAGCACCATGGAGCTTTTTGATGACAATTGCATGGAACAATGTGATGAGAGGTTTCATGGAGTATTGTGATGACAATGGCATGGAGCATTGTGATGCCAAGGGTCATGGAGCTTTGTGATGACAAAGGTCATGGAGCATTTTGATGACAAGGGCGTGGTCCATTGTGATGAGAAGGGTAGGGAGCATTGTGATGACATTGTCATGGACCAATTTGATGAAAAGGGTCATGGAACATTTTGATGAGAGGCGTTATGTAACATTGTGATGTTAGGGGTCATGGAGCATTTTGATGAAAAGGGTCATGGAGCATTTTGATGACAGGGGTTATGGAACATTGTGATGTCAGGGATCATCAAACATTGTGATGATAAGTGCATGTAGCATTGTGATGACAGGAGTCATGGAACATTGTGATGACAGGGTTGAGGGAGTATTGTGATGAATAGTGATGCACCATTGTGATATCAGTGGTGAGAGAGCATTTTGATTTGAAGTGCATGGAGCATTGTGATGACAAGGTTTATGGAGCATTGTGATGACAAGATTGTGGAGCACTGTGACGACAAGCGCATGGTGCATTGTGATGACATGGGCCAAGGAGCATTGTGCTGACAAGCGCATGGAGCATTGTGATGACAAGGGTCATGGAGCATTGTGCTGAGAAAGGCATAGAGCATTGTGATGACAAGGGTCAAAGGGCATTGTGATGAAAAGTTCATGAAGCATTGTGGTTAAAAAGGTCACAGAGACTGTTGATGACAAGGGCATGGACCACTGTGATGACAAAGGTCATGAAGCCTTGTGATGACTGGAGTCACAGAGCATTGTGATGACAGGGGTCATGGAACATTGTGATAACAAGGGCATGGGGCATTGTGATGACAAGGGCATGGAGCATTGGTCTAATAAGTTTCATGGCTTATTGCGATGACAGTTGGAATGGCGCATTGTGATGACAAGGGCATGGAGCATTGTGATGACCAGGTCATTCATTATTGTGAAGACAGGTGTCAGGGAGCATTGTGATGACATATGTAATGTCCCATTGTGATGACAATGCCATGGAGCATTGTGATGCCACGTGTCATGGAGGATTCTGATGACAAAGGTAATGGAGCATTGTGATGACAATGGCTTGGAGCATTGTGATGACAAGGGTCAGGGAGCCTTGTGCTGACAAGTGCATGGAAAATTGTGATGACAAGGGACATGGAGCATTCTGATGACAAGCTTGTGGAGTATTTTGATGACAATGGCATGGAGCATTGTGTTGAAAATGGCATGGTGCATTTTGATGAAAAAGGCATGGAGCCTTTTTGTGACAGGGTTCAAGGAGCATTCTGACGACAAGTGTCAGGGAGCATTGTGATGACAAGTGTATCGAGAATTGTGATGACAAAGGTCATGGAGCATTGTGATGAAAAGGGCATGGAGTATTGTGATGACAGGCATCATGGAGCATTGTGATGACAAGTGTTATGGAACATAGTGATCACAAGGGTTTGGAGCATTGTGATGACAGAGGTCATGGATCATTTTGATTTCAAGGAGCATGGAGCATTGTGATGACAAGGGCATGGAGCAATGTGATCCCAAGGCTCATGGAGGATTGTGATAGCAATGGTAATGGAGTATTGTGATGACAAGTGCATAGAACATTGTAATGACAAGGTCATGTAGCATTTTGCTGACAAAGGCATGGAGCATTGTGATGACAGGTGTCATGGAGCACTGTGATGACAAGCGTCACGGAGCATTGTGATTACAGGGGTCATGGAGCATTGGGATGACAAGGGCATGCATCATTGTGATGACAAGTGTCATGGAGCATTGGGCTGAAAATGTTCATGGAGTATTGTGATGGCAGGCGTCATGGAGCATTGTGATGACTAGGGAATGGAGCATTGTGATGACAAGAGTCCCGGATCATTGTGTTGTCAGGTGATATTGAGCGTTGTGATGACTGTGGTCATGGAGAATTGTGATGATATTGGTCATGGAGCATTGTGATGAGAAGGTCATGGAGCATTGGGCTGAAAATGTTCATGGAGTATTGTGATGACAGGGGTCATGGAGCATTGTGATGATAAGGGAATGGGGCATTTTGATGACAATGTCCTGGAGCATTGTGATGAGAAGACCATGGAGCCTTGTGATGACAAGTCTCATGGAGCATTCTGATGAAAAGGGGCATGGACCATTGTGATTACAGGGCTCTTGGAGCATTGTGATGACAAGGGCATGGAGCATTGTGATGAGAAGGCCATGGAGCATTCTGATGACATGCATCATGGAGCTTTGTGATGACAAGGGCATGGAGCATTGTGATGACAAGGGTCACGTAGCATTGTGATGAAAAGTTCATGGAGTATTGTGGTTACAAAGGTCACAGAGCCTTGTGATGATGTGGGCATGGACCACTGTGATGACAAATGTTATGAAGCATTGTGATGACTGGAGTCACAGAGCATTGTGATGACAAGGGTCATGGAGCATTGTGATGACAAGGGCATGGAGCATTGTGATGACAGGGGCATGGAGCATTGGTCTGACAAGTTTAATAGATTATTGTGATGACAGTGGGCATGGGGCATTGTGATGACAAGGGCATGGGGCATTGTGATGAGAAGGTCATGGAGTATTGTGAAGACAGGTGTCAGGGAGCATTGTGATGACATATGTCATGGTCCATTGCGATGACAATGGCATGGAGCATTGTGATGCCAAATGTAATGGAGGATTGTGATGACAAATATAATGGAGCATTGTGATGACTAGGGCTTGGAGCATTATGATGACAAGGGCCATTGAAAATTTTCATGACAAGGTCGTGAAGCATTGTGATGACAAGGTGCTGGAGCATTATGATGAGAAAACCATGGAGCCTTGTGAGACAAGTCTCATGGAGCATACTGATGAAAAGGGGCATGGAGCATTGTGATTAGAGTGTCTTGGAAAATTGTGATGACAAGCGCATGGAGCATTGTGATGAGAAGGCCAAGGAGCAGTCTGATGACATGCGTCATTGAGCTTTGTGATGACAAGGGCATGGAGCATTGTAATTACAGGCGTCTTGGAGCATTGTGATGAAAAAGGCATGGATCATTGTGATGAAAAAGGCATGGAGCCTTGTCATGACAGGGTTCAAGGAGCATACAGAGAACAAGTGTCAGGGAGCAATTTGATGACAAGTGTATTGAGCATTGTGATGACAAAGGTCATGGAGCATTGTGAAGAGAAGACCATAGATAATTGTGATGACGAGCGTCATGGGGCATTGTGATGACGAGCGTCATGGGGCATTGTGATGACAAGTGTTATGGAATATTGTGATCACAAGGATTTGGAGCAGTGTTATGACAGAGGTCATGGAGCATTTTGATTTCATTGTGATGACAATAGCCTGAAGCATTATGATGATGGGCATGGTGCATTGTGATGACAGGGTTCATGGATCATTGAGATAAAAAGGGACATGGAGCATTGTGATTACAGGTGTCTTGGAGCATTGTGATGAGAAGGGTCATGGAGCCTTGTGATGACAAGGCCATGGAACATCGTGATGGCAGGGGTCATGGAGCATTGTTATCACAGGGGTAATGGAGCATTGTGATGGCAAGGGCATGGAGCATTCTGATGACATGCATCATGGAGCTTTGTGATGACAAGGGCATGTAGCACTGTGATTACAGGGGTCTTGGAGCATTGTGATGACAAGGGTCATGGAGCCTTGTGATGACAAGGCCGTGGAACGTTGTGATGGCAGGGGTCATGGAGCATTGTTATGACAGGGGTAATGGAGCATTGTGATGACAAGGGCATGGAACATTTGTCTGAAAAGTTTCATGGATTATTGTGATGAGAGTGGGCATGGAGCATTGTGATGACAAGGGCACGGAACACAGTGATACATGGGTCATGGAGGATTGTAATGACAAGGGCATGGAGCATTGTGATGAGAAGGGCATCGAGCAGTGTGATGACAAGCACCATGGAGCTTTTTGATGACAATTGCATGGAACAATGTGATGAGAGGTTTCATGGAGTATTGTGATGACAATGGCATGGAGCATTGTGATGCCAAGGGTCATGGAGCTTTGTGATGACAAAGGTCATGGAGCATTTTGATGACAAGGGTGTGGTGCATTGTGATGAGAAGGGTAGGGAGCATTGTGATGACATTGTCATGGACCAATTTGATGAAAAGGGTCATGGAACATTTTGATGAGAGGCGTTATGTAACATTGTGATGTTAGGGGTCATGGAGCATTTTGATGAAAAGGGTCATGGAGCATTTTGATGACAGGGGTTATGGAACATTGTGATGTCAGGGATCATCAAACATTGTGATGATAAGTGCATGTAGCATTGTGATGACAGGAGTCATGGAACATTGTGATGACAGGGTTGAGGGAGTATTGTGATGAATAGTGATGTACCATTGTGATATCAGTGGTGAGAGAGCATTTTGATTTGAAGTGCATGGAGCATTGTGATGACAAGGTTTATGGAGCATTGTGATGACAAGATTGTGGAGCACTGTGACGACAAGCGCATGGTGCATTGTGATGACATGGGTCATGGGGCATTGTGCTGACAAGCGCATGGAGCATTGTGATGACAAGGGTCATGGAGCATTGTGCTGAGAAAGGCATAGAGCATTGTGATGACAAGGGTCAAAGGGCATTGTGATGAAAAGTTCATGAAGCATTGTGGTTAAAAAGGTCACAGAGACTGTTGATGACAAGGGCATGGACCACTGTGATGACAAAGGTCATGAAGCCTTGTGATGACTGGAGTCACGGAGCATTGTGATGACAGGGGTCATGGAACATTGTGATAACAAGGGCATGGGGCATTGTGATGACAAGGGCATGGAGCATTGGTCTAATAAGTTTCATGGCTTATTGCGATGACAGTTGGAATGGCGCATTGTGATGACAAGGGCATGGAGCATTGTGATGAGAAGGGCATCGAGCAGTGTGATGACAAGCACCATGGAGCTTTTTGATGACAATTGCATGGAACAATGTGATGAGAGGTTTCATGGTGTATTGTGATGACAATGGCATGGAGCATTGTGATGCCAAGGGTCATGGAGCTTTGTGATGACAAAGGTCATGGAGCATTTTGATGACAAGGGCGTGGTGCATTGTGATGAGAAGGGTAGGGAGCATTGTGATGACATTGTCATGGACCAATTTGATGAAAAGGGTCATGGAACATTTTGATGAGAGGCGTTATGTAACATTGTGATGTTAGGGGTCATGGAGCATTTTGATGAAAAGGGTCATGGAGCATTTTGATGACAGGGGTTATGGAACATTGTGATGTCAGGGATCATCAAACATTGTGATGATAAGTGCATGTAGCATTGTGATGACAGGAGTCATGGAACATTGTGATGACAGGGTTGAGGGAGTATTGTGATGAATAGTGATGTACCATTGTGATATCAGTGGTGAGAGAGCATTTTGATTTGCAGTGCATGGAGAATTGTGATGACAAGGTTTATGGAGCATTGTGATGACAAGATTGTGGAGCACTGTGACGACAAGCGCATGGTGCATTGTGATGACATGGGTCATGGAGCATTGTGCTGACAAGCGCATGGAGCATTGTGATGACAAGGGTCATGGAGCATTGTGCTGAGAAAGGCATAGAGCATTGTGATGACAAGGGTCAAAGGGCATTGTGATGAAAAGTTCATGAAGCATTGTGGTTAAAAAGGTCACAGAGACTGTTGATGACAAGGGCATGGACCACTGTGATGACAAAGGTCATGAAGCCTTGTGATGACTGGAGTCACGGAGCATTGTGATGACAGGGGTCATGGAACATTGTGATAACAAGGGCATGGGGCATTGTGATGACAAGGGCATGGAGCATTGGTCTAATAAGTTTCATGGCTTATTGCGATGACAGTTGGAATGGCACATTGTGATGACAAGGGCATGGAGCATTGTGATGACCAGGTCATTCATTATTGTGAAGACAGGTGTCAGGGAGCATTGTGATGACATATGTAATGGCCCATTGTGATGACAATGCCATGGAGCATTGTGATGCCAAGTGTCATGGAGGATTCTGATGACAAAGGTAATGGAGCATTGTGATGACAATGGCTTGGAGCATTGTGATGACAAGGGTCAGGGAGCCTTGTGCTGACAAGTGCATGGAAAATTGTGATGACAAGGGACATGGAGCATTCTGATGACAAGCTTGTGGAGTATTTTGATGACAATGGCATGGAGCATTGTGTTGAAAATGGCATGGTGCATTTTGATGAAAAAGGCATGGAGCCTTTTTGTGACAGGGTTCAAGGAGCATTCTGACGACAAGTGTCAGGGAGCATTGTGATGACAAGTGTATCGAGAATTGTGATGACAAAGGTCATGGAGCATTGTGATGAAAAGGGCATGGAGTATTGTGATGACAGGCATCATGGAGCATTGTGATGACAAGTGTTATGGAACATTGTGATCACAAGGGTTTGGAGCATTGTGATGACAGAGGTCATGGATCATTTTGATTTCAAGGAGCATGGAGCATTGTGATGACAAGGGCATGGAGCAATGTGATCCCAAGGTTCATGGAGGATTGTGATGGCAATGGTAATGGAGTATTGTGATGACAAGTGCATAGAACATTGTAATGACAAGGTCATGTAGCATTTTGCTGACAAAGGCATGGAGCATTGTGATGACAGGTGTCATGGAGCACTGTGATGACAAGCGTCACGGAGCATTGTGATTACAGGGGTCATGGAGCATTGGGATGACAAGGGCATGCATCATTGTGATGACAAGTGTCATGGAGCATTGGGCTGAAAATGTTCATGGAGTATTGTGATGGCAGGCGTCATGGAGCATTGTGATGACTAGGGAATGGAGCATTGTGATGACAAGAGTCCCGGATCATTGTGTTGTCAGGTGATATTGAGCGTTGTGATGACTGTGGTCATGGAGAATTGTGATGATATTGGTCATGGAGCATTGTGATGAGAAGGTCATGGAGCATTGGGCTGAAAATATTCATGGAGTATTGTGATGAAAGGGGTCATGGAGCATTGTGATGATAAGGGGAATGGCGACATTTGATGACAATGTCCTGGAGCATTGTTGATGAGAAGACCATGGAGCCTTGTGATGACAAGTCTCATGGAGCATTCTGATGAAAAGGGGGCATGGACCATTGTGATTACAGGGGTCTTGGAGCATTGTGATGACAAGGGCATGGAGCATTGTGATGAGAAGGCCATGGAGCATTCTGATGACATGCATCATGGAGCTTTGTGATGACAAGGGCATGGAGCATTGTGATGACAAGGGTCACGTAGCATTGTGATGAAAAGTTCATGGAGTATTGTGGTTACAAAGGTCACAGAGCCTTGTGATGATGTGGGTATGGGACCACTGTGAGACAAATGTTATGAAGCATTGTGATGACTGGAGTCAGAGAGCATTGTGATGACAAGGGTCATGGAGCATTGTGATGACAAGGGCATGGAGCATTGTGATGACAGGGGCATGGAGCATTGGTCTGACAAGTTTAATAGATTATTGTGATGACAGTGGGCATGGGGCATTGTGATGACAAGGGCATGGGGCATTGTGATGAGAAGGTCATGGAGTATTGTGAAGACAGGTGTCAGGGAGCATTGTGATGACATATGTCATGGTCCATTGCGATGACAATGGCATGGAGCATTGTGATGCCAAATGTAATGGAGGACTGTGATGACAAATATAATGGAGCATTGTGATGACTAGGGCTTGGAGCATTATGATGACAAGGGCCATTGAAAATTTTCATGACAAGGTCGTGAAGCATTGTGATGACAAGGTGCTGGAGCATTATGATGAGAAAACCATGGAGCCTTGTGAGACAAGTCTCATGGAGCATACTGATGAAAAGGGGCATGGAGCATTGTGATTAGAGTGTCTTGGAAAATTGTAATGACAAGGGCATGGAGCATTGTGATGAGAAGGCCAAGGAGCAGTCTGATGACATGCGTCATTGAGCTTTGTGATGACAAGGGCATGGAGCATTGTAATTACAGGCGTCTTGGAGCATTGTGATGAAAAAGGCATGGATCATTGTGATGAAAAAGGCATGGAGCCTTGTCATGACAGGGTTCAAGGAGCATACAGAGAACAAGTGTCAGGGAGCATTTTGATGACAAGTGTATTGAGCATTGTGATGACAAAGGTCATGGAGCATTGTGAAGAGAAGACCATAGATAATTGTGATGACGAGCGTCTTGGGGCATTGTGATGACAAGTGTTATGGAATATTGTGATCACAAGGGTTTGGAGCAGTGTTATGACAGAGGTCATGGAGCATTTTGATTTCATTGTGATGACAATAGCCTGAAGCATTATGATGATGGGCATGGTGCATTGTGATGACAGGGTTCATGGATCATTGAGATAAAAAGGGACATGGAGCATTGTGATTACAGGTGTCTTGGAGCATTGTGATGAGAAGGGTCATGGAGCCTTGTGATGACAAGGCCATGGAACATCGTGATGGCAGGGTTCATGGAGCATTGTTATCACAGGGGTAATGGAGCATTGTGATGGCAAGGGCATGGAGCATTCTGATGACATGCATCATGGAGCTTTGTGATGACAAGGGCATGTAGCACTGTGATTACAGGGGTCTTGGAGCATTGTGATGACAAGGGTCATGGAGCCTTGTGATGACAAGGCCGTGGAACGTTGTGATGGCAGGGGTCATGGAGCATTGTTATGACAGGGGTAATGGAGCATTGTGATGACAAGGGCATGGAACATTTGTCTGAAAAGTTTCATGGATTATTGTGATGAGAGTGGGCATGGAGCATTGTGATGACAAGGGCACGGAACACAGTGATACATGGGTCATGGAGGATTGTAATGACAAGGGCATGGAACATTGTGATGAGAAGGGCATCGAGCAGTGTGATGACAAGCACCATGGAGCTTTTTGATGACAATTGCATGGAACAATGTGATGAGAGGTTTCATGGAGTATTGTGATGACAATGGCATGGAGCATTGTGATGCCAAGGGTCATGGAGCTTTGTGATGACAAAGGTCATGGAGCATTTTGATGACAAGGGCGTGGTCCATTGTGATGAGAAGGGTAGGGAGCATTGTGATGACATTGTCATGGACCAATTTGATGAAAAGGGTCATGGAACATTTTGATGAGAGGCGTTATGTAACATTGTGATGTTAGGGGTCATGGAGCATTTTGATGAAAAGGGTCATGGAGCATTTTGATGACAGGGGTTATGGAACATTGTGATGTCAGGGATCATCAAACATTGTGATGATAAGTGCATGTAGCATTGTGATGACAGGAGTCATGGAACATTGTGATGACAGGGTTGAGGGAGTATTGTGATGAATAGTGATGCACCATTGTGATATCAGTGGTGAGAGAGCATTTTGATTTGAAGTGCATGGAGCATTGTGATGACAAGGTTTATGGAGCATTGTGATGACAAGATTGTGGAGCACTGTGACGACAAGCGCATGGTGCATTGTGATGACATGGGCCAAGGAGCATTGTGCTGACAAGCGCATGGAGCATTGTGATGACAAGGGTCATGGAGCATTGTGCTGAGAAAGGCATAGAGCATTGTGATGACAAGGGTCAAAGGGCATTGTGATGAAAAGTTCATGAAGCATTGTGGTTAAAAAGGTCACAGAGACTGTTGATGACAAGGGCATGGACCACTGTGATGACAAAGGTCATGAAGCCTTGTGATGACTGGAGTCACAGAGCATTGTGATGACAGGGGTCATGGAACATTGTGATAACAAGGGCATGGGGCATTGTGATGACAAGGGCATGGAGCATTGGTCTAATAAGTTTCATGGCTTATTGTGATGACAGTTGGAATGGCGCATTGTGATGACAAGGGCATGGAGCATTGTGATGACCAGGTCATTCATTATTGTGAAGACAGGTGTCAGGGAGCATTGTGATGACATATGTAATGGCCCATTGTGATGACAATGCCATGGAGCATTGTGATGCCAAGTGTCATGGAGGATTCTGATGACAAAGGTAATGGAGCATTGTGATGACAATGGCTTGGAGCATTGTGATGACAAGGGACATGGAGCATTCTGATGACAAGCTTGTGGTGTATTTTGATGACAATGGCATGGAGCATTGTGTTGAAAATGGCATGGTGCATATTGATGAAAAAGGCATGGAGCCTTTTTGTGACAGGGTTCAAGGAGCATTCTGACGACAAGTGTCAGGGAGCATTGTGATGACAAGTGTATCGAGAATTGTGATGACAAAGGTCATGGAGCATTGTGATGAAAAGGGCATGGAGTATTGTGATGACAGGCATCATGGAGCATTGTGATGACAAGTGTTATGGAACATTGTGATCACAAGGGTTTGGAGCATTGTGATGACAGAGGCCATGGATCATTTTGATTTCAAGGAGCATGGAGCATTGTGATGACAAGGGCATGGAGCAATGTGATCCCAAGGTTCATGGAGGATTGTGATGGCAATGGTAATGGAGTATTGTGATGACAAGTGCATAGAACATTGTAATGACAAGGTCATGTAGCATTTTGCTGACAAAGGCATGGAGCATTGTGATGACAGGTGTCATGGAGCACTGTGATGACAAGCGTCACGGAGCATTGTGATTACAGGGGTCATGGAGCATTGGGATGACAAGGGCATGCATCATTGTGATGACAAGTGTCATGGAGCATTGGGCTGAAAATGTTCATGGAGTATTGTGATGACAGGCGTCATGGAGCATTGTGATGACTAGGGAATGGAGCATTGTGATGACAAGAGTCCAGGATCATTGTGTTGTCAGGTGATATTGAGCGTTGTGATGACTGTGGTCATGGAGAATTGTGATGATATTGGTCATGGAGCATTGTGATGAGAAGGTCATGGAGCATTGGGCTGAAAATGTTCATGGAGTATTGTGATGACAGGGTTCATGGAGCATTGTGATGATAAGGGAATGGGGCATTTTGATGACAATGTCCTGGAGCATTGTGATGAGAAGACCATGGAGCCTTGTGATGACAAGTCTCATGGAGCATTCTGATGAAAAGGGGCATGGACCATTGTGATTACAGGGGTCTTGGAGCATTGTGATGACAAGGGCATGGAGCATTGTGATGAGAAGGCCATGGAGCATTCTGATGACATGCATCATGGAGCTTTGTGATGACAAGGGCATGGAGCATTGTGATGACAAGGGTCACGTAGCATTGTGATGAAAAGTTCATGGAGTATTGTGGTTACAAAGGTCACAGAGCCTTGTGATGATGTGGGCATGGACCACTGTGATGACAAATGTTATGAAGCATTGTGATGACTGGAGTCACAGAGCATTGTGATGACAAGGGTCATGGAGCATTGTGATGACAAGGGCATGGAGCATTGTGATGACAGGGGCATGGAGCATTGGTCTGACAAGTTTAATAGATTATTGTGATGACAGTGGGCATGGGGCATTGTGATGACAAGGGCATGGGGCATTGTGATGAGAAGGTCATGGAGTATTGTGAAGACAGGTGTCAGGGAGCATTGTGATGACATATGTCATGGTCCATTGCGATGACAATGGCATGCAGCATTGTGATGCCAAATGTAATGGAGGATTGTGATGACAAATATAATGGAGCATTGTGATGACTAGGGCTTGGAGCATTATGATGACAAGGGCCATTGAAAATTTTCATGACCAGGTCGTGAAGCATTGTGATGACAAGGTGCTGGAGCATTATGATGAGAAAACCATGGAGCCTTGTGAGACAAGTCTCATGGAGCATACTGATGAAAAGGGGCATGGAGCATTGTGATTAGAGTGTCTTGGAAAATTGTGATGACAAGCGCATGGAGCATTGTGATGAGAAGGCCAAGGAGCAGTCTGATGACATGCGTCATTGAGCTTTGTGATGACAAGGGCATGGAGCATTGTAATTACAGGCGTCTTGGAGCATTGTGATGAAAAAGGCATGGATCATTGTGATGAAAAAGGCATGGAGCCTTGTCATGACAGGGTTCAAGGAGCATACAGAGAACAAGTGTCAGGGAGCAATTTGATGACAAGTGTATTGAGCATTGTGATGACAAAGGTCATGGAGCATTGTGAAGAGAAGACCATAGATAATTGTGATGACGAGCGTCATGGGGCATTGTGATGACGAGCGTCATGGGGCATTGTGATGACAAGTGTTATGGAATATTGTGATCACAAGGGTTTGGAGCAGTGTTATGACAGAGGTCATGGAGCATTTTGATTTCATTGTGATGACAATAGCCTGAAGGATTATGATGATGGGCATGGTGCATTGTGATGACAGGGTTCATGGATCATTGAGATAAAAAGGGACATGGAGCATTGTGATTACAGGTGTCTTGGAGCATTGTGATGAGAAGGGTCATGGAGCCTTGTGATGACAAGGCCATGGAACATCGTGATGGCAGGGGTCATGGAGCATTGTTATCACAGGGGTAATGGAGCATTGTGATGGCAAGGGCATGGAGCATTCTGATGACATGCATCATGGAGCTTTGTGATGACAAGGGCATGTAGCACTGTGATTACAGGGGTCTTGGAGCATTGTGATGACAAGGGTCATGGAGCCTTGTGATGACAAGGCCGTGGAACGTTGTGATGGCAGGGGTCATGGAGCATTGTTATGACAGGGGTAATGGAGCATTGTGATGACAAGGGCATGGAACATTTGTCTGAAAAGTTTCATGGATTATTGTGATGAGAGTGGGCATGGAGCATTGTGATGACAAGGGCACGGAACACAGTGATACATGGGTCATGGAGGATTGTAATGACAAGGGCATGGAGCATTGTGATGAGAAAGGCATTGAGCAGTGTGATGACAAGCACCATGGAGCTTTTTGATGACAATTGCATGGAACAATGTGATGAGAGGTTTCATGGAGTATTGTGATGACAATGGCATGGAGCATTGTGATGCCAAGGGTCATGGAGCTTTGTGATGACAAAGGTCATGGAGCATTTTGATGACAAGGGCATGGTGCATTGTGATGAGAAGGGTAGGGAGCATTGTGATGACATTGTCATGGACCAATTTGATGAAAAGGGTCATGGAACATTTTGATGAGAGGCGTTATGTAACATTGTGATGTTAGGGGTCATGGAGCATTTTGATGAAAATGGTCATGGAGCATTTTGATGACAGGGGTTATGGAACATTGTGATGTCAGGGATCATCAAACATTGTGATGATAAGTGCATGTAGCATTGTGATGACAGGAGTCATGGAACATTGTGATGACAGGGTTGAGGGAGTATTGTGATGAATAGTGATGTACCATTGTGATATCAGTGGTGAGAGAGCATTTTGATTTGAAGTGCATGGAGCATTGTGATGACAAGGTTTATGGAGCATTGTGATGGCAAGATTGTGGAGCACTGTGACGACAAGCGCATGGTGCATTGTGATGACATGGGTCATGGAGCATTGTGCTGACAAGCGCATGGAGCATTGTGATGACAAGGGTCATGGAGCATTGTGCTGAGAAAGGCATAGAGCATTGTGTGACAAGGGTCAAAGGGCATTGTGATGAAAAGTTCATGAAGCATTGTGGTTAAAAAGGTCACAGAGACTGTTGATGACAAGGGCATGGACCACTGTGATGACAAAGGTCATGAAGCCTTGTGATGACTGGAGTCACGGAGCATTGTGATGACAGGGGTCATGGAACATTGTGATAACAAGGGCATGGGGCATTGTGATGACAAGGGCATGGAGCATTGGTCTAATAAGTTTCATGGCTTATTGCGATGACAGTTGGAATGGCGCATTGTGATGACAAGGGCATGGAGCATTGTGATGACCAGGTCATTCATTATTGTGAAGACAGGTGTCAGGGAGCATTGTGATGACATATGTAATGGCCCATTGTGATGACAATGCCATGGAGCATTGTGATGCCAAGTGTCATGGAGGATTCTGATGACAAAGGTAATGGAGCATTGTGATGACAATGGCTTGGAGCATTGTGATGACAAGGGTCAGGGAGCCTTGTGCTGACAAGTGCATGGAAAATTGTGATGACAAGGGACATGGAGCATTCTGATGACAAGCTTGTGGAGTATTTTGATGACAATGGCATGGAGCATTGTGTTGAAAATGGCAAGGTGCATTTTGATGAAAAAGGCTTGGAGCCTTTTTGTGACAGGGTTCAAGGAGCATTCTGACGACAAGTGTCAGGGAGCATTGTGATGACAGAGGTCATGGATCATTTTGATTTCAAGGAGCATGGAGCATTGTGATGACAAGGGCATGGAGCAATGTGATCCCAAGGTTCATGGAGGATTGTGATGGCAATGGTAATGGAGTATTGTGATGACAAGTGCATAGAACATTGTAATGACAAGGTCATGTAGCATTTTGCTAACAAAGGCATGAAGCATTGTGATGACAGGTGTCATGGAGCACTGTGATGACAAGCGTCACGGAGCATTGTGATTACAGGGGTCATGGAGCATTGGGATGACAAGGGCATGCATCATTGTGATGACAAGTGTCATGGAGCATTGGGCTGAAAATGTTCATGGAGTATTGTGATGACAGGCGTCATGGAGCATTGTGATGACTAGGGAATGGAGCATTGTGATGACAAGAGTCCAGGATCATTGTGTTGTCAGGTGATATTGATCGTTGTGATGACTGTGGTCATGGAGAATTGTGATGATATTGGTCATGGAGCATTGTGATGAGAAGGTCATGGAGCATTGGGCTGAAAATGTTCATGGAGTATTGTGATGACAGGGGTCATGGAGCATTGTGATGATAAGGGAATGGGGCATTTTGATGACAATGTCCTGGAGCATTGTGATGAGAAGACCATGGAGCCTTGTGATGACAAGTCTCATGGAGCATTCTGATGAAAAGGGGCATGGACCATTGTGATTACAGGGGTCTTGGAGCATTGTGATGACAAGGGCATGGAGCATTGTGATGAGAAGGCCATGGAGCATTCTGATGACATGCATCATGGAGCTTTGTGATGACAAGGGCATGGAGCATTGTGATGACAAGGGTCACGTAGCATTGTGATGAAAAGTTCATGGAGTATTGTGGTTACAAAGGTCACAGAGCCTTGTGATGATGTGGGCATGGACCACTGTGATGACAAATGTTATGAAGCATTGTGATGACTGGAGTCACAGAGCATTGTGATGACAAGGGTCATGGAGCATTGTGATGACAAGGGCATGGAGCATTGTGATGACAGGGGCATGGAGCATTGGTCTGACAAGTTTAATAGATTATTGTGATGACAGTGGATATGGGGAATTGTGATGACAAGGGCATGGGGCATTGTGATGAGAAGGTCATGGAGTATTGTGAAGACAGGTGTCAGGGAGCATTGTGATGACATATGTCATGGTCCATTGCGATGACAATGGCATGGAGCATTGTGATGCCAAATGTAATGGAGGAATGTGATGACAAATATAATGGAGCATTGTGATGACTAGGGCTTGGAGCATTATGATGACAAGGGCCATTGAAAATTTTCATGACCAGGTCGTGAAGCATTGTGATGACAAGGTGCTGGAGCATTATGATGAGAAAACCATGGAGCCTTGTGAGACAAGTCTCATGGAGCATACTGATGAAAAGGGGCATGGAGCATTGTGATTAGAGTGTCTTGGAAAATTGTGATGACAAGCGCATGGAGCATTGTGATGAGAAGGCCAAGGAGCAGTCTGATGACATGCGTCATTGAGCTTTGTGATGACAAGGGCATGGAGCATTGTAATTACAGGCGTCTTGGAGCATTGTGATGAAAAAGGCATGGATCATTGTGATGAAAAAGGCATGGAGCCTTGTCATGACAGGGTTCAAGGAGCATACAGAGAACAAGTGTCAGGGAGCAATTTGATGACAAGTGTATTGAGCATTGTGATGACAAAGGTCATGGAGCATTGTGAAGAGAAGACCATAGATAATTGTGATGACGAGCGTCATGGGGCATTGTGATGACGAGCGTCATGGGGCATTGTGACGACAAGTGTTATGGAATATTGTGATCACAAGGGTTTGGAGCAGTGTTATGACAGAGGTCATGGAGCATTTTGATTTCATTGTGATGACAATAGCCAGAAGCATTATGATGATGGGCATGGTGCATTGTGATGACAGGGTTCATGGATCATTGAGATAAAAAGGGACATGGAGCATTGTGATTACAGGTGTCTTGGAGCATTGTGATGAGAAGGGTCATGGAGCCTTGTGATGACAAGGCCATGGAACATCGTGATGGCAGGGGTCATGGAGCATTGTTATCACAGGGGTAATGGAGCATTGTGATGGCTAGGGCATGGAGCATTCTGATGACATGCATCATGGAGCTTTGTGATGACAAGGGCATGTAGCACTGTGATTACAGGGGTCTTGGAGCATTGTGATGACAAGGGTCATGGAGCCTTGTGATGACAAGGCCGTGGAACGTTGTGATGGCAGGGGTCATGGAGCATTGTTATGACAGGGGTAATGGAGCATTGTGATGACAAGGGCATGGAACATTTGTCTGAAAAGTTTCATAGATTATTGTGATGAGAGTGGGCATGGAGCATTGTGATGACAAGGGCACGGAACACAGTGATACATGGGTCATGGAGGATTGTAATGACAAGGGCATGGAGCATTGTGATGAGAAGGGCATTGAGCAGTGTGATGACAAGCACCATGGAGCTTTTTGATGACAATTGCATGGAACAATGTGATGAGAGGTTTCATGGAGTATTGTGATGACAATGGCATGGAGCATTGTGATGCCAAGGGTCATGGAGCTTTGTGATGACAAAGGTCATGGAGCATTTTGATGACAAGGGCGTGGTGCATTGTGATGAGAAGGGTAGGGAGCATTGTGATGACATTGTCATGGACCAATTTGATGAAAAGGGTCATGGAACATTTTGATGAGAGGCGTTATGTAACATTGTGATGTTAGGGGTCATGGAGCATTTTGATGAAAAGGGTCATGGAGCATTTTGATGACAGGGGTTATGGAACATTGTGATGTCAGGGATCATCAAACATTGTGATGATAAGTGCATGTAGCATTGTGATGACAGGAGTCATGGAACATTGTGATGACAGGGTTGAGGGAGTATTGTGATGAATAGTGATGTACCATTGTGATATCAGTGGTGAGAGAGCATTTTGATTTGAAGTGCATGGAGCATTGTGATGACAAGGTTTATGGAGCATTGTGATGGCAAGATTGTGGAGCACTGTGACGACAAGCGCATGGTGCATTGTGATGACATGGGTCATGGAGCATTGTGCTGACAAGCGCATGGAGCATTGTGATGACAAGGGTCATGGAGCATTGTGCTGAGAAAGGCATAGAGCATTGTGATGACAAGGGTCAAAGGGCATTGTGATGAAAAGTTCATGAAGCATTGTGGTTAAAAAGGTCACAGAGACTGTTGATGACAAGGGCATGGACCACTGTGATGACAAAGGTCATGAAGCCTTGTGATGACTGGAGTCACGGAGCATTGTGATGACAGGGGTCATGGAACATTGTGATAACAAGGGCATGGGGCATTGTGATGACAAGGGCATGGAGCATTGGTCTAATAAGTTTCATGGCTTATTGCGATGACAGTTGGAATGGCGCATTGTGATGACAAGGGCATGGAGCATTGTGATGACCAGGTCATTCATTATTGTGAAGACAGGTGTCAGGGAGCATTGTGATGACATATGTAATGGCCCATTGTGATGACAATGCCATGGAGCATTGTGATGCCAAGTGTCATGGAGGATTCTGATGACAAAGGTAATGGAGCATTGTGATGACAATGGCTTGGAGCATTGTGATGACAAGGGTCAGGGAGCCTTGTGCTGACAAGTGCATGGAAAATTGTGATGACAAGGGACATGGAGCATTCTGATGACAAGCTTGTGGAGTATTTTGATGACAATGGCATGGAGCATTGTGTTGAAAATGGCAAGGTGCATTTTGATGAAAAAGGCATGGAGCCTTTTTGTGACAGGGTTCAAGGAGCATTCTGACGACAAGTGTCAGGGAGCATTGTGATGACAGAGGTCATGGATCATTTTGATTTCAAGGAGCATGGAGCATTGTGATGACAAGGGCATGGAGCAATGTGATCCCAAGGTTCATGGAGGATTGTGATGGCAATGGTAATGGAGTATTGTGATGACAAGTGCATAGAACATTGTAATGACAAGGTCATGTAGCATTTTGCTGACAAAGGCATGGAGCATTGTGATGACAGGTGTCATGGAGCACTGTGATGACAAGCGTCACGGAGCATTGTGATTACAGGGGTCATGGAGCATTGGGATGACAAGGGCATGCATCATTGTGATGACAAGTGTCATGGAGCATTGGGCTGAAAATGTTCATGGAGTATTGTGATGACAGGCGTCATGGAGCATTGTGATGACTAGGGAATGGAGCATTGTGATGACAAGAGTCCCGGATCATTGTGTTGTCAGGTGATATTGAGCGTTGTGATGACTGTGGTCATGGAGAATTGTGATGATATTGGTCATGGAGCATTGTGATGAGAAGGTCATGGAGCATTGGGCTGAAAATGTTCATGGAGTATTGTGATGACAGGGTTCATGGAGCATTGTGATGATAAGGGAATGGGGCATTTTGATGACAATGTCCTGGAGCATTGTGATGAGAAGACCATGGAGCCTTGTGATGACAAGTCTCATGGAGCATTCTGATGAAAAGGGGCATGGACCATTGTGATTACAGGGGTCTTGGAGCATTGTGATGACAAGGGCATGGAGCATTGTGATGAGAAGGCCATGGAGCATTCTGATGACATGCATCATGGAGCTTTGTGATGACAAGGGCATGGAGCATTGTGATGACAAGGGTCACGTAGCATTGTGATGAAAAGTTCATGGAGTATTGTGGTTACAAAGGTCACAGAGCCTTGTGATGATGTGGGCATGGACCACTGTGATGACAAATGTTATGAAGCATTGTGATGACTGGAGTCACAGAGCATTGTGATGACAAGGGTCATGGAGCATTGTGATGACAAGGGCATGGAGCATTGTGATGACAGGGGCATGGAGCATTGGTCTGACAAGTTTAATAGATTATTGTGATGACAGTGGATATGGGGAATTGTGATGACAAGGGCATGGGGCATTGTGATGAGAAGGTCATGGAGTATTGTGAAGACAGGTGTCAGGGAGCATTGTGATGACATATGTCATGGTCCATTGCGATGACAATGGCATGGAGCATTGTGATGCCAAATGTAATGGAGGAATGTGATGACAAATATAATGGAGCATTGTGATGACTAGGGCTTGGAGCATTATGATGACAAGGGCCATTGAAAATTTTCATGACCAGGTCGTGAAGCATTGTGATGACAAGGTGCTGGAGCATTATGATGAGAAAACCATGGAGCCTTGTGAGACAAGTCTCATGGAGCATACTGATGAAAAGGGGCATGGAGCATTGTGATTAGAGTGTCTTGGAAAATTGTGATGACAAGCGCATGGAGCATTGTGATGAGAAGGCCAAGGAGCAGTCTGATGACATGCGTCATTGAGCTTTGTGATGACAAGGGCATGGAGCATTGTAATTACAGGCGTCTTGGAGCATTGTGATGAAAAAGGCATGGATCATTGTGATGAAAAAGGCATGGAGCCTTGTCATGACAGGGTTCAAGGAGCATACAGAGAACAAGTGTCAGGGAGCATTTTGATGACAAGTGTATTGAGCATTGTGATGACAAAGGTCATGGAGCATTGTGAAGAGAAGACCATAGATAATTGTGATGACGAGCGTCATGGGGCATTGTGATGACGAGCGTCATGGGGCATTGTGACGACAAGTGTTATGGAATATTGTGATCACAAGGGTTTGGAGCAGTGTTATGACAGAGGTCATGGAGCATTTTGATTTCATTGTGATGACAATAGCCAGAAGCATTATGATGATGGGCATGGTGCATTGTGATGACAGGGTTCATGGATCATTGAGATAAAAAGGGACATGGAGCATTGTGATTACAGGTGTCTTGGAGCATTGTGATGAGAAGGGTCATGGAGCCTTGTGATGACAAGGCCATGGAACATCGTGATGGCAGGGGTCATGGAGCATTGTTATCACAGGGGTAATGGAGCATTGTGATGGCAAGGGCATGGAGCATTCTGATGACATGCATCATGGAGCTTTGTGATGACAAGGGCATGTAGCACTGTGATTACAGGGGTCTTGGAGCATTGTGATGACAAGGGTCATGGAGCCTTGTGATGACAAGGCCGTGGAACGTTGTGATGGCAGGGGTCATGGAGCATTGTTATGACAGGGGTAATGGAGCATTGTGATGACAAGGGCATGGAACATTTGTCTGAAAAGTTTCATAGATTATTGTGATGAGAGTGGGCATGGAGCATTGTGATGACAAGGGCACGGAACACAGTGATACATGGGTCATGGAGGATTGTAATGACAAGGGCATGGAGCATTGTGATGAGAAGGGCATCGAGCAGTGTGATGACAAGCACCATGGAGCTTTTTGATGACAATTGCATGGAACAATGTGATGAGAGGTTTCATGGAGTATTGTGATGACAATGGCATGGAGCATTGTGATGCCAAGGGTCATGGAGCTTTGTGATGACAAAGGTCATGGAGCATTTTGATGACAAGGGCGTGGTGCATTGTGATGAGAAGGGTAGGGAGCATTGTGATGACATTGTCATGGACCAATTTGATGAAAAGGGTCATGGAACATTTTGATGAGAGGCGTTATGTAACATTGTGATGTTAGGGGTCATGGAGTATTTTGATGAAAAGGGTCATGGAGCATTTTGATGACAGGGGTTATGGAACATTGTGATGTCAGGGATCATCAAACATTGTGATGATAAGTGCATGTAGCATTGTGATGACAGGAGTCATGGAACATTGTGATGACAGGGTTGAGGGAGTATTGTGATGAATAGTGATGTACCATTGTGATATCAGTGGTGAGAGAGCATTTTGATTTGAAGTGCATGGAGCATTGTGATGACAAGGTTTATGGAGCATTGTGATGACAAGATTGTGGAGCACTGTGACGACAAGCGCATGGTGCATTGTGATGACATGGGTCATGGAGCATTGTGCTGACAAGTGCATGGAGCATTGTGATGACAAGGGTCATGGAGCATTGTGCTGAGAAAGGCATAGAGCATTGTGATGACAAGGGTCAAAGGGCATTGTGATGAAAAGTTCATGAAGCATTGTGGTTAAAAAGGTCACAGAGACTGTTGATGACAAGGGCATGGACCACTGTGATGACAAAGGTCATGAAGCCTTGTGATGACTGGAGTCACGGAGCATTGTGATGACAGGGGTCATGGAACATTGTGATAACAAGGGCATGGGGCATTGTGATGACAAGGGCATGGAGCATTGGTCTAATAAGTTTCATGGCTTATTGCGATGACAGTTGGAATGGCGCATTGTGATGACAAGGGCATGGAGCATTGTGATGACCAGGTCATTCATTATTGTGAAGACAGGTGTCAGGGAGCATTGTGATGACATATGTAATGGCCCATTGTGATGACAATGCCATGGAGCATTGTGATGCCAAGTGTCATGGAGGATTCTGATGACAAAGGTAATGGAGCATTGTGATGACAATGGCTTGGAGCATTGTGATGACAAGGGTCAGGGAGCCTTGTGCTGACAAGTGCATGGAAAATTGTGATGACAAGGGACATGGAGCATTCTGATGACAAGCTTGTGGAGTATTTTGATGACAATGGCATGGAGCATTGTGTTGAAAATGGCAAGGTGCATTTTGATGAAAAAGGCATGGAGCCTTTTTGTGACAGGGTTCAAGGAGCATTCTGACGACAAGTGTCAGGGAGCATTGTGATGACAGAGGTCATGGATCATTTTGATTTCAAGGAGCATGGAGCATTGTGATGACAAGGGCATGGAGCAATGTGATCCCAAGGTTCATGGAGGATTGTGATGGCAATGGTAATGGAGTATTGTGATGACAAGTGCATAGAACATTGTAATGACAAGGTCATGTAGCATTTTGCTGACAAAGGCATGGAGCATTGTGATGACAGGTGTCATGGAGCACTGTGATGACAAGCGTCACGGAGCATTGTGATTACAGGGGTCATGGAGCATTGGGATGACAAGGGCATGCATCATTGTGATGACAAGTGTCATGGAGCATTGGGCTGAAAATGTTCATGGAGTATTGTGATGACAGGCGTCATGGAGCATTGTGATGACTAGGGAATGGAGCATTGTGATGACAAGAGTCCCGGATCATTGTGTTGTCAGGTGATATTGAGCGTTGTGATGACTGTGGTCATGGAGAATTGTGATGATATTGGTCATGGAGCATTGTGATGAGAAGGTCATGGAGCATTGGGCTGAAAATGTTCATGGAGTATTGTGATGACAGGGTTCATGGAGCATTGTGATGATAAGGGAATGGGGCATTTTGATGACAATGTCCTGGAGCATTGTGATGAGAAGACCATGGAGCCTTGTGATGACAAGTCTCATGGAGCATTCTGATGAAAAGGGGCATGGACCATTGTGATTACAGGGGTCTTGGAGCATTGAGATGACAAGGGCATGGAGCATTGTGATGAGAAGGCCATGGAGCATTCTGATGACATGCATCATGGAGCTTTGTGATGACAAGGGCATGGAGCATTGTGATGACAAGGGTCACGTAGCATTGTGATGAAAAGTTCATGGAGTATTGTGGTTACAAAGGTCACAGAGCCTTGTGATGATGTGGGCATGGACCACTGTGATGACAAATGTTATGAAGCATTGTGATGACTGGAGTCACAGAGCATTGTGATGACAAGGGTCATGGAGCATTGTGATGACAAGGGCATGGAGCATTGTGATGACAGGGGCATGGAGCATTGGTCTGACAAGTTTAATAGATTATTGTGATGACAGTGGGCATGGGGCATTGTGATCACAAGGGCATGGGGCATTGTGATGAGAAGGTCATGGAGTATTGTGAAGACAGGTGTCAGGGAGCATTGTGATGACATATGTCATGGTCCATTGCGATGACAATGGCATGGAGCATTGTGATGCCAAATGTAATGGAGGAATGTGATGACAAATATAATGGAGCATTGTGATGACTAGGGCTTGGAGCATTATGATGACAAGGGCCATTGAAAATTTTCATGACAAGGTCGTGAAGCATTGTGATGACAAGGTGCTGGAGCATTATGATGAGAAAACCATGGAGCCTTGTGAGACAAGTCTCATGGAGCATACTGATGAAAAGGGGCATGGAGCATTGTGATTAGAGTGTCTTGGAAAATTGTGATGACAAGGGCATGGAGCATTGTGATGAGAAGGCCAAGGAGCAGTCTGATGACATGCGTCATTGAGCTTTGTGATGACAAGGGCATGGAGCATTGTAATTACAGGCGTCTTGGAGCATTGTGATGAAAAAGGCATGGATCATTGTGATGAAAAAGGCATGGAGCCTTGTCATGACAGGGTTCAAGGAGCATACAGAGAACAAGTGTCAGGGAGCATTTTGATGACAAGTGTATTGAGCATTGTGATGACAAAGGTCATGGAGCATTGTGAAGAGAAGACCATAGATAATTGTGATGACGAGCGTCATGGGGCATTGTGATGACGAGCGTCATGGGGCATTGTGACGACAAGTGTTATGGAATATTGTGATCACAAGGGTTTGGAGCAGTGTTATGACAGAGGTCATGGAGCATTTTGATTTCATTGTGATGACAATAGCCTGAAGCATTATGATGATGGGCATGGTGCATTGTGATGACAGGGTTCATGGATCATTGAGATAAAAAGGGACATGGAGCATTGTGATTACAGGTGTCTTGGAGCATTGTGATGAGAAGGGTCATGGAGCCTTGTGATGACAAGGCCATGGAACATCGTGATGGCAGGGGTCATGGAGCATTGTTATCACAGGGGTAATGGAGCATTGTGATGGCAAGGGCATGGAGCATTCTGATGACATGCATCATGGAGCTTTGTGATGACAAGGGCATGTAGCACTGTGATTACAGGGGTCTTGGAGCATTGTGATGACAAGGGTCATGGAGCCTTGTGATGACAAGGCCGTGGAACGTTGTGATGGCAGGGGTCATGGAGCATTGTTATGACAGGGGTAATGGAGCATTGTGATGACAAGGGCATGGAACATTTGTCTGAAAAGTTTCATAGATTATTGTGATGAGAGTGGGCATGGAGCATTGTGATGACAAGGGCACGGAACACAGTGATACATGGGTCATGGAGGATTGTAATGACAAGGGCATGGAGCATTGTGATGAGAAGGGCATCGAGCAGTGTGATGACAAGCACCATGGAGCTTTTTGATGACAATTGCATGGAACAATGTGATGAGAGGTTTCATGGAGTATTGTGATGACAATGGCATGGAGCATTGTGATGCCAAGGGTCATGGAGCTTTGTGATGACAAAGGTCATGGAGCATTTTGATGACAAGGGCGTGGTGCATTGTGATGAGAAGGGTAGGGAGCATTGTGATGACATTGTCATGGACCAATTTGATGAAAAGGGTCATGGAACATTTTGATGAGAGGCGTTATGTAACATTGTGATGTTAGGGGTCATGGAGCATTTTGATGAAAAGGGTCATGGAGCATTTTGATGACAGGGGTTATGGAACATTGTGATGTCAGGGATCATCAAACATTGTGATGATAAGTGCATGTAGCATTGTGATGACAGGAGTCATGGAACATTGTGATGACAGGGTTGAGGGAGTATTGTGATGAATAGTGATGTACCATTGTGATATCAGTGGTGAGAGAGCATTTTGATTTGAAGTGCATGGAGCATTGTGATGACAAGGTTTATGGAGCATTGTGATGACAAGATTGTGGAGCACTGTGACGACAAGCGCATGGTGCATTGTGATGACATGGGTCATGGAGCATTGTGCTGACAAGCGCATGGAGCATTGTGATGACAAGGGTCATGGAGCATTGTGCTGAGAAAGGCATAGAGCATTGTGATGACAAGGGTCAAAGGGCATTGTGATGAAAAGTTCATGAAGCATTGTGGTTAAAAAGGTCACAGAGACTGTTGATGACAAGGGCATGGACCACTGTGATGACAAAGGTCATGAAGCCTTGTGATGACTGGAGTCACGGAGCATTGTGATGACAGGGGTCATGGAACATTGTGATAACAAGGGCATGGGGCATTGTGATGACAAGGGCATGGAGCATTGGTCTAATAAGTTTCATGGCTTATTGCGATGACAGTTGGAATGGCGCATTGTGATGACAAGGGCATGGAGCATTGTGATGACCAGGTCATTCATTATTGTGAAGACAGGTGTCAGGGAGCATTGTGATGACATATGTAATGGCCCATTGTGATGACAATGCCATGGAGCATTGTGATGCCAAGTGTCATGGAGGATTCTGATGACAAAGGTAATGGAGCATTGTGATGACAATGGCTTGGAGCATTGTGATGACAAGGGTCAGGGAGCCTTGTGCTGACAAGTGCATGGAAAATTGTGATGACAAGGGACATGGAGCATTCTGATGACAAGCTTGTGGAGTATTTTGATGACAATGGCATGGAGCATTGTGTTGAAAATGGCATGGTGCATTTTGATGAAAAAGGCATGGAGCCTTTTTGTGACAGGGTTCAAGGAGCATTCTGACGACAAGTGTCAGGGAGCATTGTGATGACAAGTGTATCGAGAATTGTGATGACAAAGGTCATGGAGCATTGTGATGAAAAGGGCATGGAGTATTGTGATGACAGGCATCATGGAGCATTGTGATGACAAGTGTTATGGAACATTGTGATCACAAGGGTTTGGAGCATTGTGATGACAGAGGCCATGGATCATTTTGATTTCAAGGAGCATGGAGCATTGTGATGACAAGGGCATGGAGCAATGTGATCCCAAGGTTCATGGAGGATTGTGATGGCAATGGTAATGGAGTATTGTGATGACAAGTGCATAGAACATTGTAATGACAAGGTCATGTAGCATTTTGCTGACAAAGGCATGGAGCATTGTGATGACAGGTGTCATGGAGCACTGTGATGACAAGCGTCACGGAGCATTGTGATTACAGGGGTCATGGAGCATTGGGATGACAAGGGCATGCATCATTGTGATGACAAGTGTCATGGAGCATTGGGCTGAAAATGTTCATGGAGTATTGTGATGACAGGCGTCATGGAGCATTGTGATGACTAGGGAATGGAGCATTGTGATGACAAGAGTCCCGGATCATTGTGTTGTCAGGTGATATTGAGCGTTGTGATGACTGTGGTCATGGAGAATTGTGATGATATTGGTCATGGAGCATTGTGATGAGAAGGTCATGGAGCATTGGGCTGAAAATGTTCATGGAGTATTGTGATGACAGGGGTCATGGAGCATTGTGATGATAAGGGAATGGGGCATTTTGATGACAATGTCCTGGAGCATTGTGATGAGAAGACCATGGAGCCTTGTGATGACAAGTCTCATGGAGCATTCTGATGAAAAGGGGCATGGACCATTGTGATTACAGGGGTCTTGGAGCATTGTGATGACCAGGGCATGGAGCATTGTGATGAGAAGGCCATGGAGCATTCTGATGACATGCATCATGGAGCTTTGTGTTGACAAGGGCATGGAGCATTGTGATGACAAGGGTCACGTAGCATTGTGATGAAAAGTTCATGGAGTATTGTGGTTACAAAGGTCACAGAGCCTTGTGATGATGTGGGCATGGACCACTGTGATGACAAATGTTATGAAGCATTGTGATGACTGGAGTCACAGAGCATTGTGATGACAAGGGTCATGGAGCATTGTGATGACAAGGGCATGGAGCATTGTGATGACAGGGGCATGGAGCATTGGTCTGACAAGTTTAATAGATTATTGTGATGACAGTGGGCATGGGGCATTGTGATGACAAGGGCATGGGGCATTGTGATGAGAAGGTCATGGAGTATTGTGAAGACAGGTGTCAGGGAGCATTGTGATGACATATGTCATGGTCCATTGCGATGACAATGGCATGGAGCATTGTGATGCCAAAAGTAATGGAGGATTGTGATGACAAATATAATGGAGCATTGTGATGACTAGGGCTTGGAGCATTATGATGACAAGGGCCATTGAAAATTTTCATGACAAGGTCGTGAAGCATTGTGATGACAAGGTGCTGGAGCATTATGATGAGAAAACCATGGAGCCTTGTGAGACAAGTCTCATGGAGCATACTGATGAAAAGGGGCATGGAGCATTGTGATTAGAGTGTCTTGGAAAATTGTGATGACAAGCGCATGGAGCATTGTGATGAGAAGGCCAAGGAGCAGTCTGATGACATGCGTCATTGAGCTTTGTGATGACAAGGGCATGGAGCATTGTAATTACAGGCGTCTTGGAGCATTGTGATGAAAAAGGCATGGATCATTGTGATGAAAAAGGCATGGAGCCTTGTCATGACAGGGTTCAAGGAGCATACAGAGAACAAGTGTCAGGGAGCATTTTGATGACAAGTGTATTGAGCATTGTGATGACAAAGGTCATGGAGCATTGTGAAGAGAAGACCATAGATAATTGTGATGACGAGCGTCATGGGGCATTGTGATGACGAGCGTCATGGGGCATTGTGACGACAAGTGTTATGGAATATTGTGATCACAAGGGTTTGGAGCAGTGTTATGACAGAGGTCATGGAGCATTTTGATTTCATTGTGATGACAATAGCCAGAAGCATTATGATGATGGGCATGGTGCATTGTGATGACAGGGTTCATGGATCATTGAGATAAAAAGGGACATGGAGCATTGTGATTACAGGTGTCTTGGAGCATTGTGATGAGAAGGGTCATGGAGCCTTGTGATGACAAGGCCATGGAACATCGTGATGGCAGGGGTCATGGAGCATTGTTATCACAGGGGTAATGGAGCATTGTGATGGCAAGGGCATGGAGCATTCTGATGACATGCATCATGGAGCTTTGTGATGACAAGGGCATGTAGCACTGTGATTACAGGGGTCTTGGAGCATTGTGATGACAAGGGTCATGGAGCCTTGTGATGACAAGGCCGTGGAACGTTGTGATGGCAGGGGTCATGGAGCATTGTTATGACAGGGGTAATGGAGCATTGTGATGACAAGGGCATGGAACATTTGTCTGAAAAGTTTCATAGATTATTGTGATGAGAGTGGGCATGGAGCATTGTGATGACAAGGGCACGGAACACAGTGATACATGGGTCATGGAGGATTGTAATGACAAGGGCATGGAGCATTGTGATGAGAAGGGCATCGAGCAGTGTGATGACAAGCACCATGGAGCTTTTTGATGACAATTGCATGGAACAATGTGATGAGAGGTTTCATGGAGTATTGTGATGACAATGGCATGGAGCATTGTGATGCCAAGGGTCATGGAGCTTTGTGATGACAAAGGTCATGGAGCATTTTGATGACAAGGGCGTGGTGCATTGTGATGAGAAGGGTAGGGAGCATTGTGATGACATTGTCATGGACCAATTTGATGAAAAGGGTCATGGAACATTTTGATGAGAGGCGTTATGTAACATTGTGATGTTAGGGGTCATGGAGCATTTTGATGAAAAGGGTCATGGAGCATTTTGATGACAGGGGTTATGGAACATTGTGATGTCAGGGATCATCAAACATTGTGATGATAAGTGCATGTAGCATTGTGATGACAGGAGTCATGGAACATTGTGATGACAGGGTTGAGGGAGTATTGTGATGAATAGTGATGTACCATTGTGATATCAGTGGTGAGAGAGCATTTTGATTTGAAGTGCATGGAGCATTGTGATGACAAGGTTTATGGAGCATTGTGATGACAAGATTGTGGAGCACTGTGACGACAAGCGCATGGTGCATTGTGATGACATGGGTCATGGAGCATTGTGCTGACAAGCGCATGGAGCATTGTGATGACAAGGGTCATGGAGCATTGTGCTGAGAAAGGCATAGAGCATTGTGATGACAAGGGTCAAAGGGCATTGTGATGAAAAGTTCATGAAGCATTGTGGTTAAAAAGGTCACAGAGACTGTTGATGACAAGGGCATGGACCACTGTGATGACAAAGGTCATGAAGCCTTGTGATGACTGGAGTCACGGAGCATTGTGATGACAGGGGTCATGGAACTTTGTGATAACAAGGGCATGGGGCATTGTGATGACAAGGGCATGGAGCATTGGTCTAATAAGTTTCATGGCTTATTGCGATGACAGTTGAAATGGCGCATTGTGATGACAAGGGCATGGAGCATTGTGATGACCAGGTCATTCATTATTGTGAAGACAGGTGTCAGGGAGCATTGTGATGACATATGTAATGGCCCATTGTGATGACAATGCCATGGAGCATTGTGATGCCAAGTGTCATGGAGGATTCTGATGACAAAGGTAATGGAGCATTGTGATGACAATGGCTTGGAGCATTGTGATGACAAGGGTCAGGGAGCCTTGTGCTGACAAGTGCATGGAAAATTGTGATGACAAGGGACATGGAGCATTCTGATGACAAGCTTGTGGAGTATTTTGATGACAATGGCATGGAGCATTGTGTTGAAAATGGCAAGGTGCATTTTGATGAAAAAGGCATGGAGCCTTTTTGTGACAGGGTTCAAGGAGCATTCTGACGACAAGTGTCAGGGAGCATTGTGATGACAGAGGTCATGGATCATTTTGATTTCAAGGAGCATGGAGCATTGTGATGACAAGGGCATGGAGCAATGTGATCCCAAGGTTCATGGAGGATTGTGATGGCAATGGTAATGGAGTATTGTGATGACAAGTGCATAGAACATTGTAATGACAAGGTCATGTAGCATTTTGCTGACAAAGGCATGGAGCATTGTGATGACAGGTGTCATGGAGCACTGTGATGACAAGCGTCACGGAGCATTGTGATTACAGGGGTCATGGAGCATTGGGATGACAAGGGCATGCATCATTGTGATGACAAGTGTCATGGAGCATTGGGCTGAAAATGTTCATGGAGTATTGTGATGACAGGCGTCATGGAGCATTGTGATGACTAGGGAATGGAGCATTGTGATGACAAGAGTCCCGGATCATTGTGTTGTCAGGTGATATTGAGCGTTGTGATGACTGTGGTCATGGAGAATTGTGATGATATTGGTCATGGAGCATTGTGATGAGAAGGTCATGGAGCATTGGGCTGAAAATGTTCATGGAGTATTGTGATGACAGGGGTCATGGAGCATTGTGATGATAAGGGAATGGGGCATTTTGATGACAATGTCCTGGAGCATTGTGATGAGAAGACCATGGAGCCTTGTGATGACAAGTCTCATGGAGCATTCTGATGAAAAGGGGCATGGACCATTGTGATTACAGGGTTCTTGGAGCATTGTGATGACAAGGGCATGGAGCATTGTGATGAGAAGGCCATGGAGCATTCTGATGACATGCATCATGGAGCTTTGTGATGACAAGGGCATGGAGCATTGTGATGACAAGGGTCACGTAGCATTGTGATGAAAAGTTCATGGAGTATTGTGGTTACAAAGGTCACAGAGCCTTGTGATGATGTGGGCATGGACCACTGTGATGACAAATGTTATGAAGCATTGTGATGACTGGAGTCACAGAGCATTGTGATGACAAGGGTCATGGAGCATTGTGATGACAAGGGCATGGAGCATTGTGATGACAGGGGCATGGAGCATTGGTCTGACAAGTTTAATAGATTATTGTGATGACAGTGGGCATGGGGCATTGTGATCACAAGGGCATGGGGCATTGTGATGAGAAGGTCATGGAGTATTGTGAAGACAGGTGTCAGGGAGCATTGTGATGACATATGTCATGGTCCATTGCGATGACAATGGCATGGAGCATTGTGATGCCAAATGTAATGGAGGACTGTGATGACAAATATAATGGAGCATTGTGATGACTAGGGCTTGGAGCATTATGATGACAAGGGCCATTGAAAATTTTCATGACAAGGTCGTGAAGCATTGTGATGACAAGGTGCTGGAGCATTATGATGAGAAAACCATGGAGCCTTGTGAGACAAGTCTCATGGAGCATACTGATGAAAAGGGGCATGGAGCATTGTGATTAGAGTGTCTTGGAAAATTGTGATGACAAGGGCATGGAGCATTGTGATGAGAAGGCCAAGGAGCAGTCTGATGACATGCGTCATTGAGCTTTGTGATGACAAGGGCATGGAGCATTGTAATTACAGGCGTCTTGGAGCATTGTGATGAAAAAGGCATGGATCATTGTGATGAAAAAGGCATGGAGCCTTGTCATGACAGGGTTCAAGGAGCATACAGAGAACAAGTGTCAGGGAGCATTTTGATGACAAGTGTATTGAGCATTGTGATGACAAAGGTCATGGAGCATTGTGAAGAGAAGACCATAGATAATTGTGATGACGAGCGTCATGGGGCATTGTGATGACGAGCGTCATGGGGCATTGTGACGACAAGTGTTATGGAATATTGTGATCACAAGGGTTTGGAGCAGTGTTATGACAGAGGTCATGGAGCATTTTGATTTCATTGTGATGACAATAGCCAGAAGCATTATGATGATGGGCATGGTGCATTGTGATGACAGGGTTCATGGATCATTGAGATAAAAAGGGACATGGAGCATTGTGATTACAGGTGTCTTGGAGCATTGTGATGAGAAGGGTCATGGAGCCTTGTGATGACAAGGCCATGGAACATCGTGATGGCAGGGGTCATGGAGCATTGTTATCACAGGGGTAATGGAGCATTGTGATGGCAAGGGCATGGAGCATTCTGATGACATGCATCATGGAGCTTTGTGATGACAAGGGCATGTAGCACTGTGATTACAGGGGTCTTGGAGCATTGTGATGACAAGGGTCATGGAGCCTTGTGATGACAAGGCCGTGGAACGTTGTGATGGCAGGGGTCATGGAGCATTGTTATGACAGGGGTAATGGAGCATTGTGATGACAAGGGCATGGAACATTTGTCTGAAAAGTTTCATAGATTATTGTGATGAGAGTGGGCATGGAGCATTGTGATGACAAGGGCACGGAACACAGTGATACATGGGTCATGGAGGATTGTAATGACAAGGGCATGGAGCATTGTGATGAGAAGGGCATCGAGCAGTGTGATGACAAGCACCATGGAGCTTTTTGATGACAATTGCATGGAACAATGTGATGAGAGGTTTCATGGAGTATTGTGATGACAATGGCATGGAGCATTGTGATGCCAAGGGTCATGGAGCTTTGTGATGACAAAGGTCATGGAGCATTTTGATGACAAGGGCGTGGTGCATTGTGATGAGAAGGGTAGGGAGCATTGTGATGACATTGTCATGGACCAATTTGATGAAAAGGGTCATGGAACATTTTGATGAGAGGCGTTATGTAACATTGTGATGTTAGGGGTCATGGAGCATTTTGATGAAAAGGGTCATGGAGCATTTTGATGACAGGGGTTATGGAACATTGTGATGTCAGGGATCATCAAACATTGTGATGATAAGTGCATGTAGCATTGTGATGACAGGAGTCATGGAACATTGTGATGACAGGGTTGAGGGAGTATTGTGATGAATAGTGATGTACCATTGTGATATCAGTGGTGAGAGAGCATTTTGATTTGAAGTGCATGGAGCATTGTGATGACAAGGTTTATGGAGCATTGTGATGACAAGATTGTGGAGCACTGTGACGACAAGCGCATGGTGCATTGTGATGACATGGGTCATGGAGCATTGTGCTGACAAGCGCATGGAGCATTGTGATGACAAGGGTCATGGAGCATTGTGCTGAGAAAGGCATAGAGCATTGTGATGACAAGGGTCAAAGGGCATTGTGATGAAAAGTTCATGAAGCATTGTGGTTAAAAAGGTCACAGAGACTGTTGATGACAAGGGCATGGACCACTGTGATGACTGGAGTCACGGAGCATTGTGATGACAGGGGTCATGGAACATTGTGATAACAAGGGCATGGGGCATTGTGATGACAAGGGCATGGAGCATTGGTCTAATAAGTTTCATGGCTTATTGCGATGACAGTTGGAATGGCGCATTGTGATGACAAGGGCATGGAGCATTGTGATGACCAGGTCATTCATTATTGTGAAGACAGGTGTCAGGGAGCATTGTGATGACATATGTAATGGCCCATTGTGATGACAATGCCATGGAGCATTGTGATGCCAAGTGTCATGGAGGATTCTGATGACAAAGGTAATGGAGCATTGTGATGACAATGGCTTGGAGCATTGTGATGACAAGGGTCAGGGAGCCTTGTGCTGACAAGTGCATGGAAAATTGTGATGACAAGGGACATGGAGCATTCTGATGACAAGCTTGTGGAGTATTTTGATGACAATGGCATGGAGCATTGTGTTGAAAATGGCATGGTGCATTTTGATGAAAAAGGCATGGAGCCTTTTTGTGACAGGGTTCAAGGAGCATTCTGACGACAAGTGTCAGGGAGCATTGTGATGACAAGTGTATCGAGAATTGTGATGACAAAGGTCATGGAGCATTGTGATGAAAAGGGCATGGAGTATTGTGATGACAGGCATCATGGAGCATTGTGATGACAAGTGTTATGGAACATTGTGATCACAAGGGTTTGGAGCATTGTGATGACAGAGGCCATGGATCATTTTGATTTCAAGGAGCATGGAGCATTGTGATGACAAGGGCATGGAGCAATGTGATCCCAAGGTTCATGGAGGATTGTGATGGCAATGGTAATGGAGTATTGTGATGACAAGTGCATAGAACATTGTAATGACAAGGTCATGTAGCATTTTGCTGACAAAGGCATGGAGCATTGTGATGACAGGTGTCATGGAGCACTGTGATGACAAGCGTCACGGAGCATTGTGATTACAGGGGTCATGGAGCATTGGGATGACAAGGGCATGCATCATTGTGATGACAAGTGTCATGGAGCATTGGGCTGAAAATGTTCATGGAGTATTGTGATGACAGGCGTCATGGAGCATTGTGATGACTAGGGAATGGAACATTGTGATGACAAGAGTCCCGGATCATTGTGTTGTCAGGTGATATTGAGCGTTGTGATGACTGTGGTCATGGAGAATTGTGATGATATTGGTCATGGAGCATTGTGATGAGAAGGTCATGGAGCATTGGGCTGAAAATGTTCATGGAGTATTGTGATGACAGGGTTCATGGAGCATTGTGATGATAAGGGAATGGGGCATTTTGATGACAATGTCCTGGAGCATTGTGATGAGAAGACCATGGAGCCTTGTGATGACAAGTCTCATGGAGCATTCTGATGAAAAGGGGCATGGACCATTGTGATTACAGGGGTCTTGGAGCATTGTGATGACAAGGGCATGGAGCATTGTGATGAGAAGGCCATGGAGCATTCTGATGACATGCATCATGGAGCTTTGTGATGACAAGGGCATGGAGCATTGTGATGACAAGGGTCACGTAGCATTGTGATGAAAAGTTCATGGAGTATTGTGGTTACAAAGGTCACAGAGCCTTGTGATGATGTGGGCATGGACCACTGTGATGACAAATGTTATGAAGCATTGTGATGACTGGAGTCACAGAGCATTGTGATGACAAGGGTCATGGAGCATTGTGATGACAAGGGCATGGAGCATTGTGATGACAGGGGCATGGAGCATTGGTCTGACAAGTTTAATAGATTATTGTGATGACAGTGGGCATGGGGCATTGTGATGACAAGGGCATGGGGCATTGTGATGAGAAGGTCATGGAGTATTGTGAAGACAGGTGTCAGGGAGCATTGTGATGACATATGTCATGGTCCATTGCGATGACAATGGCATGGAGCATTGTGATGCCAAATGTAATGGAGGACTGTGATGACAAATATAATGGAGCATTGTGATGACTAGGGCTTGGAGCATTATGATGACAAGGGCCATTGAAAATTTTCATGACAAGGTCGTGAAGCATTGTGATGACAAGGTGCTGGAGCATTATGATGAGAAAACCATGGAGCCTTGTGAGACAAGTCTCATGGAGCATACTGATGAAAAGGGGCATGGAGCATTGTGATTAGAGTGTCTTGGAAAATTGTGATGACAAGCGCATGGAGCATTGTGATGAGAAGGCCAAGGAGCAGTCTGATGACATGCGTCATTGAGCTTTGTGATGACAAGGGCATGGAGCATTGTAATTACAGGCGTCTTGGAGCATTGTGATGAAAAAGGCATGGATCATTGTGATGAAAAAGGCATGGAGCCTTGTCATGACAGGGTTCAAGGAGCATACAGAGAACAAGTGTCAGGGAGCATTTTGATGACAAGTGTATTGAGCATTGTGATGACAAAGGTCATGGAGCATTGTGAAGAGAAGACCATAGATAATTGTGATGACGAGCGTCATGGGGCATTGTGATGACAAGTGTTATGGAATATTGTGATCACAAGGGTTTGGAGCAGTGTTATGACAGAGGTCATGGAGCATTTTGATTTCATTGTGATGACAATAGCCTGAAGCATTATGATGATGGGCATGGTGCATTGTGATGACAGGGTTCATGGATCATTGAGATAAAAAGGGACATGGAGCATTGTGATTACAGGTGTCTTGGAGCATTGTGATGAGAAGGGTCATGGAGCCTTGTGATGACAAGGCCATGGAACATCGTGATGGCAGGGGTCATGGAGCATTGTTATCACAGGGGTAATGGAGCATTGTGATGGCAAGGGCATGGAGCATTCTGATGACATGCATCATGGAGCTTTGTGATGACAAGGGCATGTAGCACTGTGATTACAGGGGTCTTGGAGCATTGTGATGACAAGGGTCATGGAGCCTTGTGATGACAAGGCCGTGGAACGTTGTGATGGCAGGGGTCATGGAGCATTGTTATGACAGGGGTAATGGAGCATTGTGATGACAAGGGCATGGAACATTTGTCTGAAAAGTTTCATGGATTATTGTGATGAGAGTGGGCATGGAGCATTGTGATGACAAGTGCACGGAACACAGTGATACATGGGTCATGGAGGATTGTAATGACAAGGGCATGGAGCATTGTGATGAGAAGGGCATCGAGCAGTGTGATGACAAGCACCATGGAGCTTTTTGATGACAATTGCATGGAACAATGGGATGAGAGGTTTCATGGAGTATTGTGATGACAATGGCATGGAGCTTTGTGATGACAAAGGTCATGGAGCATTTTGATGACAAGGGCGTGGTGCATTGTGATGAGAAGGGTAGGGAGCATTGTGATGACATTGTCATGGACCAATTTGATGAAAAGGGTCATGGAACATTTTGATGAGAGGCGTTATGTAACATTGTGATGTTAGGGGTCATGGAGCATTTTGATGAAAAGGGTCATGGAGCATTTTGATGACAGGGGTTATGGAACATTGTGATGTCAGGGATCATCAAACATTGTGATGATAAGTGCATGTAGCATTGTGATGACAGGAGTCATGGAACATTGTGATGACAGGGTTGAGGGAGTATTGTGATGAATAGTGATGTACCATTGTGATATCAGTGGTGAGAGAGCATTTTGATTTGAAGTGCATGGAGCATTGTGATGACAAGGTTTATGGAGCATTGTGATGACAAGATTGTGGAGCACTGTGACGACAAGCGCATGGTGCATTGTGATGACATGGGTCATGGAGCATTGTGCTGACAAGCGCATGGAGCATTGTGATGACAAGGGTCATGGAGCATTGTGCTGAGAAAGGCATAGAGCATTGTGATGACAAGGGTCAAAGGGCATTGTGATGAAAAGTTCATGAAGCATTGTGGTTAAAAAGGTCACAGAGACTGTTGATGACAAGGGCATGGACCACTGTGATGACAAAGGTCATGAAGCCTTGTGATGACTGGAGTCACGGAGCATTGTGATGACAGGGGTCATGGAACATTGTGATAACAAGGGCATGGGGCATTGTGATGACAAGGGCATGGAGCATTGGTCTAATAAGTTTCATGGCTTATTGCGATGACAGTTGAAATGGCGCATTGTGATGACAAGGGCATGGAGCATTGTGATGACCAGGTCATTCATTATTGTGAAGACAGGTGTCAGGGAGCATTGTGATGACATATGTAATGTCCCATTGTGATGACAATGCCATGGAGCATTGTGATGCCAAGTGTCATGGAGGATTCTGATGACAAAGGTAATGGAGCATTGTGATGACAATGGCTTGGAGCATTGTGATGACAAGGGTCAGGGAGCATTGTGCTGACAAATGCATGGAAAATTGTGATGACAAGGGACATGGAGCATTCTGATGACAAGCTTGTGGAGTATTTTGATGACAATGGCATGGAGCATTGTGTTGAAAATGGCATGGTGCATTTTGATGAAAAAGGCATGGAGCCTTTTTGTGACAGGGTTCAAGGAGCATTCTGACGACAAGTGTCAGGGAGCATTGTGATGACAAGTGTATCGAGAATTGTGATGACAAAGGTCATGGAGCATTGTGATGAAAAGGGCATGGAGTATTGTGATGACAGGCATCATGGAGCATTGTGATGACAAGTGTTATGGAACATTGCGATCACAAGGGTTTGGAGCATTGTGATGACAGAGGCCATGGATCATTTTGATTTCAAGGAGCATGGAGCATTGTGATGACAAGGGCATGGAGCAATGTGATCCCAAGGTTCATGGAGGATTGTGATGGCAATGGTAATGGAGTATTGTGATGACAAGTGCATAGAACATTGTAATGACAAGGTCATGTAGCATTTTGCTGACAAAGGCATGGAGCATTGTGATGACAGGTGTCATGGAGCACTGTGATGACAAGCGTCACGGAGCATTGTGATTACAGGGGTCATGGAGCATTGGGATGACAAGGGCATGCATCATTGTGATGACAAGTGTCATGGAGCATTGGGCTGAAAATGTTCATGGAGTATTGTGATGACAGGCGTCATGGAGCATTGTGATGACTAGGGAATGGAGCATTGTGATGACAAGAGTCCCGGATCATTGTGTTGTCAGGTGATATTGAGCGTTGTGATGACTGTGGTCATGGAGAATTGTGATGATATTGGTCATGGAGCATTGTGATGAGAAGGTCATGGAGCATTGGGCTGAAAATGTACATGGAGTATTGTGATGACAGGGGTCATGGAGCATTGTGATGATAAGGGAATGGGGCATTTTGATGACAATGTCCTGGAGCATTGTGATGAGAAGACCATGGAGCCTTGTGATGACAAGTCTCATGGAGCATTCTGATGAAAAGGGGCATGGACCATTGTGATTACAGGGTTCTTGGAGCATTGTGATGACAAGGGCATGGAGCATTGTGATGAGAAGGCCATGGAGCATTCTGATGACATGCATCATGGAGCTTTGTGATGACAAGGGCATGGAGCATTGTGATGACAAGGGTCACGTAGCATTCTGATGAAAAGTTCATGGAGTATTGTGGTTACAAAGGTCACAGAGCCTTGTGATGATGTGGGCATGGACCACTGTGATGACAAATGTTATGAAGCATTGTGATGACTGGAGTCACAGAGCATTGTGATGACAAGGGTCATGGAGCATTGTGATGACAAGGGCATGGAGCATTGTGATGACAGGGGCATGGAGCATTGGTCTGACAAGTTTAATAGATTATTGTGATGACAGTGGGCATGGGGCATTGTGATGACAAGGGCATGGGGCATTGTGATGAGAAGGTCATGGAGTATTGTGAAGACAGGTGTCAGGGAGCATTGTGATGACATATGTCATGGTCCATTGCGATGACAATGGCATGGAGCATTGTGATGCCAAATGTAATGGAGGACTGTGATGACAAATATAATGGAGCATTGTGATGACTAGGGCTTGGAGCATTATGATGACAAGGGCCATTGAAAATTTTCATGACAAGGTCGTGAAGCATTGTGATGACAAGGTGCTGGAGCATTATGATGAGAAAACCATGGAGCCTTGTGAGACAAGTCTCATGGAGCATACTGATGAAAAGGGGCATGGAGCATTGTGATTAGAGTGTCTTGGAAAATTGTGATGACAAGGGCATGGAGCATTGTGATGAGAAGGCCAAGGAGCAGTCTGATGACATGCGTCATTGAGCTTTGTGATGACAAGGGCATGGAGCATTGTAATTACAGGCGTCTTGGAGCATTGTGATGAAAAAGGCATGGATCATTGTGATGAAAAAGGCATGGAGCCTTGTCATGACAGGGTTCAAGGAGCATACAGAGAACAAGTGTCAGGGAGCTTTTTGATGACAAGTGTATTGAGCATTGTGATGACAAAGGTCATGGAGCTTTGTGAAGAGAAAACCATAGATAATTGTGATGACGAGCGTCATGGGGCATTGTGACGACAAGTGTTATGGAATATTGTGATCACAAGGGTTTGGAGCAGTGTTATGACAGAGGTCATGGAGCATTTTGATTTCATTGTGATGACAATAGCCTGAAGCATTATGATGATGGGCATGGTGCATTGTGATGACAGGGTTCATGGATCATTGAGATAAAAAGGGACATGGAGCATTGTGATTACAGGTGTCTTGGAGCATTGTGATGAGAAGGGTCATGGAGCCTTGTGATGACAAGGCCATGGAACATCGTGATGGCAGGGGTCATGGAGCATTGTTATCACAGGGGTAATGGAGCATTGTGATGGCAAGGGCATGAAGCATTCTGATGACATGCATCATGGAGCTTTGTGATGACAAGGGCATGTAGCACTGTGATTACAGGGGTCTTGGAGCATTGTGATGACAAGGGTCATGGAGCCTTGTGATGACAAGGCCGTGGAACGTTGTGATGGCAGGGGTCATGGAGCATTGTTATGACAGGGGTAATGGAGCATTGTGATGACAAGGGCATGGAACATTTGTCTGAAAAGTTTCATGGATTATTGTGATGAGAGTGGGCATGGAGCATTGTGATGACAAGGGCACGGAACACAGTGATACATGGGTCATGGAGGATTGTAATGACAAGGGCATGGAGCATTGTGATGAGAAGGGCATCGAGCAGTGTGATGACAAGCACCATGGAGCTTTTTGATGACAATTGCATGGAACAATGTGATGAGAGGTTTCATGGAGTATTGTGATGACAATGGCATGGAGCATTGTGATGCCAAGGGTCATGGAGCTTTGTGATGACAAAGGTCATGGAGCATTTTGATGACAAGGGCGTGGTGCATTGTCATGAGAAGGGTAGGGAGCATTGTGATGACATTGTCATGGACCAATTTGATGAAAAGGGTCATGGAACATTTTGATGAGAGGCGTTATGTAACATTGTGATGTTAGGGGTCATGGAGCATTTTGATGAAAAGGGTCATGGAGCATTTTGATGACAGGGGTTATGGAACATTGTGATGTCAGGGATCATCAAACATTGTGATGATAAGTGCATGTAGCATTGTGATGACAGGAGTCATGGAACATTGTGATGACAGGGTTGAGGGAGTATTGTGATGAATAGTGATGTACCATTGTGATATCAGTGGTGAGAGAGCATTTTGATTTGCAGTGCATGGAGCATTGTGATGACAAGGTTTATGGAGCATTGTGATGACAAGATTGTGGAGCACTGTGACGACAAGCGCATGGTGCATTGTGATGACATGGGTCATGGAGCATTGTGCTGACAAGCGCATGGAGCATTGTGATGACAAGGGTCATGGAGCATTTTGCTGAGAAAGGCATAGAGCATTGTGATGACAAGGGTCAAAGGGCATTGTGATGAAAAGTTCATGAAGCATTGTGGTTAAAAAGGTCACAGAGACTGTTGATGACAAGGGCATGGACCACTGTGATGACAAAGGTCATGAAGCCTTGTGATGACTGGAGTCACGGAGCATTGTGATGACAGGGGTCATGGAACATTGTGATAACAAGGGCATGGGGCATTGTGATGACAAGGGCATGGAGCATTGGTCTAATAAGTTTCATGGCTTATTGCGATGACAGTTGGAATGGCGCATTGTGATGACAAGGGCATGGAGCATTGTGATGACCAGGTCATTCATTATTGTGAAGACAGGTGTCAGGGAGCATTGTGATGACATATGTAATGGCCCATTGTGATGACAATGCCATGGAGCATTGTGATGCCAAGTGTCATGGAGGATTCTGATGACAAAGGTAATGGAGCATTGTGATGACAATGGCTTGGAGCATTGTGATGACAAGGGTCAGGGAGCCTTGTGCTGACAAGTGCATGGAAAATTGTGATGACAAGGGACATGGAGCATTCTGATGACAAGCTTGTGGAGTATTTTGATGACAATGGCATGGAGCATTGTGTTGAAAATGGCATGGTGCATTTTGATGAAAAAGGCATGGAGCCTTTTTGTGACAGGGTTCAAGGAGCATTCTGACGACAAGTGTCAGGGAGCATTGTGATGACAAGTGTATCGAGAATTGTGATGACAAAGGTCATGGAGCATTGTGATGAAAAGGGCATGGAGTATTGTGATGACAGGCATCATGGAGCATTGTGATGACAAGTGTTATGGAACATTGTGATCACAAGGGTTTGGAGCATTTTGATGACAGAGGTCATGGATCATTTTGATTTCAAGGAGCATGGAGCATTGTGATGACAAGGGCATGGAGCAATGTGATCCCAAGGTTCATGGAGGATTGTGATGGCAATGGTAATGGAGTATTGTGATGACAAGTGCATAGAACATTGTAATGACAAGGTCATGTAGCATTTTGCTGACAAAGGCATGGAGCATTGTGATGACAGGTGTCATGGAGCACTGTGATGACAAGCGTCACGGAGCATTGTGATTACAGGGGTCATGGAGCATTGGGATGACAAGGGCATGCATCATTGTGATGACAAGTGTCATGGAGCATTGGGCTGAAAATGTTCATGGAGTATTGTGATGACAGGCGTCATGGAGCATTGTGATGACTAGGGAATGGAGCATTGTGATGACAAGAGTCCCGGATCATTGTGTTGTCAGGTGATATTGAGCGTTGTGATGACTGAGGTCATGGAGAATTGTGATGATATTGGTCATGGAGCATTGTGATGAGAAGGTCATGGAGCATTGGGCTGAAAATGTTCATGGAGTATTGTGATGACAGGGGTCATGGAGCATTGTGATGATAAGGGAATGGGGCATTTTGATGACAATGTCCTGGAGCATTGTGATGAGAAGACCATGGAGCCTTGTGATGACAAGTCTCATGGAGCATTCTGATGAAAAGGGGCATGGACCATTGTGATTACAGGGGTCTTGGAGCATTGTGATGACAAGGGCATGGAGCATTGTGATGAGAAGGCCATGGAGCATTCTGATGACATGCATCATGGAGCTTTGTGATGACAAGGGCATGGAGCATTGTGATGACAAGGGTCACGTAGCATTGTGATGAAAAGTTCATGGAGTATTGTGGTTACAAAGGTCACAGAGCCTTGTGATGATGTGGGCATGGACCACTGTGATGACAAATGTTATGAAGCATTGTGATGACTGGAGTCAGAGAGCATTGTGATGACAAGGGTCATGGAGCATTGTGATGACAAGGGCATGGAGCATTGTGATGACAGGGGCATGGAGCATTGGTCTGACAAGTTTAATAGATTATTGTGATGACAGTGGGCATGGGGCATTGTGATGACAAGGGCATGGGGCATTGTGATGAGAAGGTCATGGAGTATTGTGAAGACAGGTGTCAGGGAGCATTGTGATGACATATGTCATGGTCCATTGCGATGACAATGGCATGGAGCATTGTGATGCCAAATGTAATGGAGGATTGTGATGACAAATATAATGGAGCATTGTGATGACTAGGGCTTGGAGCATTATGATGACAAGGGCCATTGAAAATTTTCATGACAAGGTCGTGAAGCATTGTGATGACAAGGTGCTGGAGCATTATGATGAGAAAACCATGGAGCCTTGTGAGACAAGTCTCATGGAGCATACTGATGAAAAGGGGCATGGAGCATTGTGATTAGAGTGTCTTGGAAAATTGTGATGACAAGGGCATGGAGCATTGTGATGAGAAGGCCAAGGAGCAGTCTGATGACATGCGTCATTGAGCTTTGTGATGACAAGGGCATGGAGCATTGTAATTACAGGCGTCTTGGAGCATTGTGATGAAAAAGGCATGGATCATTGTGATGAAAAAGGCATGGAGCCTTGTCATGACAGGGTTCAAGGAGCATACAGAGAACAAGTGTCAGGGAGCATTTTGATGACAAGTGTATTGAGCATTGTGATGACAAAGGTCATGGAGCATTGTGAAGAGAAGACCATAGATAATTGTGATGACGAGCGTCATGGGGCATTGTGATGACGAGCGTCATGGGGCATTGTGATGACAAGTGTTATGGAATATTGTGATCACAAGGGTTTGGAGCAGTGTTATGACAGAGGTCATGGAGCATTTTGATTTCATTGTGATGACAATAGCCTGAAGCATTATGATGATGGGCATGGTGCATTGTGATGACAGGGTTCATGGATCATTGAGATAAAAAGGGACATGGAGCATTGTGATTACAGGTGTCTTGGAGCATTGTGATGAGAAGGGTCATGGAGCCTTGTGATGACAAGGCCATGGAACATCGTGATGGCAGGGGTCATGGAGCATTGTTATCACAGGGGTAATGGAGCATTGTGATGGCAAGGGCATGGAGCATTCTGATGACATGCATCATGGAGCTTTGTGATGACAAGGGCATGTAGCACTGTGATTACAGGGGTCTTGGAGCATTGTGATGACAAGGGTCATGGAGCCTTGTGATGACAAGGCCGTGGAACGTTGTGATGGCAGGGGTCATGGAGCATTGTTATGACAGGGGTAATGGAGCATTGTGATGACAAGGGCATGGAACATTTGTCTGAAAAGTTTCATGGATTATTGTGATGAGAGTGGGCATGGAGCATTGTGATGACAAGGGCACGGAACACAGTGATACATGGGTCATGGAGGATTGTAATGACAAGGGCATGGAGCATTGTGATGAGAAGGGCATCGAGCAGTGTGATGACAAGCACCATGGAGCTTTTTGATGACAATTGCATGGAACAATGTGATGAGAGGTTTCATGGAGTATTGTGATGACAATGGCATGGAGCATTGTGATGCCAAGGGTCATGGAGCTTTGTGATGACAAAGGTCATGGAGCATTTTGATGACAAGGGCGTGGTGCATTGTGATGAGAAGGGTAGGGAGCATTGTGATGACATTGTCATGGACCAATTTGATGAAAAGGGTCATGGAACATTTTGATGAGAGGCGTTATGTAACATTGTGATGTTAGGGGTCATGGAGCATTTTGATGAAAAGGGTCATGGAGCATTTTGATGACAGGGGTTATGGAACATTGTGATGTCAGGGATCATCAAACATTGTGATGATAAGTGCATGTAGCATTGTGATGACAGGAGTCATGGAACATTGTGATGACAGGGTTGAGGGAGTATTGTGATGAATAGTGATGTACCATTGTGATATCAGTGGTGAGAGAGCATTTTGATTTGAAGTGCATGGAGCATTGTGATGACAAGGTTTATGGAGCATTGTGATGACAAGATTGTGGAGCACTGTGACGACAAGCGCATGGTGCATTGTGATGACATGGGTCATGGAGCATTGTGCTGAGAAAGGCATAGAGCATTGTGATGACAAGGGTCAAAGGGCATTGTGATGAAAAGTTCATGAAGCATTGTGGTTAAAAAGGTCACAGAGACTGTTGATGACAAGGGCATGGACCACTGTGATGACAAAGGTCATGAAGCCTTGTGATGACTGGAGTCACGGAGCATTGTGATGACAGGGGTCATGGAACATTGTGATAACAAGGGCATGGGGCATTGTGATGACAAGGGCATGGAACATTGGTCTAATAAGTTTCATGGCTTATTGCGATGACAGTTGGAATGGCGCATTGTGATGACAAGGGCATGGAGCATTGTGATGACCAGGTCATTCATTATTGTGAAGACAGGTGTCAGGGAGCATTGTGATGACATATGTAATGGCCCATTGTGATGACAATGCCATGGAGCATTGTGATGCCAAGTGTCATGGAGGATTCTGATGACAAAGGTAATGGAGCATTGTGATGACAATGGCTTGGAGCATTGTGATGACAAGGGTCAGGGAGCATTGTGCTGACAAGTGCATGGAAAATTGTGATGACAAGGGACATGGAGCATTCTGATGACAAGCTTGTGGAGTATTTTGATGACAATGGCATGGAGCATTGTGTTGAAAATGGCATGGTGCATTTTGATGAAAAAGGCATGGAGCCTTTTTGTGACAGGGTTCAAGGAGCATTCTGACGACAAGTGTCAGGGAGCATTGTGATGACAAGTGTATCGAGAATTGTGATGACAAAGGTCATGGAGCATTGTGATGAAAAGGGCATGGAGTATTGTGATGACAGGCATCATGGAGCATTGTGATGACAGGTGTTATGGAACATTGTGATCACAAGGGTTTGGAGCATTGTGATGACAGAGGCCATGGATCATTTTGATTTCAAGGAGCATGGAGCATTGTGATGACAAGGGCATGGAGCAATGTGATCCCAAGGTTCATGGAGGATTGTGATGGCAATGGTAATGGAGTATTGTGATGACAAGTGCATAGAACATTGTAATGACAAGGTCATGTAGCATTTTGCTGACAAAGGCATGGAGCATTGTGATGACAGGTGTCATGGAGCACTGTGATGACAAGCGTCACGGAGCATTGTGATTACAGGGGTCATGGAGCATTGGGATGACAAGGGCATGCATCATTGTGATGACAAGTGTCATGGAGCATTGGGCTGAAAATGTTCATGGAGTATTGTGATGACAGGCGTCATGGAGCATTGTGATGACTAGGGAATGGAGCATTGTGATGACAAGAGTCCCGGATCATTGTGTTGTCAGGTGATATTGAGCGTTGTGATGACTGTGGTCATGGAGAATTGTGATGATATTGGTCATGGAGCATTGTGATGAGAAGGTCATGGAGCATTGGGCTGAAAATGTTCATGGAGTATTGTGATGACAGGGGTCATGGAGCATTGTGATGATAAGGGAATGGGGCATTTTGATGACAATGTCCTGGAGCATTGTGATGAGAAGACCATGGAGCCTTGTGATGACAAGTCTCATGGAGCATTCTGATGAAAAGGGGCATGGACCATTGTGATTACAGGGGTCTTGGAGCATTGTGATGACAAGGGCATGGAGCATTGTGATGAGAAGGCCATGGAGCATTCTGATGACATGCATCATGGAGCTTTGTGATGACAAGGGCATGGAGCATTGTGATTACAGGGGTCTTGGAGCATTGTGATGAAAATGGCATGGATCATTGTGATGAAAAAGGCATGGAGCCTTGTCATGAAAGGGTTCAGGGAGCATACTGATGGCAAGAGTCAGGGAGCATTGTGATGACATGTGTATTGCGCATTGTGATGACAAATGTCATGGTGCATTGTGATGAGAAGTCCATGGATAATTGTGATGAGTAGCGTCATGGGGTATTGTGATGACAAGTGTTATGGAACATTGTGATCACAAGGCTTTGGAGCATTTTGATGACAGAGGTCATGGAGCATTTTGATTTCATTGTGATGACAAGAGCATGAATCATTATGATGTTGGGCATGGTGCATTGTGATGACAGGGTTCATGGAGCATTGTGATGAAAGGTGGCATGGAGCTTTGGTCTGACAAGTTTCATGGATTATTTTGATGACAGTGGGCATGGCACATTGTGATGACAAGGTCATGGAGCATTGTGATGACAAGGTCATGGAATATTGTGAAGACAGGTGTCAGGGAGCATTGTGATGACATATGTCATGTTCCATTGTGATGACAATAGCACGGAGCATTGTGATGCCAAGTGTCATGGAGGATTGTTGTGACAAAGGTAAAGGAGCATTGTGATGATAAGCGCATGGAGCATTGAGATGACAAGGGCCATTGATAATTTTAATGTCCATGTCCTGAAACATTGTGATGACAAGCGCATGGAGCTTCCTATGACAGGGGTCATGGAGCATTGCGATGACATGTGCATGGAGTATTGTTATGACAAGAGCATATAACATTGTGATGAGAAGTGCCATGGAGCATTGTGATGACAAGGACGTGGAGAATTGTGAGGACAAGAGACATTGAGCTTTGAGATGACCAGGGCATGGAGCATTGTGATGGCAAAACCGTGGAGAATTGTGTTGAGAAGACCTTGGGTAATTGTGATGACGAGCATCATGGAGCACTGTAATGACAAGGGGCATGAAGCATTGTGATGACAGGTGTCAGGGAGCATTATTATGACAAGGGCCATGGTGCATTCTGATATAAGATATCATTTATGAAGGGAATGTAAACCTGGCTACATATGAACTGAATTCGGAAAGAGAACAGAGTCTAAGATTTAGAAAACACTCTTATGCTTGCTTAAGGGGGAAGGAGAGGTGGGGAGACTCACAAAACCAGAGTTTGATATTAACACAGGTACCGTTCCATAATCCAAATACAGAAGAGACAAGCCCGACTCCTTCCTCAGTGAATGGGACTCAACATCCCTATTCCCCACAGAGAAATATATCTGACTAGTAAGGATCTTAAAACCTATGTATTGATATGTCTCCATAAGGGAACCAAGTGTGTCTAGAATGACATAAACACGGCAGTGAGAATCAGCTCAAACCCACTATAAAAAGGAATTTCAAAACAAAACAAAGAAACAGTGAAATTCTTACACAATACCTTCAGGGGTTCTGATGAAACTTGGAATGACCCTATCTACAACAACAGCTGGATGTGGCATAAGGCTGTTCACTTGGGACTGAGAGGATTGGTGAGATTGGGTGTGAAAATGCAGACGCTTTAAAGCAATAATGCCTGCCACTGATTCCATGGTTCCCAACTCTCCAGTTAGAAGGGAATATCATTACAGTTATAACATGTATGGGAAACCTAGAGAATGGACACCATCTGATGGTGAAAGGTTTCTAAAACTCTACTAATTTTTTTCTCTCCATGTGCTGCAGCTTGACATTCCAACTGCCTTAATATCAATCTCCCAACTTGGAGAGTCAGCCCCTATAACCTCCTGGTTCGCACAGTTGGCACATTGTGCAGAGGATATAAGGGAAGAGGGAGAACCAATGAGAGAGTAGCTGTAGGCATTTGGACGACCACATGTCACTCTAATTTCCCGTCACGAAGAAGAATTAACCAAACTCTCAGCCTGCCACACCCCAATAACTAGTATAGGTCTTGAAGCAAAATTGTGGGTTTGCGGTCAGCTCACAAAAACACAAGTTGAAAAATGGAGCTCAGGGGCACAGCAATTCACTAACTTGCAGAGTTATACAGGACTACTCTCTTCCAAAAATCTGTTGACGAAAAGCCATGAGGCGGACTTGAAAATGAGGGAGATTTGCAGGAAACAGATTTCCAGAAGTACATTGGAATCGCCTTTAAACACAGTAAAAGCATCACAACTTCGACAATTATGGAATTGTCCATAAAGGGCGCATGTGTTTTCCCCTGAATATATACAGGAGAAAACGCATACACCCATTTTGGCCAACCAAGCAACCGCACAATGCAAATCTGCACTACAAAGAAGTATCACTTCCCACCAGTCAAAAGGGATATCCGTAAAATGTGTAAAAACCAGAAAGGCAAGAGGGGCTCTGGAGAACAGGGAGCCTTGTTATGCTGATGGGTGGGATGTAGATTGCCAACAGCCACTCTGGAGGAGTGCATTGTGTTCCCTAAAAGAATTAAACAACAGAGCTTCACAACCTAAGGCACTTCCAGTCATGGGAATATACCTTGGGAAAATTGAAAATCAATAAGACACAGCCAACCCAAAATATAGGGCAGCACTGCTTACAAGAACCTCGACTTCGGGACACCTTAAATATCCCAGGAAAGACAAAAATTGTAAAGAAATTGTGGTACATACGTACGAAGGAATATCCCTCAGCCATGAAATCAATGTCATAAGGCCAGTAGCAGCATAATGAGTGGATTCATGTACGATGATTGTAACTGAAATAAGTCACACAGAAAAAGAAACTTATCATAAGATATCACTTATGAAGGTCTTGTAAACATGGCTACACATGAACTGAATTAGGAAAGAGAAGAGTCTCACATTTAGAAAACACTCTTATGCCTGCTCAAGAGGAAAGGAGAGATGGGGTGATGCATAAAACCAGAGTTGATATTAGCACAGGTACGGTTGCATAATCCAAATACAGAATAGACAAGACCAACTCTTTCCTCACTGAATGGGGCTCAACACCCCTATTCCCCGCAGAGTAGTATATCTGACTAGTAAGAATCTTAAAACCTATGTATTGATATGTCTCCATAAGGTAACCAAGTGTGTCTAGAACGACATAAACACGGCAGTGAGAATCAGCTCAAACCCACTATAAAAATGAATTTCAAAACAAAACAAATAAACAGTGAAATTCTTACACAATACCTTCAGGGGTTCTGATGAAACTTAGAATGACCCTATCTACAACAGCAGCTGGATGTGGCATAAGGCTGGTCACTTGGGACTGAGAGGATTGGTGAGATTTGGTGAGAAAATGCAGACCGTTTAAAGCAATAATACCTTGCACCCATTCCATGGTTCCCAACTCTCCCGTTAGAAGGGAATATCACTACAGTTATAACATGTATGGGAAACCTAGAGAATGGACACCATCTGATGGTGAAAGGTTTCTAAAACTCTACTAATTTTTTTCTCTCCTTGTGCACCAGTTTGACATTCCAACTGCTTTAGTATCAATCTCCCAAATTGGAGAGTCAGCACCTTAACCTCCTGGTTCACACAGTTGGCACACTTTGCAGAGGATATAAGGGAAGAGGAAGAAACAATTAGAGAGTAGCTGTAGGCATTTGGATGGCCACATGTCACTCTAAATTCCCGTAACGAAGAAGAATTAACAAACTCTGAGCCAGCCTCCCCAATGGAACCAGTATAGGTCCTGAAGCAAAATTGTTGATTGGCAGTCAGCCTACAAAAACGCGAGTTGAAAAATGGAGCTCAGGGGCACAGCAATTCACTAACTTGTGGAGTTATAAAGGACTACTCTCTTCCAAAAATCTGTTGAGAGAAAGCCATGAGGCGGACTTGAAAATGAGGCAGAAGTGCACGAAACAGATTTCCAGAAGTACATTGGAATCGCCTTTAAACACAGGAAAAGCATCAAAACTTCGACAATTATGGAATTGTCCATAAAGGGTGCATGCGTTTTCTCCTGAATATATTCAGGAGAAAACGCATGCGCCCATTTTGGCCAACCAAGCAACCGCACAATGCAAATCTGCACTACAAAGAAGTATCACTTCCAACCGGTCAAAAGGGACATCCCTAAAATGTGTAAAAACCAGAAAGGCAAGACAGGCCCTGGAGAACTGGGAGCCTTGTTATGCTGATGGGCGGGATGTAAATTGCCAACTGCCTCTCTGGAGGAGTGCATTGTGTTCCCTAAAACAAGTAAACAACAGAGCTACAGAGCCAAGGGCACTTCCAGTCTAGGGAATATACCTTGGGAAAACAGAAAATCAATAAGACAGAGCCACCCCAAAATTTAGGGCTGCACTGCTTACAAGGACCTCTACTTGGGTACACCTTAAATATCCCAGGAAATATAAAAATGGTTCAAAAAATTGTGGTCCTTATGTACGATGGAATATCCCTCAGATATTAAATATATGTCATTAGACCATTATCAGCAAAATGAGTGGATTCAGGTACGATGATTCTAAGTGAAATAAGTCACACAGAAAAAGAAACTTACCCTAAGATATCACTCATGAAGATCCTGTAAACATGGCTACACTTGAACTGAGTTAGGAAAGAGAACAGAGTCTCACATTTAGAAAACACTCTTATGCCTGCTTAAGGGGGAAGGAGAGGTGGGGTGATGCATAAACCCAGAGTTTGATATAAGCACAGGTACCGTTCCAAAAACCAACTATGGAATAGACAAGACCTACACTTTCTTCAGTGAAAGGGTCTCAAAACAACTTATTTCCTGCACAGGAATATATCTGACTAGTAAGAATCTTAAAACCTATGTATTGATATGTCTCCATAAGGGAATCAAGTGTGTCTAGACTGGCATAAACATGGCAGCGAGGATCAGCTCAAAACCAGTATAAAAAGGAATTTCAAAAACAAAACAAAAAAACTGGGATATTCTTTACAAATCCTTCAGGGTCTCTGATGAAACTTGGAATGACCCTATGTACAATGACAGCTGGATGTGGCATAAGGCAGGACACTTGGGACTGAGACGATTGGTGAGATTTGGTGAGCAAATGCAGACCCTTTAAAGCAATAAGGCATGGAACACTTTCCATGGGTCCCAACTCTCCAGGTTGAAGGGGATATTACTACAGCTATGACATGTACGGGAAACCTATAGAACGGACACACTGTGAATATGAAAAGTTTCTTAAACTCAACGAATAGTCCCTCTCCTGGTGCTCCGGTTTGACTTTCCATCTGCTTTACTATCAATCTCCCAACTTGGGGAGACAGCCCCTTTAACCTCCTGGTTCGCACAGGTTTCCAATTTGGCAGAGGATGAAAGGGAAGAGGGAGAACCAATGAGAGAGTAGCTGTTAGGCATTTGGACGGGCACATGTCACTCTGATTTCCCGGCAGGAAGAAGAATTAACCAAAGTCTCAGCCACCCACCGGGAACCAGTATAGGTTCTGAGCCAAAATTTTGGACTTGCAGTCAGCTCACAAAAAACGAGTTGAAAAATGAAGCTCAGGGGCACAGCAATTCACAAACTGGCCGAGTAATAAAGGACAACTATCGTTCAAAAATCTGTTGAGGGAGGACAAAGAACCGGACTTGAAAGCGAGGCAGAATAGGAAGAAACAGATTTCAACAGGTACGTTGGCATCGGTTTTAAAGCACAGGAAGAGGGGCACAACATCGAAAAAGATGCACTTGGCCAAAAAGGGCGTATGCATTTTCTCCTGAATATATTCAGGAGAAAACGCATACTCCCTTTTTGGCCAAGCAAGCAAGCGGGCAATGCAAATCTGCACTACAAAGAAGTATCACTTCCCACCGGTCAAAAGGGACATCCACAAAATGTGTAAAAATCAGAAAGGCAAGACAGGCCCTTGAGAACAGGGAGCCTTGTTATGCTGATGGGCGGGATGTAAATTGCCAACTGCCTCTCTGGAGGAGTACATTGTGTTCCCTAAAACAAGTAAAGAACAGAGCTACAGAGCCAAGGGCACTTCCAGTCTAGGGAATATACCTTGGGTAAAAGGAAAATCAATAAGACAGAGCCAACCCAAATTTAGGGCTGCAATGCTTGCAAGGACCTCAACTTGGGTACACCTTAAATATCCCAGGAAATATAAAAATGGTTCAAAAAATTGTGGTACTTACGTACGATGGAATATCCCTCAGCCATGAAATCAATGTCATAAGACCAGTAGCAGCAAAATGGGTGGATTCAGGTACGATGATTCTAAGTGAAAGGAGTCACACAGAAAAAGAAACTTATCATAAGATATCACTTATGAAGATCCTGTAAACATGGCTACACTTGAACTGAGTTAGGAAAGGGAACAGTGTCTCACATTTAGAAAACACTCTTATGCCTGCTTAAGGGGGAAGGAGAGGTGGGGTGATGCATAAAACCAGAGTTTGATATAAGCACAGGTACCATTCCAAAAACCAACTATGGAATAGACAAGACCTACACCTTCCTCAGTGAAAGGGACTCAAAACCCCATATTTCCCGCAGAGGAATATATCTGACTAGTAAGAATCTTAAAACCTATGTATTGATGTGTCTCCATAAGGGGATCAAGTGTGTCTAGACTGGCATAAACATGGCAGCGAGAATCAGCTCAAACCCACTATAAAAAGGAATTTCAAAAACAAAACAAAAATACTGGGAAATTCTTTATAATTCCTTCAGGGTCTGTGATGAAACCTGGAATGACCCTATGTACGACGACAGCTGGATGTGGCATAAGGCTAGACACTTGGGACTGAGAGGATTGGTGAGATTGGGTGAGCAAATGCAGACCCTTTAAATCACAAATGCCTGGCACCTACTCCATGGGTCCCAACTCTCCAGGTTGAAGGGAATATTACTACAGCTATAACATGTACGGGAAACCTAGAGAACGGACACACTGTGAATATGAAAAGTTTCTAAAACTCAACGAATAGTCCCTCTCCTGGTGCTCCGGTTTGACTTTCCATCTGCTTTACTATCAACCTCCCAACTTGGAGAGACAGCCCCTTTAACCTCCTGGTTCGCACAGGTTGCCAATTTGGCAGAGGATGAAAGGGAAGAGGGAGAACCAATGAGAGAGTAGCTGTTAGGGATTTGGACGGGCACATGTCACTCTAATTTCCCGGCAGGAAGAAGAATTAACCAAAGTCTCAGCCACCCACCGGGAACCAGTATAGGTTGTGAGCCAAAATTTTGGACTTGCAGTCAGCTCACAAAAAACGAGTTGAAAAATGGAGCTCAGGGGTACAGCAATTCACAAACTGGCCGAGTAATAAAGGACAACTATCGTTCAAAAATCTGTTGAGGGAGGACAAGGAACCGGACTTTAAAGCGAGTCAGAAGAGGAAGAAACAGATTTCAAGAGGTACGTTGGCATCGGTTTTAAAGCACAGGAAGAGAGGCACAACATCGAAAAAGATGCACTTGGCCAAAAAGGGCGTAAGCATTTTCTCCTGAATATATTCAGGAGAAAACGCATACGCCCTTTTTGGCCAAGCAAGCAAGCATGCAATGCAAATCTGCACTACAAAGAAGTATCACTTCCCACCGGTCAAAAGGGACATCCACAAAATGTGTAAAAATCAGAAAGGCAAGACAGGCCCTTGAGAACAGGGAGCCTTGTTATGCTGATGGGCGGGATGTAAATTGCCAACTGCCTCTCTGGAGGAGTACATTGTGTTCCCTAAAACAAGTAAAGAACAGAGCTACAGAGCCAAGGGCACTTGCAGTCTAGGGAATATACCTTGGGTAAAAGGAAAATCAATAAGACAGAGCCACCCCAAAATTTAGGGCTGCACTGCTTACAAGGACCTCAACTTGGGTACACCTTAAATATCCCGGGAAATATAAAAATGATTCAAAAAATTGTGGTACTTACGTACGATGGAATATCCCTCAGCCATGAAATCAATGTCATAAGACCAGTAGCAGCAAAATGGGTGGATTCAGGTACGATGATTCTAAGTGAAATAAGTCACACAGAAAAAGAAACTTATCATAAGATATCACTTATGATGATCCTGTAAACCTGGCTACACTTGAATTGAGTTAGGAAAGAGAACAGTGTCTCACATTTAGAAAACACTCTTATGCCTGCTTAAGGGGGAAGGAGAGGTGGGGTGATGCATAAAACCAGAGTTTGATATAAGCACAGGTACCGTTCCAAAAACCAACTATGGAATAGACAAGACCTACACCTTCCTCAGTGAAAGGGACTCAAAGCGGCATATTTCCCGCAGAGGAATATATCTGACTAGTAAGAATCATAAAACCTATGTATTGATGTGTCTCCATAAGGGAATCAAGTGTGTCTAGACTGGCATAAACATGGCAGCGAGAATCAGCTCAAACCCACTATAAAAAGGAATTTCAAAAACAAAACAAAAAAACTGGGAAATTCTTTATACTTCCTTCAGGGTCTCTGATGAAACCTGGAATGACCCTATGTACAACGACAGCTGGATGTGGCATAAGGCTAGACACTTGGGACTGAGAGGATTGGTGAGATTGGGTGAGCAAATGCAGACCCTTTAAATCACAAATGCCTGGCACCTACTCCATGGGTCCCAACTCTCCAAGTTGAAGGGAATATTACTACAGCTATAAGATGTACGGGAAACCTACTGAACGGACACACTGTGAATATGAAAGGTTTCTAAAACTCAACGAATAGTCCCTCTCCTGGTGCTCCTGTTTGACTTTATATCTGCTTTACTATCAACCTCCCAACTTGCAGAGACAGCCCCTTTAACCTCCTGGTTCGCACAGGTTTCCAATTTGGCAGAGGATGAAAGGGAAGAGGGAGAACCAATGAGAGAGTAGCTGTTAGGCATTTGGACGGGCACATATCACTCTAAACTCCCGGCAGGAAGAAGAATTAACCAAAGTCTCAGCCCCCCACCGGGAACCAGCATAGGTCTTGAACCAAAATTTCGGACTCGCGGTCAGCTCACCAATAACGAGTTGAAAAATGGAGCTCAGGGGCACAGCAATTCACAAACTGGCATATAAAAAAGGACAACTATCGTCCAAAAATCTGTTGAGGAAAGGCAACGAGGCGGACTTGAAAGCGAGGCAGAATAGCAGGAAACGGATTTCAAGAGGTACGTTGGAATCGCCTTTAAAGCAAAGGAAGAGGGGCACAACGTCGACAATGATGCACTTGGCGAAAAAGGGCGTATGCGTTTTCTCCTGAATATATTCAGGAGAAAATGCATACGCCCTTTTTGGCCAAGAAAGCAAGCGGGCAATGCAAATCTGCACTACAAAGAACTCTCACTTCCCACCAGTCAAAAGGGACATCCACAAAATGTGAAAAAACCAGAAAGGCAAGACAGGCCCTGGAGAACAGGGAGCCTTGTTATGCTGATGGGCGGGATGTAAATTGCAAACTGCCTCTCTGGAGGAGTGCATTGTGTTACCTAAAACAAGTAAAGAACAGAGCTACAGAGCCAAGGGCACTTCCAGTCTAGGGAATATACCTTGGGAAAACTGAAAATCAATAAGACAGAGCCACCCCAAAATTTAGGGCTGCACTGCTTACAAGGACCTCAACTTGGATACACCTTAAGTATCCCAGGAAATATAAAAAATGGTCCAAAAGATTGTGGTACCTACGTACGATGGAATATCCCTCAGCCATGAAATCAATGTCATAAGACCAGTAGCAGCAAAATGGGTGGATTCAGGTACGATGATTCTAAGTGAAATAAGTCACACAGAAAAAGAAACTTATCATAAGATATCACTTATGGAGATCCTGTAAACATGGCTACACTTGAACTGAGTTAGGAAAGAGAACAGTGTCTCACATTTAGAAAACACTCTTATGCCTGCTTAAGGGGGAAGGAGAGGTGGGGTGATGCATAAAACCAGAGTTTGATATAAGCACAGGTACCGTTCCAAAAACCAACTATGGAATAGACAAGACCTACACCTTCCTCAGTGAAAGGGACTCAAAACCCCATATTTCCCGCAGAGGAATATATCTGACTAGTAAGAATCTAAAAACCTATGGATTGATATGTCTCCGTAAGGGAATCAAGTGTGTCTAGACTGGCATAAACATGGCAGCGAGAATCAGCTCAAACCCACTATAAAAAGGAATTTCAAAAACAAAACAAAAAAACTGGGAAATTCTTTACAATTCCTTCAGGGTCTCTGATGAAACCTGGAATGACCCTATCTACAAGGACAGCTGGATGTGGCATAAGGCTGGACACTTGGGACTGAGAGGATTGGTGAGATTTGGTGAGCAAATGCAGACCCTTTAAAGCAATAATGCATGGCACCCATTCCATGGTTCCCAACTCTCCAGGTTGAAGGGAATATTACTACAGTTATAACATGTACGGGAAACCTAGAGAACGGACACACTGTGAATACGAAAGGTTTCTAAAACTCAACGAATAGTCCCTCTCCTGGTACTCCGGTTTGACTTTCCATCTGCTTTACTATCAATCTCCCAACTTGGAGAGACAGCCCCTTTAACCTCCTGGTTCACACAGGTTTCCAATTTGGCAGAGGATGAAAGGGAAGAGGGAGAACCAATGAGAGAGTAGCTGTTAGGCATTTGCAAAGGCACATATCACTCTAACTTCCCAGCAGGAAGAAGAATTAACCAAAGTCTCAGCCTCCCACTGGGAACCAGTATAGGTCCTGAACCAAAATTTTGGACTTGCGGTCAGCTCACCAAAAACGAGTTGAAAAATGGAGCTCAGGGGCACAGCAATTCACAAACTGGCGAAGTAATAAAGGACAAGTATCATCCAAAAATCTGTTGAGGGAAGGCAACGAGGCGGACTTGAAAGCGAGGCAGAATAGCAGGAAACAGATTTCAAGAGGTACTTTGGAATCGCCATTAAAGCACAGGAAGAGGGGCACAACTTCGACAATGATGCACATGGCCAAAAAGGGCGTATACGCTTTCTCCTGAATATATTCAGGAGAAAACGCATACGCCCTTTTTGGCCAAGCAAGCAAGCGGGCAATGCAAATCTGCAGTACAAAGAAGTATCACTTCCCACCGGTCAAAAGGGACATCCACAAAATGTGTAAAAACCAGAAAGGCAAGACAGGCCCTGGAAAACAGGGAGCCTTGTTATGCTGATGGGCGGGACGTAAATTGCCAACTGCCTCTCTGGAGGAGTGCATTGTGTTCCCTAAAACAAGTAAACAACAGAGCTACAGAGCCAAGGGCACTTCCAGTCTAGGGAATATTCCTTGGGAAAACTGAAAATCAATAAGACAGAGCCACCCCAAAATTTAGGGCTGCACTGCTTACAAGGACCTCAACTTGGGTACACCTTAAATATCCCAGGAAATATAAAAATGGTTCAAAAAATTCTGGTACTTACGTACGATGGAATATCCCTTAGCCATGAAATCAATGTCATAAGACCAGTAGCAGCAAAATGGGTGGACTCAGGTACGATGATTCTAAGTGAAATAAGTCACAGAGAAAAAGAAACTTATCATAAGATATCACTTATGAAGATCCTGTAAACATGGCTACACTTGAACTGAGTTAGGAAAGAGAACAGTGTCTCACATTTAGAAAACACTCTTATGCCTGCTTAAGGGGGAAGGAGAGGTGGGGTGATGCATAAAACCAGAGTTTGATATAAGCACAGGTACCATTCCAAAAACCAACTATGGAATAGACAAGACCTACACCTTCCTCAGTGAAAGGGACTCAAAACCCCATATTTCCCGCAGAGGAATATATCTGACTAGTAAGAATCTTAAAACCTATGGATTGATATGTCTCCGTAAGGGAATCAAGTGTGTCTACACTGGCATAAACATGGCAGCGAGAATCAGCTCAAACCCACTATAAAAAGGAATTTCAAAAACAAAACAAAGAAACTGGGAAATTCTTTACAATTCTTTCAGGGTCTCTGATGAAACCTGGAATGACCCTCTTTACAACGACAGCTGGATGTGGCATAAGGAGGGACACTTGGGACTGAGAGGATTGGTGAGATTGGGTGAGCAAATGCAGACCCTTTAAAGCAATAATGCATGGCACCCATTCCATGGGTCCCAACTCTCCAGGTTGAAGGGAATATTACTACAGTTATAACATGTACGGGAAACCTAGAGAACGGACACACTGTGAATACGAAAGGTTTCTAAAACTCAACGAATAGTCCCTCTCCTGGTGCTCCGGTTTGACTTTCCATCTGCTTTACTATCAACCTCCCAAATTGGAGAGACAGCCCCTTTGGCTTCCTGCTTCGCACAGGTTGCCAATTTGGCAGAGGATGAAAGGGAAGAGGGAGAACCAATGAGAGAGTAGCTGTTAGGCATTTGGACGGGCACATATCACTGTAATTTCCCGGCAGGAAGAAGAATTAACCAAAGTCTCAGCCACCCACCGGGAACCAGTATAGGTCCTGAACCAAAATTTTGGACTTGCGGTCAGCTCACCAAAAACGAGTTGAAAAATGGAGCTCAGGGGCACAGCAATTCACAAACTGGCCGAGTAATAAAGGACAACTATCGTCCAAAAATCTGTTGAGGGAAGGCAACGAGGCGGACTTGAAAGCGAGGCAGAATAGCAGGAAACAGATTTCAAGAGGTACTTTGGAATCGCCATTAAAGCACAGGAAGAGGGGCACAACTTCGACAATGATGCACTTGGCCAAAAAGGGCGTATACGCTTTCTCCTGAATATATTCAGGAGAAAACGCATACGCCCTTTTTGGCCAAGCAAGCAAGCGGGCAATGCAAATCTGCACTACAAAGAAGTATCACTTCCCACCGGTCAAAACGGACATCCACAAAATGTGTAAAAACCAGAAAGGTAAGACAGGACCTGGAGAACAGGGAGCCTTGTTATGCTGATGGGCGGGATGTAAATTGCCAACTGCCTCTCTGGAGGAGTGCATTGTGTTCCCTAAAACAAGTAAAGAACAGAGCTACAGAGCCAAGGGCACTTCCAGTCTAGGGAATATACCTTGGGAAAACTGAAAATCAATAAGACAGAGCCACCCCAAAACTTAGGGCTGCACTGCTTACAAGGACCTCAACTTGGATACACCTTAAGTATCCCAGGAAATATAAAAATGGTCCAAAAGATTGTGGTACTTACGTACGATGGAATATCCCTCAGCCATGAAATCAACGTCATAAGACCAGTAGCAGCAACATGGGTGGATTCAGGTATGATGATTCTAAGTGAAATAAGTCACACAGAAAAAGAAACTTATCATAAGATATCACTTAAGAAGATCCTGTAAACATGGCTACACTTGAACAGAGTTAGGAAAGAGAACAGTGTCTCATATTTAGAAAACACTCTTATGCCTGCTTAAGGGGGAAGGAGAGGTGGGGTGATGCATAAAACCAGAGTTTGATATAAGCACAGGTACCGTTCCAAAAACCAACTATGGAATAGACAAGACATACACCTTCCTCAGTGAAAGGGTCTCAAAACCCCATATTTCCCACAGAGGAATATATCTGACTAGTAAGAATCTTAAAACCTATGTATTGATATGTCTCTGTAAGGGAAACAAGTGTGTCTAGACTGGCATAAACATGGCAGCGAGAATCAGCTCAAACCCACTATAAAAAGGAATTTCAAAAACAAAACAAAAAAACTGGGAAATTCTTTACAATTCCTCCAGGGTCCCTGATGAAACCTGGAATGACCCTATCTACAACGACAGCTGGATGTGGCATAAGGAGGGACACTTGGGACTGAGACGATTGGTGAGATTGGGTGAGCAAATGCAGACCCTTTAAAGCAATAATGCATGGCACCCATTCCATGGTTCCCAACTCTCCAGGTTGAAGGGAATATTACTACAGTTATAACATGTACGGGAAACCTAGAGAACGGACCCACTGTGAATACGAAAGGTTTCTAAAACTCAACGAATAGTCCCTCTCCTGGTGCTCCGGTTTGACTTTCCATCTGCTTTACTATCAACCTCCCAACTTGGAGAGACATCCCCTTTAACCTCCTGGTTCGCACAGGTTGCCAATTTGGCAGAGGAGGAAAGGGAAGAGGGAGACCAATGAGAGAGTAGCTTTTAGGCATTTGGACTGGCACATATCACTCTAACTTCCCGGCAGGAAGAAGAATTAACCAAAGTCTCAGCCCCCCACTGGGAACCAGCATAGGTCCTGAACCGAAATGTTGGACTTGCGGTCAGCTCACCAAAAACGAGTTGAAAAATGGAGCTCAGGGGCACAGCAATTCACAAACTGGCCGAGTAATAAAGGACAACTATCGTCCAAAAATCTGTTGAGGGAAGGCAACGAGGCGGACTTGAAAGCGAGGCAGAATAGCAGGAAACAGATTTCAAGAGGTACGTTGGAATCGCCTTTAAAGCACAGGGAGAGGGGCACAACTTCGACAATGATGCACTTGGCCAAAAAGGGCGTATGCGTTTTCTCCTGAATATATTCAGGAGAAAACGCATACGCCCTTTTTGGCCAAGCAAGCAAGCGGGCAATGCAAATCTGCACTACAAAGAAGTATCACTTCCCACCGGTCAAAAGGGACATCCACAAAATGTGTAAAAACCAGAAAGGCAAGACAGGCCCTGGAGAACAGGGAGCCTTGTTATGCTGATGGGTGGGATGTAAATTGCCAACTGCCTCTCTGGAGGAGTACATTGTGTTCCCTAAAACAAGTAAACAACAGAGCTACAGAGCCAAGGGCACTTCCAGTCTAGGGAATATACCTTGGGAAAACTGAAAATCAATAAGACAGAGCCACCCCAAAACCTAGGGCTGCACTGCTTACAAGGACCTCAACTTGGGTACACCTTAAATATCCCAGGAAATATAAAAATGGTTCAAAAAATTGTGGTACTTACGTACGATGGAATATCCCTCAGCCATGAAATCAATGAATTAAGACCAGTAGCAGTAAAATGGGTGGATTCAGGTACGATGATTCTAAGTGAAATAAGTCACACAGAAAGAGAAACTTATAATAAGATATCACTTATGAAGATCCTGTAAACATGGCTACACTTGAACTGAGTTAGGAAAGAGAACAGTGTCTCACATTTAGAAAACACTCTTATGCCTGCTTAAGGGGGAAGGAGAGGTGGGGTGATGCATAAAACCAGAGTTTGATATAAGCATAGGTACCGTTCCAAAAACCAACTATGGAATAGACAAGACCTACACCTTCCTCAGTGAAAGGGACTCAAAACCCCATATTTCCCGGAGAGGAATATATCTGACTAGTAAGAATCTTAAAACCTATGTATTGATATGTCTCCGTAAGGGAATCAAGTGTGTCTAGACTGGCATAAACATGGAGCGAGAATCAGCTCAAACCCACTATAAAATGGAATTTCAAAAACAAAACAAAAAAACTGGGAAATTCTATACAATTCCTTCAGGGTCTCTGATGAAACCTGGAATGACCCTATCTACAACGACAGCTGGATGTGGCATAAGTCTGGACACTTGGGACTGAGAGGATTGGTGAGATTGGGTGAGCAAATGCAGACCCTTTAAAGCAATAATGCATGGCACCCATACCATGGGTCACAACTCTCCTGGTTGAAGGGAATATTACTACAGCTATAACATGTTCGGGAAACCTAGAGAACGGACACACTGTGAATACGAAAGGTTTCTAAACCTCAATGAATAGTCCCTCTCCTGGTGCTGCAGTTTGACTTTCCATCTGCTTTACTATCAACCTCCCAACTTGGACAGACAGCCCCTTTAACCTCCTGGTTCGCACAGGTTGCCAATTTGGCAGAGGATGAAAGGGAAGAGGGAGAACCAATGAGAGAGTAGCTGTTAGGCATTTGAACGGCACATATCACTGTAATTTCCAGGCAGGAAGAGGAATTAACCAAAGTCTCAGCCACCAACCGGCAACCAGTATAGGTCCTGAACCAAAATTTTGGACTTGCGGTCAGCTCACCAAAAACGAGTTGAAAAATGGAGCTCAGGGGCACAGCAATTCACAAACTGGCCGAGTAATAAAGGACAACTATCGTCCAAAAATCTGTTGAGGGAAGGCATCGAGGCAGATTTGAAAGCGAGGCAGAATAGCAGGAAACAGATTTCAAGAGGTACATTGGAATCGCCTTTAAAGCACAGGAAGAGGCGCACAACTTCGACAATGATGCACTTGGCCAAAAAGGGCGTATGCGTTTTCACCTGAATATATTCAGGAGAAAACGCATACGCCCTTTTTGGCCAAGCAAGCAAGCGGGCAATGCAAATCTGCACTACAAAGAAGTATCTCTTCCCACCGGTCAAAAGGGACATCCAAAAAAATGTGTAAAAACCAGAAAGGCAAGACAGGCCCTGGAGAACAGGGAGCCCTGTTATGCTGATGGGCGGGATGTAAATTGCCAACTGCCTCTCTGGATGAGTGCATTGTGTTCCCTAAAACAAGTAAACAACAGAGCTACAGAGCCAAGGGCACTTCCAGTCTAGGGAATATTCCTTGGGAAAACTGAAAATGAATAAGACAGAACCACCCCAAAATTTAGGGCTGCACTGCTTACAAGGACCTCAACTTGGGTACACCTTTAATATCCCAGGAAATATAAAAATGGTTCAAAAAATTGTGGTACTTACGTACGATGGAATATCCCTCAGCCATGAAATCAATGTCATAAGACCAGTAGCAGCAAAATGGGTGGATTCAGGTACGATGATTCTAAGTGAAATAAGTCACACAGAAAAAGAAACTTATCATAAGATATCACTTATGAAGATCCTGTAAACATGGCTACACTTGAACTGAGTTAGGAAAGAGAACAGTGTCTCACATTTAGAAAACACTCTTATGCCTGCTTAAGGGGGAAGGAGAGGTGGGGTGATGCATAAAACCAGAGTTTGATATAAGCACAGGTACCGTTCCAAAAACCAACTATGGAATAGACAAGACATACACCTTCCTCAGTGAAAGGGACTCAAAACCCCATATTTCCCGCAGAGGAATATATCTGACTAGTAAGAATCTTAAAACCTATGTATTGATATGTCTCCTTCAGGGAATCAAGTGTGTCTAGACTGGCATAAACATGGCAGCGAGAATCAGCTCCAACCCACTCTAAAAAGGAATTTCAAAAACAAAACAAAAACACTGGGAAATTCTTTAGAATTCTTCAGGTCTCTGATGAAACCTGGAATGACCCTATCTACAACGACAGCTGGATGTGGCATAAGGCTGGACACTTGGGACTGACAGGATTGGTGAGATTGGGTGAGCAAATGCAGACCCTTTAAGCAATAATGCATGGCACACGTTCCATGGGTCCCAACTCTACAGGTTGAAGGGAATATTACTACAGTTATAACATGTACGGGAAACCTAGAGAACGGACACACTGTGAATACGAAAGGTTTCTAAACCTCAACGAATAGTCCCTCTCCTGGTGCTCCGGTTTGACTTTCCATCTGCTTTACTATCAACCTCCCAACATGGAGAGACAGCCCCTTTAACCTCCTGGTTCGCACACGTTGCCAATTTGGCAGAGGATGAAAAGGAAGAGGGAGAACCAATGAGAGAGTAGCTGTTAGGCATTTGGACGGGCACATATCACTGTAATTTCCTGGCAGGAAGAAGAATTAGCCAAAGTCTCAGCCACCCACCGGGAACCAGTATAAGTCCTGAACCAAAATTTTGGACTTGCGGTCAGCTCACCTAAAACGAGTTGAAAAATGGAGCTCAGGGGAACAGCAATTCAAAAACTGGCCGAGGAATAAAGGACAACTATCGTCCAAAAATCTGTTGAGGGAAGGCAACGAGGAGGACTTGAACGCGAGGCAGAATAGCAGGAAACAGATTTCAAGAGGTACGTTGTAATCGCCTTTAAAGCACAGGAAGAGGGGCACAACTTCGACAATGATGCACTTGGCCAAAAAGGGCGTATGCGTTTTCTCCTGAATATATTCAGGAGAAAACGCATACGCCCTTTTTGGCCAAGCAAGCAAGCGGGCAATGCAAATCTGCACTACAAAGAAGTATCTCCTCCCACTGGTCAAAAGGGACATCCACAAAATGTGTAAAAACCAGAAAGGCAAGACAGGCCCTGGAGAACAGGGAGCCTTTTTATGCTGATGGGCGGGATGTAAATTGTCAACTGCCTCTCTGAAGGAGTGCATTGTGTTCCCTAAAACAAGTAAACAACAGAGCTACAGAGCCAAGGGCACTTCCAGTCTAGGGAATATACCTTGGGAAAACAGAAAATCAATAAGACAGAGCCACCCCAAAATTTAGGGCTGCACTGCTTACAAGGACCTCTACTTGGGTACACCTTAAATATCCCAGGAAATATAAAAATGGTTCAAAAAATTGTGGTACTTATGTATGATGGAATATCCCTCAGCCATGAAATCAATGTCATAAGACCAGTAGCATCAAAAAGGGTGGATTCAGGTACGATGATTCTAAGTGAAATAAGTCACACAGAAAAATAAACTTATCATAAGATATCACTTATGAAGATCCTGTAAACATGGCTACACTTGAACTGAGTTAGGAAAGAGAACAGTGTTTCACATTTAGAAAACACTCTTATGCCTGCTTAAGGGGGAAGGAGAGGTGGGGTGATGCATAAAACCAGAGTTTGATATAAGCACAGGTACCGTTCCATAAATCAACTATGGAATAGACAAGACCTACACCTTCCTCAGTGAAAGGGACTCAAAACCCCATATTTCCCGCAGAGGAATATATCTGACTAGCAAGAATCTTAAAACCTATGTATTGATATGTTTCCGTAAGGGAATCAAGTGTGTCTAGACTGGCATTGACATGGCAGCGAGAATCAGCTCAAACCCACTATAAAAAGGAATTTCAAAAACAAAACAAAACAACTGGGAAATTCTTTACAATTCCTTCAGGGTCTCTGATGAAACCTGGAACGACTCTATCTACAACGACAGCTGGATGTGGCATAAGGAGGGACACTTGGGACTGAGATGATTGGTGAGATTGGGTGAGCAAATGCAGACCCTTTAAAGCACAAATGCCTGGCACCCATTCCATGGGCCCCAACTCTCCAGGTTGAAGGGAATATTACTACAGCTATAACATGTACGCGAAACCTAGAGAACGGACACACGCTGAATACAAAAGGTTTCTAAAACTCAACGAATAGTCCCTCTCCTGGTGCTCCGGTTTGACTTTCCATCTGGTTTACTATCAACCTCCCAACTTGGAGAGACAGCCCCTTTAACCTCCTGGTTTGCACAGGTTGCCAATTTGGCAGAGGATGAAAGGGAAGAGGGAGAACCAATGAGAGAGTAGCTGTTAGGCATTTGGACGGGCACATATCACTCTAACTTCCCGGCAGGAAGAAGAATTAACCAAAGTCTCAGCCCCCCACCGGGAACCAGCATAGGTCCTGAACCAAAACTTTGGACTTGGGGTCAGCTCACCAAAATCGAGTTGAAAAATGGAGCTCAGGGGCACAGCAATTCACAAACTGGCCGAGTAATAAAGGACAACTATCGTCCAAAAATCTGTTGAGGGAAGGCAACGAGGCGGACTTGAAAGCGAGGCAGAAGAGCAGGAAACAGATTTCAAGAGGTACGTTGGAATCGCCTTTAAAGCACAGGAAGAGGGGCACAACTTCGACAATGATGCACTTGGCCAAAAAGGGCGTATGCGTTTTCTCCTGAATATATTCAGGAGAAAACGCATACGCCCTTTTTGGCCAAGCAAGCAAGCGGGCAATGCAAATCTGCACTACAAAGAAGTATCATTTCCCACCGGTCAAAAGGGACATCCACAAAGTGTGTAAAAACCTGAAAGAGAAGACAGGCACCGGAGAACAGGGAGCCTTGTTATGCTGTTGGGCGGGATGTAAATTGCCAACTGCCTCTCTGGAGGAGTGCATTGTGTTCCCTAAAACAAGTAAACAACAGAGCTACAGAGCCAAGGGCACTTCCAGTCTAGGGAATATACCTTGGGAAAACTGAAAATCAATAAGACAGAGCCACCCGAAAATTTAGGGCTGCACTGCTTACAAGGACCTCAACTTGGGTACACCTTAAATATCCCAGAAAATATAAAAATGGTTCAAAAAATTGTGGTACTTACGTACGATGGAATATCCCTCAGCCATGAAATCAATGTCATAAGAGCAGTAGCAGCAAAATGGGTGGATTCAGGTACGATGATTCTAAGTGAAATAAGTCACAGAGAAAAAGAAACTTATCATAAGATATCCCTTATGAAGATCCTGTAAACATGGCTACACTTGAACTGAGTTAGGAAAGAGAACAGTGTCTCACATTTAGAAAACACTCTTATGCCTGCTTAAGGGAAAGGAGAGGTGGGGTGATGCATAAAACCAGAGTTTGATATGAGCACAGGTACCGATCCAAAAACCAACTATGGAATAGACAAGACGTACAGCTTCCTCAGTGAAAGGGTCTCAAAACCCCATATTTCCTGCAGAGGAATATATCTGACTAGTAAGCATCTTAAAACCTATGTATTGATATGTCTCCGTAAGGGAATCAAGTGTGTCTAGACTGGCATAAACATGGCAGCGACAATCAGCTCAAACCCACTATAAAAAGGAATTTCAAAAACAAAACAAAAAAACTGGGAAATTCTTTACAATTCCTTCAGGGTCTCTGATGAAACCTGGAATGACCCTATCTACAATGACAGCTGGATGTGGCATAAGGCTGGACACTTGGGACTGAGAGGATTGGTGAGATTGGGTGAGCAAATGCAGACCCTTTAAAGCACAAATGCGTGGCACCCATTCCATGGGTCCCAACTCTCCAGGTTGAAGGGAATATTACTACAGCTATAACATGTACGGAAACCTAGAGAACGGACCCACAGTGAATACGAAAGGTTTCAAAAACTCAACGAATAGTCCCTCTCCTGTTGCTCCGGTTTGACTTTCCATCTGCTTTACTATCAATCTCCCAACTTGGAGAGACAGCCCCTTTAACCTCCTGGTTCGCACAGGTTTCCAATTTGCAGAGGATGAAAGGGAAGAAGGAGAACCAATGAGAGAGTAGCTGTTAGGCATTTGGACGGTCACATATCTCTCTTACTTCCCAGCAGGAAGAAGAATTAACCGAAGTGTCAGCCCCCCACCTGGAACCAGCATAAATCCTGAACCAAAATTTTGGACTTGCGGTCAGCTCACCAAAAACGAGTTGAATAATGGAGCTCAAGGCCAGAGCAATTCACAAACTGGCAGAGTAATAAAGGACAACTATCGTCCAAATATCTGTTGAGGGAAGGCAACGAGGCGGACTTGAAAGCGAGGCAGAATAGCAGGAAACAGATTTCAAGAGGTACGTTGGAATCGCCTTTAAAGCACAGGAAGAGGGGACAACTTCGACAATGATGCACTTGGCCAAAAAGGGCGTATGCGTTTTCTCCTGAATATATTCAGGAGAAAACGCATACGCCCTTTTTGGCCAAGCAAGCAAGCGGGCAATGCAAATCTGCACTACAAAGAAGTATCACTTCCCACCGGTCAAAAGGGACATCCACAAAATGTGTAAAAACCAGAAAGGCAAGACAGGTCATGGAGAACAAGGAGCCTTGTTATGCTGGTGGGCGGGATGTAAATTGCCAACTGCCTCTCTGGAGGAGTACATTGTGTTCCCTAAAACAAGTAAACAACAGAGCTACAGAGCCAAGGGCACTTCCAGTCTAGGGAATATACCTTGGGAAAACTGAAAATCAATAAGACAGAGCCACCCCAAAATTTAGGGCTGCACTGCTTACAAGGACCTCAACTTGGGTACACCTTAAATATCCCAGGAAATATAAAAATGGTTCAAAAAATTGTGGTACTTACGTACGATGGAATATCCCTCAGCCATGAAATCAATGTCATAAGACCAGTAGCAGCAAAATGTGTGGATTCAGGTACGATGATTCTAAGTGAAATAAGTATCAGAGAAAAAGAAACTTATCATAAGATATCACTTATGAAGATCCTGTAAACATGGCTACACTTGAACTGAGTTAGGAAAGAGAACAGTGTCTCACATGTAGAAAAAACTCTTATGCCTGCTTAAGGGAAAGGAGAGGTGGGGTGATGCATAAAACCAGAGTTTGATATAAGCACAGGTACCGTTCCAAAAACCAACTATGGAATAGACAAGACCTACACCTTCCTCAGTGAAAGGGACTCAAAACCCCATATTTCCCGCAGAGGAATATATCTGACTAGTAAGAATCTTAAAACCTATGTATTGATATGTCTCCGTAAGGGAATCAAGTGTGTCTAGACTGGCATAAACATGGCAGCGAGAATGAGCTCAAACCCACTATAAAAAGGAATTACAAAAACAAAACAAAAAAACTGGGAAATTCTTTACAATTCCTTCAGGGAATCTCATGAAACCTGGAATGACCATATCTACAACGACAGCTGGATGTGGCATAAGGCTGGACACTTGGGACTGAGAAGATTGGTGAGATTGGGTGAGCAAATGCAGTCCCTTTAAAGCACAAATGCCTGGCACCCATTCCATGGGTCCCAACTCTCCAGGTTGAAAGGAATATTACTACAGCTATAACATGTACAGGAAACCTAGAGAACGGACACACTGTGAATACGAAAGGTTTCTAAAACTCAACGAATAGTCCAACTCCTGGTGCTCCGGTTTGACTTTCCATCTGCTTTACTATCAATCTCCCAGCTTGTAGAGACAGCCCCTTTAACCTCCTTGTTTGCACAGGATTCCAATTTGGCAGAGGATGAAAGGGAAGAGGGAGAACCAATGAGAGAGTAGCTGTTAGGCATTTGGACGGGCACGTATCAATCTAATTTCCCGGCAAGAATAAGAATTAACAAAAGTCTCAGCCCCCCACCGGGAACCAGCATAGGTCCTGAACCAAAATTTTGGACTTGCGGTCAGCTCACCAAAAACGAGTTGAAAAATGGAGCTCAGGGGCACAGCATTTCACAAACTGGTGGAGTAATAAAGGACAACTATCGTCCAAAAATCTGTTGAGGGAAGGCAACGAGGCGGACTTGAAAGCGAGGCAGAATAGCAGGAAACAGATTTCAAGAGGTACGTTGGAATCACCTTTAAAACACAGGAAGAGGGGCACAACTTCGACAATGATGCACTTGGCCAAAAAGGGCGTATGCGTTTTCTCCTGAATATATTCAGGAGAAAACGCATACGCCCTTTTTGGCTAAGCAAGAAAGCGGGCAATGCAAATCTGCACTACAAAGAAGTATCACTTTCCACCGGTCAAAAGGGACATCCACAAAATGTGTAAAAACCAGAAAGGCCAGACAGGCCCTTCAGAACAGGGAGCCTTGTTATGCTGATGGGCGGGATGTAAATTGTCAACTGCCTCTCTGAAGGAGTGCATTGCGTTTCCTAAAACAAGTAAACAACAGAGCAACAGAGCCAAGGGCACTTCCAGTCTAGGGAATATACCTTGGGAAAACTGAAAATCAATAAGACAGAGCCACCCCAAAATTTAGGGCTGCACTGCTTTCAAGGACCTCAACTTGGGTACACCTTAAATATCCCAGGAAATATAAAAATGGTTCAAAAAATTGTGGTACTTACGTACGATGGAATATCCCTCAGCCATGAAATCAATGTCATAAGACCAGTAGCAGCAAAATGGGTGGATTCAGGTACGATGATTCTAAGTGAAATAAGTCACACAGAAAAAGAAACTTATCATAAGATATCACTTATGAAGATCCTGTAAACATGGCTACACTTGAACTGAGTTAGGAAAGAGAACAGAGTCTCACATTTAGAAAACACTCTTATGCCTGCTTAAGGGGGAAGGAGAGGTGGGGTGATGCATAAAACCAGAGTTTGATATAAGCACAGGTACCGTTCCAAAAACCAACTATGGAATAGACAAGACCTCCACCTTCCTCAGTGAAAGGGACTCAAAACCCCATATTTCCCACAGAGGAATATATCTGACTAGTAAGAATCTTAAACCCTATGTATAGATATGTCTCCATAAGGGAATCAAGTGTGTCTAGACTAGCATAAACATGGCAGCGAGAATCAGCTCAAACCGACTATAAAAAGGAATTTCAAAAACAAAACAAAAAAACTGGGAAATTCTTTACAATTCCTTCAGGGTCTCTGATGAACCCTGGAATGACCTTATGTACAACGACAGCTGTATGAGGCATAAGGCTGGACACTTGGGACTGAGAGGATTGGTGAGATTGTGTGAGCAAATGAAGACCCTTTAAATCAAATGCCTGGCACCCATTCCATGGGTCTCAACTCTCCAGGTTAAAGGGAATATTACTACAGCTATAACATGTACGGGAAACCTAGAGAACGGACACACTGTGAATACGAAAGGTTTGTAAAACTCAACGAATAGTCCCTCTCCTGGTGCTCCGGTTTGACTTTCCATCTGCTTTACTATCAACCTCCCAACTTGGAGAGACAGCCCCTTTAACCTCCTGGTTCGCACAGGTTGCCAATTTGGCAGATGTTGAAAGGGAAGAGGGAGAACCAATGAGAGATTAGCTTTTAGGCATTTGGACGGGCATATATCACTGTAATTTCCCGGCAGGAAGAAGAATTATCCAAAGTCTCAGCCACCCACCGTGAACCAGTATAGGTCCTGAACCAAAATTCTGTACTTGCGGTGAGCTCACAAAAAAAGAGTTGAATAATGGAGCTCAGGGGCACAGCAATTCACAAACTGGCCGAGTAATAAAGGACAACTATCGTCCAAAAATCTGTTGAGGGAAGGCAACGAGGCGGACTTGAAAGCGAGGCAGAATAGCAGGAAACAGATTTCAAGAGGTACGTTGGAATCGCCTTTAAAGCACAGGAAGAGGGGCACAACTTCGACAATGATGCACTTGGCCATAAAGTGCATATGCGTTTTCTCCTGAATATATTCAGGAGAAAACGCATACGCCCTTTTTGGCCAAGCAAGCAAGCGGGCAATGCAAATCTGCACTACAAAGAAGTATCACTTCCCACCGGTCAAAAGGGACATCCACAAAATGTGTAAAAACCAGAAAGGCAAGACAGGCCCTGGAGAACAGGGAGCCTTGTTATGCTGATGGGTGGGATGTAAATTGCCAACTGCCTCTCTGAAGGAGTGCATTGTGTTCCCTAAAACAAGTAAACAACATTGCTACAGAGCCAAGGGCACTTCCAGTCTAGGGAATATACCTTGGGAAAACTGAAAATCAATAAGACAGAGCCACCCCAAAATTTAGGGCTGCACTGCTTACAAGGACCTCAACTTGGATACACCTTAAGTATCCCAGGAAATATAAAAATGGTTCCAAAAATTGTGGTACTTACGTACGATGGAATATCCCTCAGCCATGAAATCAATGTCATAAGACCAGTAGCAGCAAAATGGGTGGATTCAGGTACGATGATTCTAAGTGAAATAAGTCACACAGAAAAAGAAACTTATCATAAGATATCACTTATGAAGATCCTGTAAACATGGCTACACTTGAACTGAGTTAGGAAAGAGAACAGTGTCTCACATTTAGAAAACACTCTTATGCCTGCTTAAGGGGGAAGGAGAGGTGGGGTGATGCATAAAACCAGAGTTTGATATAAGCACAGGTACCGTTCCAAAAACCAACTATGGAATAGACAAGACCTACACCTTCCTCAGTGAAAGGGACTCAAAACCCCATATTTCCCGCAGAGGAATATATCAGACTAATAAGAATCTTAAAACCTATGTATTGATATATCTCCATAAGGGAATTAAGTGTGTCTAGACTGGCATAAACATGGCAGCGAGAATCAGCTCAAACCCACTATAAAAAGGAATTTCAAAAAACAAAACAAAAAAACTGGGAAATTCTTTACAATTCCTTCAGGGTCTCTGATGAAACCTGGAATGACCCTATCTACAACGACAGCTGGATGTGGCATAAGGCTGGACACTTGGGACTGAGACGATTGGTGAGATTGGGTGAACAAATGCAGACCCTTTAAAGCAATAATGCATGGCACCTATTCCATGGGTCCCAACTCTCCAGGTTGAAGGGAATATTACTACAGTTATAACATGTACGGGAAACCTAGAGAACGGACACACTGTGAATACGAAAGGTTTCTAAAACTCAACGAATAGTCCCTCTCCTGGTGCTCCGGTTTGACTTTCCATCTGCTTTACTATCAATCTCCCAACTTGGAGAGACAGCCCCTTTAACCTCCTGGTTCGCACAGGTTTCCAAATTGGCAGAGGATGAAAGGGAAGAGGGAGAACCAATGAGAGAGTAGCTGTTAGGCATTTGAACGGGCACATATCACTCTAACTTCCCGGCAGGAAGAAGAATTAACCAAAGTCTCAGCCCACCACCGGGAACCAGCATAGGTCCAGAACCAAAATTCTGGACTTGCGGTCAGCTCACAAAAAACGAGTTGAAAAATGGAGCTCAGTGTCACAGCAATTCACAAACTGGCCGAGTAATAAAGGACAACTATCGTCCAAAAATCTGTTGAGGGAAGGCAGCAAGGCGGACTTGAAAGCGAGGCAGAATAGCAGGAAACAGATTTCAAGAGGTACGTTGGAATCGCCTTTAAAGCACAGGAAGAGGGGCACAACTTCGACAATGATGCACTTGGCCAAAAAGGGCGTATGCGTTTACTCCTGAATATATTCAGGAGAAAACGCATACGCCCTTTTTGGCCAAGCAAGCAAGCGGGCAATGCAAATCTGCACTACAAAGAAGTATCACTTCCCACCGGTCAAAAGGGACATCCACAAAATGTGTAAAAACCAGAAAGGCAAGACAGGCCCTGGAGAACAGGGAGCCTTGTTATGCTGATGGGCGGGATGTAAATTGCCAACTGCCTCTCTGGAGGAGTGCATTGTGTTCCCTAAAACAAGTAAACAACAGAGCTACAGAGCCAAGGGCACTTCCAGTCTAGGGAATATACCTTGGGAAAACTGAAAATCAATAAGACAGAGCCACCCCAAAATTTAGGGCTGCACTGCTTACAAGGACCTCAACTTGGATACACCTTAAGTATCCCAGGAAATATAAAAATGGTTCAAAAAATTGTGGTACTTACGTACGATGGAATATCCCTCAGCCATGAAATCAATGTCATAAGACCAGTAGCAGCAAAATGGGTGGATTCAGGTACGATGATTCTAAGTGAAATAAGTCACAGAGAAAAAGAAACTTATCATAAGATATCACTTATGAAGATCCTATAAACATGGTTACACTTGAACTGAGTTAGGAAAGAGAACAGTGTCTCACATTTAGAAAACACTCTTATGCCTGCTTAAGGGGGAAGGAGAGGTGGGGTGATGCATAAAACCAGAGTTTGATATAAGCACAGGTACCGTTCCAAAAACCAACTATGGAATAGACAAGACCTACACCTTCCTCAGTGAAAGGGACTCAAAACCCCATATTTCCCGCAGAGGAATATATCAGACTAGTAAGAATCTTAAAACCTATGTATTGATATATCTCCATAAGGGAATTAAGTGTGTCTAGACTGGCATAAACATGGCAGTGAGAATCAGCTCAAACCCACTATAAAAAGGAATTTCAAAAACAAAACAAAAAAAACTGGGAAATTCTTTACAATTCCTTCAGGGTCTCTGATGAAACCTGGAATGACCCTATCTACAACGACAGCTGGATGTGGCATAAGGCTGGACACTTGGGACTGAGACGATTGGTGAGATTGGGTGAACAAATGCAGACCCTTTAAAGCAATAATGCATGGCACCTATTCCATGGGTCCCAACTCTCCAGGTTGAAGGGAATATTACTACAGTTATAACATGTACGGGAAACCTAGAGAACGGACACACTGTGAATACGAAATGTTTCTAAAACTCAACGAATAGTCCCTCTCCTGGTGCTCCGGTTTGACTTTCCATCTGCTTTACTATCAATCTCCCAACTTGGAGAGACAGCCCCTTTAACCTCCTGGTTCGCACAGGTTTCCAAATTGGCAGAGGATGAAAGGGAAGAGGGAGAACCAATGAGATAGTAGCTGTTAGGCATTTGAATGGGCATATATCACTCTAACTTCCCGGCAGGAAGAAGAATTAACCAAAGTCTCAGCCCACCACCGGGAACCAGCATAGGTCCAGAACCAAAATTCTGGACTTGCGGTCAGCTCACAAAAAACGAGTTGAAAAATGGAGCTCAGTCTCACAGCAATTCACAAACTGGCCGAGTAATAAAGGACAACTATCGTCCAAAAATCTGTTGAGGGAAGGCAGCGAGGCGGACTTGAAAGCGAGGCAGAATATCAGGAAACAGATTTCAAGAGGTACGTTGGAATCGCTTTTAAAGCACAGGAAGAGGGGCACAACTTTGACAATGATGCACATGGCCAAAAAGGGCGTATGCGTTTTCTCCTGAATATATTCAGGAGAAAACGCATACGCCCTTTTTGGCCAAGCAAGCAAGCGGGCAATGCAAATCTGCACTACAAAGAAGTATCACTTCCCACCGGTCAAAAGGGACATTCACAAAATGTGTAAAAACCAGAAAGGCAAGACAGGCCCTGGAGAACAGGGAGCCTTGTTATGCTGATGGGCAGGATGTAAATTGGCAACTGCCTCTCTGGAGGAGTACACTGTGTTCCCTAAAACAAGTAAAGAACTGAGCTACAGAGCCAAGGGCACTTCCAGTCTAGGGAATATACCTTGGGAAAACTGAAAATCAATAAGACAGAGCCACCCCAAAATTTAGGGCTGCACTGCTTACAAGGACCTCAACTTGGGTACACCTTAAATATCCCAGGAAATATAAAAATGGTTCAAAAAATTGTGGTACTTACGTACGATGGAATATCCCTCAGCCATGAAATCAATGTCATAAGACCAGTAGCAGCAAAATGCGTGGATTCAGGTAGGATGATTTTAAGTGAAATAAGTCACAGAGAAAAAGAAACTTATCATAAGATATCACTTATGAAGATCCTGTAAACATGGCTACACTTGAACTGAGTTAGGAAACAGAGCAGTGTCTCACATTTAGAAAACACTCTTATGCCTGCTTAAGGGGGAAGGAGAGGTTGGGTGATGCATAAAACCAGAGTTTGGTATAAGCACAGGTACCATTCCAAAAACCAACTATGGAATAGACAAGATCTAAACCTTCCTCAGTGAAAGGGACTCAAAACCCCATAGTTCCCGCAGAGGAATATATCTGACTAATAAGAATCTTAAAACCTATGTATTGATATGTCTCCATAAGGGAAACAAGTGTGTCTAGACTGGCATAAACATGGCAGCGAGAATCAGCTCAAACCCACTATAAAAAGGAATTTCAAAAACAAAACAAAAAAACTGTGAAATTCTTTACAATTCCTTCAGGGTCTCTGATGAAACCTGGAATGACCCTATCTACAACGACAGCTGGATGTGGCATAAGGCTGGACACTTGGGTCTTAGAGGATTGGTGAGATTGGGTGAGAAAATGCAGACCCTTTAAATCACAAATGCCTGGCACACATTCCATGTGTCCCAACTCTCCAGGTTGAAGGGAATATTACTTCAGCTATAACATGTACAGGAAACCTAGAGAACAGACACACTGTGAATATGAAAGGTTTCTAAAACTCAACGAATAGTCCCTCTCCTGGTGCGCCGGTTTGACTTGCCATCTTCTTTACTATCAACACCCTAAGTTGGAGAGACAGCCCCTTTAACCTCCTGGTTCGCACAGGTGGCCAATATGGCAGAGAATGAGAGTGAAGAGGGAGAACCAATGAGAGAATAGCTGTTAGGCATTTGGACGGGCACATATCACTCTAATTTCCCGGCAGGAAGAAGAATTAACCAAAGTCTCAGCCACCCACCGGGAACCAGCATAGGTCCTGAACCAAAATTTTGGACATGCAGTCAGCTCACAAAAAACGAGTTGTAAAATGGAGCTCAGGGGCACAGCAATTCACAAACAGGCCGAGTAATAAAGGACAACTATCGTCCAAAAATCTCTTGAGGGAAGGCAACGAGGCAGACTTGAAAGCGAGGCAGAATAGCAGGAAACAGATTTCAAGAGGTACGTTGGAATCGCCTTTAAAGCACAGGAAGAGGGGCACAACTTCGACAATGATGCACATGGCCAAAAAGGGCGTATGCGTTTTCTCCTGAATATATACAGGAGAAAACGCATACGCCCTTTTTGGCCAAGCAAGCAAGCGGGCAATGCAAATCTGCACTACAAAGAAGTATCACTTCCCACCGGTCAAAAGGGACATCCACAAAATGTGTAAAAACCAGGAAGGAAAGACAGGCCCTGGAGAACAGGGAGCCTTCTTATGCTGATGGGCGGGATGTAAATTGCCAACTGCCTCTCTGGAGGAGTGCATTGTGTTCCCTAAAACAAGCAAACAACAGAGCTACAGAGCCAAGGGCACTTCCAGTCTAGGGAATATACCTTGGGAAAACTGAAAATCAATAAGACAGAGCCACCCCAAAATTTAGGGCTGCACTGCTTACAAGGACCTCAACTTGGGTACACCTTAAATATCCCAGGAAATATAAAAATGGTTCAAAAAATTGTGGTACTTACGTACGATGGAATATCCCTCAGCCATGAAATCAATGTCATAAGACCAGTAGCAGCAAAATGGGTGGATTCAGGTATGATGATTCTAAGTGAAATAAGTCACAGAGAAAAAGAAACTTATCATAAGATATCACTTATGAAGATCCTGTAAACATGGCTACACTTGAACTGAGTTTGGAAAGAGAAGAGTCTCACATTTAGAAAACACTCTTATGCCTGCTTAAGGGCGAAGGAGAGGTGGGGTGATGCATAAAACCAGAGTTTGATATAAGCACAGGTACCGTTCCAAAAACCAACTATGGAATAGACAAGACCTACACCTCCCTCAGCGAAAGGGACTCAAAACCCCATATTTCCCGCAGAGGAATATATCTGACCAGTAAGAATCTTAAAACCTATGTATTGATATGTCTCCATAAGGGAATCAAGTGTGTCTAGACTGGCATAAACATGGCAGCGAGAATCAGCTCAAACCCACTATAAAAAGGAATTTCAAAAACAAAACAAAAAAACTGTGAAATTTTTACAATTCCTTCAGGGTCACTGATGAAACCTGGAATGACCCTATGTACAACGACAGCTGGATGAGGCATAAGGCTGGACACTTGGGACTGAGAGGATTGGTGAGATTGGGTGAGCAAATGCAGACCCTTTAAAGCACAAAAGCCTGGCACGCATTCCATGGGTCCCAACTCTCCAGGTTAAAGGGAATATTACTACAGCTATAACATGTACGGGAAACCTAGAGAATGGACACACTTTGAATATGAAAGGTTTATAAAACTCAACGAATAGTCCCTCTCCTGGTGCTCCGGTTTGACTTTCCATCTGCTTTACTATCAACCTCCCAACTTGGAGAGACAGCCCCTTTAACCTCCTGGTTCGCACAGGTTGCCAATTTGGCAGAGGATGAAAGGGAAGAGGGAGAACCAATGAGAGAGTAGCTGTTAGGCATTTGTACGGGCACATATCACTCTAATTTCCCGGCAGGAAGAAGAATTAACCAAAGTCTCAGCCACCCCCAGGGAACCAGTATAGGTCCTGAACCAAAATTTTGGACTTGCGGTCAGCTCACAGAAAAGGAGTTGAAAAATGGAGCTCAGGGGCACAGCAATTCACAAACTGGCCGAGTAATAAAGGACAACTATCGTCCAAAAATCTGTTGAGGGAAGGCAAAGAGGCGGACCTGAAAGCGAGGCAGAATTGCAGGAAAAAGATTTCAAGAGTTACGTTGGAATCACCTTTAAAGCACAGGAAGAGGGGCACAACTTCGACAATGACGCACTTGCCCAAAAAGGGCGTATGCGTTTTCTCCTGAATATATTCACGAGAAAACGCATACACCCTGTTTGGCCAAGCAAGCAAGCGGGCAATGCAAATCTGCACTACAAAGAAGTATCACTTCCCACCGGTCAAAAGGGACATCCACAAAATGTGTAAAAACCAGAAAGGCTAGACAGGCCCTGGAGAACAGGGAGCCTTGTTATGCTGATGGGTGGGATGTAAATTGCCAAATGCCTCTCTGGAGGAGTGCATTGTGTTCCCTAAAACAAGTAAACAACAGAGCTACAGAGCCAAGGGCACTTCCAGTCTAGGGAATATACCTTGGGAAAACTGAAAATCAATAAGACAGAGCCACCCCAAAATTTAGGGCTGCACTGCTTACAAGGACCTCAACTTGGGTACACCTTAAATATCCCAGGAAATATAAAAATGGTTCAAAAAATTGTGGTACTTACGTACGATGGAATATCCCTCAGCCATGAAATCAATGTCATAAGACCAGTAACAGCAAAATGGGTGGATTCAGGTACGATGATTCTAAGTGAAATAAGTCAACAGAAAAAGAAACTTATCATAAGATATCACTTATGAAGATCCTGTAAACATGGCTACACTTGAACTGATTTAGGAAAGAGAACAGTGTCCCACATTTAGAAAACACTCTTATGCCTGCTTAAGGGGGAAGGAGAGGTGGGGTGATGCATAAAACCAGAGTTTGACATAAGCACAGGTACCGTTCCAGAAACCAACTATGGAATAGACAAGACCTACACCTTCCTCAGTGAAAGGGACTCAAAACCCCATATTTCCCACAGAGGAATATATCTGACTAGTTACAATCTTAAAACCTATGTATTGATATGTATCCATAAGGGAATCAAGTGTGTCTAGACTGGCATAAACATGGCAGCGAGAATCAGCTCAAACCCACTATAAAAAGGAATTTCAAAAACAAAACAAAAAAACTGGGAAATTCTTTACAATTCCTTCACGGTCTCTGATGAAACCTGGAATGAACCAATCTACAATGACAGCTGGATGTGGAATAAGGCTGGACACTTGGGACTGAGAGGATTGGTGAGATTGGGTGAGCAAATGCTGACCCTTTAAAGCACAAATGCCTGGCACCCATTCCATGGGTCCCAACTCTCCAGGTTGAAGGGAATATTACTCCAGATGTAACATGTACAATAAACCTAGAGAACGGACACACTGTGAATTCGAAAGGTTTCTAAAACTCAAAGAATTGTCCGTGTCCTGGTGCTCCGGTTTGGCTTTCCATCTGCTTTACTATCAACCTCCCAACTTGGAGAGACAGCCCCTTTAACCTCCTGGTTCGCACAGGTTGCCAATTTGGCAGAGGATGAAAGGGAAGAGGGAGAACCAATGAGAGAGTAGCTGTTAGGCATTTGGATGGGCACATATCACTCTAACTTCCCGGCAGGAAGAAGAATTAACCAAAGTCTCAGCAACCCACCGGGAACCAGCATAGTTCCTGAACCAAAATGTTGGACTTGCGGTCAGCTCACCAAAAACGAGTTGAAAAATGGAGCTCAGGGGCACAGCAATTCACAAACTGGCCGAGTAATAAAGGACAACTATCATCCAAAAATCTGTTGAGGGAAGGCAACGATGCGGACTTGAAAGCGAGGCCGAATAGCAGGAAACAGATTTCAAGAGATACATTGGAATCGCCTTTAAAGCACAGGAAGAGGGGCACAACTTCGACAATGATGCACTTGGCCAAAAAGGGCGTATGCGTTTTCTCCTGAATATATTCAGGAGAAAACGCATACGCCCTTTTTGGCCAAGCAAGCAAGCGGGCAATGCAAATCTGCACTACAAAGAAGTATCACTTCCCACCGGTCAAAAGGGACATCCACAAAATGTGTAAAAACCAGAAAGGCAAGACAGGCCCTGGAGAACAGGGAGCCTTGTTATGCTGATGGGCGGGATGTAAATTGCCAACTGCCTCTCTGGAGGAGTGCATTGTGTTCCCTAAAACAAGTAAACAACAGAGCTAGAGAGCCATGGGCACTTCCAGTCTAAGGAATATACCTTGGGAATACTGAAAATCAATAAGAGAGAGCCACCCCAAAATTTAGGGCTGCACTGCTTACAAGGACCTCAACTTGGGTACACCTTAAATATCCCAGGAAATATAAAAATGGTTCAAAAAATTGTGGTACTTACGTACGATGGAATATCCGTCAGCCATGAAATCAATGTCATAAGGCCAGTAGCAGCAAAATGGGTTGATTCAGGTACGATGATTCTAAGTGAAATAAGTCACACAGAGAAAAAGAAACTTATCATAAGATATCACTTATGAAGATCCTGTAAACATGGCTACACTTGAACTGAGTTAGGAAAGAGAACAGTGTCTCACATTTAGAAAACACTCTAATGCCTGCTTAAGGGGGAAGGAGAGGTGGGGTCATGCATAAAACCAGAGTTTGATATAAGCACAGGTACCGTTCCAAAAACCAACTATGGAATAGACAAGACCTACACCTTCCTCAGTGAAAGGGACTCAAAACCCCATATTTCCCGCAGAGGAATATATCTGACTAGTAAGAATCTTAAAACCTATGTATTGATATGTCTCCATAAGGGAATCAAGTGTGTCTAGACTGGCATAAACATGGCAGCGAGAATCAGCTCAAACCCACTATAAAAAGGAATTTCAAAAACAAAACAAAAAAACTGGGAAATTCTTTACAATTCCTTCAGGGTCTCTGATGAAACCTGGAATGACCCTATTTACAACGACAGCTGGATGTGGCATAAGGCTGGACACTTGGGACTGAGAGGATTGGTGAGATTGGGTGAGCAATTGCAGACCATTTAAAGCACAAATGCCTGGCACACATTCCATGGGTCCCAACTCTCCAGGTTGAAGGGAATTTTACTACAGCTATAACATGTACGGGAAACCTAGAGAACGGACACACTGTGAATACGAAAGGTTTCTAAATCTCAACGAATAGTCCCTCTCCTGGTGCTCCGGTTTGACTTTCCATCTGCTTTACTATCAATCTCCCAACATGGAGACACAGCCCCTTTAACCTCCTGGTTTGCACAGGTTGCCAATTTGGCTGAGGATGAAAGGGAAGAGGGAGAACCAATGAGAGAGTAGCTGTTAGGCATTTGGACGGGCACATGTCTATCTAATTTCCCAGGAGGAAGAAGAATTAACGAAAATCTCAGCCCCCCATCGGAAACCACTATAGGTCCTCAACCAAAATTTTGGGCTTGCGGTCAGCTCACAAAAAACGAGTTGAAAAATGGAGCTCAGGGGCACAGCAATTCACAAACTGGCAGAATAATAAAGGACAACTATCTTCCAAAAATCTGGTGAGGGAAAGCAACGAGACGGACATGAAAGCGAGCCAGAATAGCAGGAAACAGATTTCAAGAGGTACGTTGGAATCGTGTTTTAAGCACAGAAAGAGGGTCAAAATTTCAAAAATGATGCACTTGGCCAAATAGAGCGTATGCGTTTTCTCCTGAATATATTCAGGAGAAAACGCATACGCCCTTTTTGGCCAAGCAAGCAAGCGGGCAATGCAAATCTGCACTACAAAGAAGTATCACTTCCCACCGGTCAAAAGGGACATCCACAAAATGTGTAAGAACAAGAAAGGCAAGACAGGCCCTGGAGAACAGGGAGCCTTGCTATGCTGATGGGCGGGATGTAAATTGCCAACTGCCTCTCTGGAGGAGTACATTGTGTTCCCAAAAACAAGTAAACAACAGAACTCCGGAGCCAAGGGCACATCCAGTCTAGGGAATATTCCTTGGGAAAACTGAAAATCAATAAGACAGAGCCACCCCAAAATTTAGGGCTGCACTGATTACAAGAACCTCAACTTGGGTACACCTTAAATATTCCAGGAAATATGAAAATGGTTCAAAAAATTGTGGTACTTACGTACGATGGAATATCCCTCAGCCATGAAGTCAATGTCATAAGACCAGTAGCAGCAAAATGAGTAGATAAAACTACGATGATTCTAAGTGTAATAATTCACACAGAAAAAGAAACTTATCATAAGATATCACTTATGAATATCCTGTAACATGGCTACACTTGAACTGAGTTAGGAAAGAGAACAGAGTCTCACATTTAGGAAGCACTCTTTGCCTGCTTAAGGGGGAAGGAGAGGTGGGGTGATGCATAAAACCGGAGTTTGATATAAGCACAGGTACTGTTCCAAAAACTATCTAAGGAATAGACAAGACCTACACCTTCCTCAGTGAAAGGGACTCAAAACCCCATACTTCACGCAGAGGAATATATCTGACTAGTAAGAATCTTAAAACCTATTTATTGATATGTCTGCGTAAGGGAATCAAGTGTGTCTAGACTGGCATAAACATGGCAGCGAGAACCAGCTCAAACCCACTATAAAAAGGAATTTCAAAAAGAAAACAAAACAAAAATGGAAATTCTTCACAATTCCTTCAGGGTCTCTGATGAAACCTGGACTGACCCAATGTACAACGACAGCTGGATGTGGCATAAGGCTGGACACTTGGGACTGAGAGGATTCGTGAGATTCGGTGAGCAAATGTAGACCCTTTAAAGCAATAATGAATGGCACGCATTCCATGGTTCCCAACTCTCCAGCTTGAAGGGACTATTACTACAGATATAACATGTAAGGGCAAAATAGAGAATGGACACACTGTGAATATGAAAGGTTTCTAAAACTCAACGAATAGTCCCTCTCCTGGAGCTCCGGTTTTATTTTCCAACTGCTTTTCTGTCAATCTCCCAACTTGGAGAAACAGCCCCTTTAACCTCCTGGTTCGCACAGGTTGCCAATTTGGCAGAGGATGAAAGGGAAGAGGGAGAACCAGTGAGAGAGTAGCTCTAAGGCATTGGGACGGGCACATGTCACTCTAATTTCCCAGCAGGAAGAAGAATAAACCAAAGTCTCAGCCCCCCACCGGGAACCAGCATAGGTCCTGAACCACAATTTTGGACTTTCGGTCAGCTCACAAAAAACGAGTTGAAAAATGGAGCTCAGGGGCACAGCAATTCACAAACTGCCAGAGTGATAAAGACAACTATTGTCCAAAAATGTGTTGAGGGAAGGCAACGAGGTGGACTTGAAAGCTAGGCAGAATAGCAGGGAACAGATTTCATGTGGTACGTTGGAATTGACTTTAAAGCACAGGATGAGGCGCACAACTTCCACAATGATGCACTTGAGCAAAAAGGGCATATGCGTTTTCTCCTGAATATATTCAGGAGAAAACGCATAAGCCCTTTTTGTCCAAGCAAGCAAGCGGGAAATGCAAATCTGCACTACAAAGAAGTATCACTTCCCACTGTTCAAAAGGGACATACACAAAATGTGTAAAATCCAGAAAGGCAAGACCGGCCCTGGAGAACAGGGAGGCTTGTTTTGCTGATGGGCGGGATTTAAACTGCCAACTGGATCTCTGGAGGAGTGCATTGTGTTCCCTAAAAGAAGTAAACAACATAGCTACAGAGCCAAGGGCACTTCCAGTCTAGGGAATATACCTTGGGAAACCTGAAAATCAATAAGACAGAGCCACCCGAAAATTTAGGGCTGCACTGCTTACAAGAACCTCAACTTGGGTACACCTTAAATATCCCAGGAAATATAAAAATGGTTCAAAAAATTGTGGTACTTCCGTACGATGGAATATCCCTCAGCCATGCAATCAATGGCATAAGACCAGTAGCAGCAAAATGAGTGGATTGAGGTATGATGCTCCTAAGTGAAATAAGTCACACAGAAAAAGAAACTTATCATAAGATATCACTTATGAAGATCCTGTAAACATGGCTACACTTGAACTCAGTTAAGAAAGAGAACAGAGTCTCACCTTTGGAAAACAGTCTGATGCCTGCTTAAGGGGGAATGAGAGGTGGGGTGATGCATAAAACAAGAGATTGATATAAGCACAGGTACCGTTCCAAACATAAACTATGGAATAGACAAGACCTACACCTTCGTCAGTGAAAGGGACCCGAGGCATCTGTGAGTAACCCTGAGCTGAGCCCCAGGCCAGCTGCTGCTGAACATTTCCCACCCTTCCCAGGTAAAACACCTGAATATGTACAAGGGCTTGAAAGCCTAGAGGAAGGGCCGTGGAGCCACACCAGCGACAACACGCAGGCCAACTTGGTGCCTACAGGCCATCCAGGATGGTTCTGGCCCTGGGCGCTCTTCTGGAAGCTTTCCATTGACCTGCCTGAGATACCCCTCCTGTCCCGGCACCCACTGCATTTTTCCTTCCTCACCTCTGTCCTGAGACAAATTCCAACGGAAGGTGTGGGTGATACATCCTCTTGTTTACACGTGGCATCCTGGAAACTCCTGCAGAAAGTCCAGCAGAGACCCACTCACACCGGGCCACCCACAAAGCCGTGGCCCCTCACTCCCTCCCACCAGCACAGCCCCGACACTGCTGACGGGGCAGAGATCATGGAGTCAGGCACAGCTTCAGGGGCTATTGCTGCCTGCAGCGCTGTTTATATTGACCTCATCCCAGGCACACCTGGGGAGGGCCGGCCGGCAGGGTCAGGCTACCCAGGTCAGCTAATCCTCAGCCCTCAGGGAATCACATTGTTGAAAATGGACCTCGCTAAGGCAGAATAGAAGCCAAGGAATAAAAGGACACAAGGCCATTTGCAGCACCGTAGGTGTGTCTAGAGGTAATCACGTGACTTGAAGTAAGTCAGAAAGTGAAAGACACATATGATATCTTATCTCTTATAGGTGTGACCGAAAAATGGATACCAGGGCTGATATTTCCACGGAGAAGGGCAATCACAGATTCATTCAACAAACTTATGGTTCACCAATGGAAACGTGTGAGGATTGGTTTCATTATGATATTGGGGTTAACAGACATATACAAACACAGGTGACATATAGAATCACCAAAGACCTACAGAATACCAAGAGAAGACTACTCAACATTCTGTCATAAGGTACATGGGAAAAGGATCCCAGGAAGAACAGACATATATGTATGTGTAAAAGAACCACATCTTCCACACCTACAACAAGCCAAACATTGTAATCAAATTTGCTGTAATAAAAAATAAAAAATTAAATTAAAAACACGAACAAGAAGTAGTGAGAAAAACTTGAGGGGCTTTCTTCTGGCACATTGCATTTTAATTTCCAATCTAGAACAGGGCTTCCATTGAGGCTCTGTTGCCCTAGTAACCAGATTTGGTAAGGGAGAACTGCTGCCACCTTGTGGCCGTTTCACACAACAGCAGCTTTAATTCCAGCGCTAATGGTCTGTTGATATTCAAAATCATTGCAGGCCTATAAATGACACCTGCCCTGAATACAAATCCTGGGTTCATATATCGACCAAAAAATTCAAAGGATGTCCATATTTCAAAACGACAGTTTCAAAAGGCATATTTTGCACACATTAGTGTTCTGCTTCTTTTTCTTTCTTTCTTTTTTTGTTAAAAAAACGGGAATGGCAAAAAGCATCCCTCAGAATGGGCGAAAATATTTTCAAACGAATCAATGGACAAAGGTTTAATCTCCAATATATATAAAGAGCTCATGCAGCTTAATATTAAAAAAGCAAACAACCCAATACAAAAAATGGGCAGAAGATCTAAAGAGACGTTTCTTCAAAGAAGACACAGAGATGGCCAAGACGCACATGAAAAGCTGCTCAACATCACTAATTATTAGAGAAATGCAAATCAAAACTACGATGAGTTATCACCTCACACCTGTTAGAATCGGCATCATCAGAAAATCTACAAACAACGAATTCTGGGGAGGGTGTGGACAAAAGGATCCCTCTTCCACTAGTGGTGGAAATGTAAATTGATACAGTCACGATGGAGAACAGTATGGAGTTTCCTTAAAAAAACTAGAAATAGAATTACCATATGATCCAGCAATCCCACTTCTGGGCATATACCCAGAGAAAACCATAAATCAAAAAGGCACATTCACCACAATGCTCATTTCAGCACTATTTACGATAGCCAGGTAATGGAAGCAACCTAAATACCCACAGACAGACGAATGGATAAAGATGTGGTACATATATAAAATGGAATATTACTCAGCCATAAGAAGGAATGAAAGTGGGTCATTTGTAGAGACGTCGATGGATCTAGAGACTGTCATACAGAATGAAGTAAGTCAGAAAGAGACAAACAAATATTGTATATTAATGCATATATGTGGAACCTAGAAAAATGGTACAGATGAACTGGTTTGCAGGGAAGTAATAGAGACACAGAGGTAGAGAACACACGTATGGACACCAAGTGTGGGAAGCCATGGGGAGGTGGTGTTGGGATGAGTTGGGAGATTGGGATTGACCTGTATACATGTATATGCATAAAATACATAACTAATAATAACCTGCTGTATAAAAAAATAAATAAAATTAAATTTCAAAATTTTAAAAAATAAAATTTAAAAATAAAACAGAAAAAAGTTCTTCCCTTCACACAGATGTATTTATATGAATGAATTATTTCCATGCTTATATCTATAAATACATAAAAGAGGAATAAAATCTAACTTGAACCAAAAAAGAAAAAAAAAAACCTGAACCCACGAGTTAGAGGAAAACCCTATCAGGGCACTTGCTCCAGTGGTAAACAATTCTGAAATTGCTCAGAGGTGGGGAATAATCTCCCATAGAACCAGCAGCCCACTCCTATGCAAGGAGGGTCTTCATTGCAAAGCGGGGGGCCATGCCGAGGCATCTGTGAGTAAACGTGAGCTGAGCCCCAGGCCAGCTGCTGTTGAACTTTTCCCACCCTTCCCAGGTAAAACACCTGAATATGTACAAGGGCTTGAAAGCCTAGAGGAAGGGCCGTGGAGCCACACCAGCGACAGCACGCAGGCCAACTTGGTGCCTGCAGGCCAGCCAGGATGGTCCTGGCCCTGGGCGCTCTTCTGGAAGCTTTCCATTGCCCTGCCTGAGATACCCCTCTTGTCCCGGCCCCCACTGCTTTTTTGCTTCCTCACCTCTGTCCGGAGAGAAATTCCAGCGGAAGGTATGGGTGACACATCCTCTTCTTTACAGGTGGAAGCCTGGCAACTACTGCAGAAAGTCCAGCAGAGACCCACTCACACCGGGCCACCCACAAAGCCGTGGCCCCTCACTCCCTCCCACCAGCACAGCCCCGACACTGCTGACGGGGCAGAGAATATGGAGTCAGGCACAGCTTCTGGGGCTATTGCTGCCTGCAATGCTGTTTATATTGAACTCAACCCAGGCACACCTGGGGAGGGCCGGCCGGCAGGGTCAGGCTACCCAGGTCAGCTAATCCTCAGCCCTCAGGGAATCACATTGTTGAAAATGGACCTCGCTAAGGCAGAATAGAAGCCAAGGAATAAAAGGACACAATGCCATTTGTAGCACCGTAGGTGTGTCTAGAGGTAATCACCTGACTTGTAGTAAGTCAGAAAGTGAAAGACACATATCATATCATATCTCTTATAGGTGTGACCGAAAAATGGATACCAGGGCAGATATTTCCACGGAGAAGGGCAATCACAGATTTATTAAACAAACTAATGGTTCACCAATGGAAAGGTGTGAGGATTGGTTTCATTTTGATATTGGGGTTAACAGACATATACAAACACAGGTGACATATAGAATCACCAAAGACCTACAGAATACCAAGAGAAGACTACTCAACATTCTGTCATAAGGTACATGGGAAAAGGATCCCAGGAAGAACAGACATATGTGTATGTGTAAAAGAACCACATCTTCCACACCTACAACAAGCCAAACATTGTAATCAAATTTGCTGTAATAAACAATAAAAAATTAAATTAAAAGCACGAACAAGAAATAGAGAGACAAACTTGAGGGGCTTTCTCCTGGCACATTCCATTCTAAATTCCAATCTAGAACACAACTTCCATTGAGGCTCTGTTGCCCCAGTAACCAGATTTGGTAAGGGAGAACTGCTGCCACCTTGTGGCCGTTTCACACAACAGCAGCTTTAATCCCAGCGCTAATGGTCAGTTGATATTCAAAATCATTGCAGGCCTGTAAATGACACCTGCCCTGAAAACAAATCCTTGGTTCATATATCGACCAAAAAATTCAAAGGACGTCCATATTTCAAAACGACAGTTTCAAAAGGCATATTTTACACACATTAGTGTTCTGCTTCTCTTTTTTCTTTCTTTTTTTTGTTAAAAAAACGGGAAGGCAAAAAGCATCCCTCAGAATAGGCGAAAATATTTGCAAACGAATCAATGGACAAAAGTTTAATCTCCAATATATATAAAGAGTTCATGCAGCTTAATATTAAAAAAACAAACAACCCAATACAAAAATTGGCAGAAGATCTAAAGAGACGTTTCTTCAAAGAAGACACAGAGATGGCCAAGACACACATGAAAAGCTGCTCAACATCACGAATTATTAGAGAAATGCAAATCAAAACTACAATGAGGTATCACCTCAAACCTGTTACAATTGGCATCATCAGAAAATCTACAAACAACGAATTCTGGGGAGGGTGTGGACAAAAGGATCCCTCTTCCACTAGTGGTGGAAATGTAAATTGATACAGTCACAATGGAGAACAGTATGGAGTTTCCTTAAAAAAACTAGAAATAGAATTACCATATGATCCAGCAATCCCACTTCTGGGCATATACCCAGAGAAAACCATAAATCAAAAAGGCACATTCACCACAATGTTCATTTCAGCACTATTTACAATAGCCAGGTAATGGAAGCAACCTAAATACCCACAGACAGACGAATGGATAAAGATGTGGTACATATATAAAATGGAATATTACTCAGCCATAAGAAGGAATGAAAGTGGGTCATTTGTAGAGACGTCGATGGATCTAGAGACTGTCATACAGAATGAAGTAAGTCAGAAAGAGACATACAAATATTGTATGTTAATGCATATATGTGGAACCTAGAAAAATGGTACAGATGAACTGGTTTGCAGGGAAGAAATAGAGACACAGAGGTAGAGAACACACGTATGGACACCAAGTGTGGGAAGCCATGGGGAGGTGGTGTTGGGATGAGTTGGGAGATTGGGATTGACCTGTATACATGTATATGCATAAAATACATAACTAATAATAACCTGCTGTATAATAAATAAATAAAATTAAATTTCAAAATTTTAAAAAATAAAATTTAAAAATAAAACAGAAAAAAGTTCTTCCCTTCACACAGATGTATTTATATGAATGAATTATTTCCATGCTTATATCTATAAATACATAAAAGAGGAATAAAATCTAACTTGAACCAAAAAAGAAAAAAAAAAACCTGAACCCACGAGTTAGACAGAGGAAAACCCTATCAGGGCACTTGCTCCAGCGGTAAACAATTCTGAAATTGGTCAAAGGTGGGGAATTATCTCCCATAGAGCCAGCAGCCCACTCCTATGCAAGGAGTGTCCTCATTGCAAAGAAGGGGGCCATGCCGAGGCATCTGTGAGTAAACGTGAGCTGAGCCCCAGTCCTGCTGCAGCTGAACTCTTCCCACCCTTTCCAGGTAAAACACCTGAATATGTACAAGAACTTGCAAGCCTAGAGGAAGGGCTGTGGATCCACACCAGCGACAGCACACAGGCCGACTTGGTGCCTGCAGGCCAGTCAGGATGGTCCTGGCCCCAGATGCTCTTCTGGAAGCTTTCCATTTCCCTGCCTGAGATACCCCTCCTGCCACGGCCCCCACTGCTTTTTTACTTCCTCACCTCTGCCTGGGGAGAAATTCCAGCGGCAGGTATCGGTGACACATCCTCTTCTTTAGCAGGTGGCAGCCTGGCAACTCCTGCAGAAAGTCCAGCAGAGCCCCACTCACACTGGGCCACCCACAAAGCCACGGCCCCTCACTCCCTCCCACCAGCACAGCCCCGGCACTGCCTACGGGGCAGAGAATGTGGCGTCAGTCACAGCTACAAGGGCTGTCGCTCACTGGAGAGCTGTTTATATTGCCCTCAACCCAGGCACACCTGTGGAGGGCTGGCAGGCAGTTTCAGGCTGCCAAAATCAGCCAATCCTCACCCCTCAGGGGCTCACAGTTGGAGAAAATGAAACTTGCTAAATGGGCCAGGCCCTAGGAACAGGTGTGGGCTCTTGAGAGTCAGGATAGACAAGGGGCTGCAGCTGCGGCTTGTTTTCTTATCATTTTATCTGGTCCATGAGTGGAAAACAACTTCAAGAAGACCCTATCCTAATGAGAGGAACCCAGGAGTCAGGGAGAGGAGTGATGGTGGGTGGAGACAGAGGCCTGGCGCCCTGGCTGCAGTGGAAGTGTCTGGAAGACCAGGCAGAAAGAGCCTGCAGAGAGTGATAGCCATGGTCACATACCTGTCAGAACTGCTGTTTGTTAGTTCAAGTCCTGCTCTGAGGTATTCTGTGTCAGCTGTGAGCGACAGGTGAGCTGAGGGTTCGCTGCAAGGTGGGCTATGTGCACAGTTCCTGTGTGTCCAGCCCTGCTGGGGTACCTGCCCAGGGGAGCTCCGTATCCTGGGAAGGGCCTGAGTAGGAGAGCCCCATGGGCTGCTGGGTAGCTGCAGAGGTGAGCTCCATACCCTGGGAGGGACTTGACCACGAGAGCCCCGTGGGCTGTGGGGTAGGGGCGCAGCCCAGGTGAGCTCCATATCCTGGGATTGGCCTGACCACGAGAGCCCCATGGGCTGCTGGAGACCTGATAAAGTATATCAGGACAGTCAGTGAAGCCACCGAGGATATACATCCAGTAGCTCCTATTTCCTACTCCTTCCTGGTCATTCTACCTTCCACCAGGCCATGGCATTCTGTATTAGACTTCAATGATGCCTTCTTCTGTATTCCATTCATCTCAGAGTCAGAAGAATTTTTGGCTTGTGAGTGGCAGGAAACAACATGCAACAAAAGCAATAATGCTGGGCCGTCCTGCCCCAATGGTTCAAAAATCCCCACACCATCATTGGGGAAATGTCCTCTAAAGACCTAAAAGTTCAACCTCTTTAAAAGGGAACCCTCCTTCAATATGCAGATGACATTCTGATCGCCAGGCCTACTAAAGACGCCTCTGAACTACCTAGCCAAGAAAGGATAGAAGGTGTCCAAGAAAAACACTCAAATATCCCAGGCTAAGGTGACATGCCTGGGCTTCATTCTCACAGATATTCGGAGAAACGCATCCCAGGATAGGGAAGAAGCCATTTGCAGCCTTACCTCTTCTAAAACTAGAAGACAGCTTAGGGTTTCCTGGGGAGGCCAAGGTTTTCTGCATCTGGATCCCTAACTACAGTGTAATAGCTGGGCCTCTACATGAAACACTGACACGAAAAGATGATGATCCTTTTGAATAGAATCCAGAAGCAGCCTTTCAAGAATGGAAAGAGCAGTCAATACAGACCCTTGCCCAGGAACTCCCTAATTTAGCTAAACCCTTTGACCTTTACATACCCGGTCAAAGGTTAATCGCCCTTGGAGCCTTAGTGCAAAAACTGGGACCACTTGAAATGGAGCAACACAAGAATGCCCTTCAGGTATGATAAACTATGGTCACCAAGGGCTTTGCCCACCGACTCATCAGGCCAGGATACTGGGGTATCTAAAAAGCTGGAAATCAGCAGCCCGCAAGGCCAGCTCCCTCCTAAGGGAAAAGGACCCCACGTGGTGATCCTAACCACCCATCATGCCCTGAAGTTGCAGGGGTCGCTCTGTGGACACACTGACCTCGAGTGAGGAGGCCCTCCAACTCCAACCTCCAGAGAGATAAACGGGGGCAACGGGCCCCCAAGATGACTCGTGTGACCATCACTTGACCTGGAGTTTCTCTCAGAAAACGACAAGACTGTGCCGCGAAAGAGCAGACTACTGCTTGCAGGACTTACTGCACCCAGAGGGGAGCTAATAAGCTTGGCAGGGGAAACGTATATCACGCTTTCACCATAGAAAACCCTACAGACACCGCGGTGATGGTGGCCAATATGACCGGCTGGACTGCTGGCTACTTCTAAAGGCCGTTGACTCAGTGGACGTCATGGTCCTGGATCACCACTGACCCTGGACTGTCTGGGAGTTGTGCGGGCAGGGCTCTGACACATGGTGCTGTTTGTACATTAATTCAGGGACCTAATTAAAGAAAGCACAGACTACTGGTCAGAGCATCTAGTCTGGCAAAAACTGTCAGCCTAAGGTCGCCGAACATATGTGGGGTGGGGTGAAACCTGCCACCGCAGCATCTCTGCGCCTCTCTTTCCTGGACCTTTAAAGGTCATTAGAATCTGTAACACATCCAATGCTGGTGCTCAGGCGGACGAGAAGTGAGGCAGGAGGCCTTGGGACAATCAACCTCACCAGGAGGCTGGTGGGGAGACGTTTTGCCCCTCCCCCCATATATCAGGGCTCCCACCACAGCATAAAGCAGTTACAAAAGAGGGGTCTGCACCCTCAACACCCCAAGAATAAGGAACGGAGCATAAAGCAGAGGAGGTGTTCGTCTCCGGCAACGTTCATTAAAAATTCCTGGGAGATAAAAAGAGAATCTGGGCAATAAAATAAAGTCTAACCTGTTTTGCCTTTGTGCTTTGTCTAATTTCACGTGCTCCTAGGGTTCCGCATGCAGAGGTCCCACACCCGGCACTTCAGACCCGATTTCCTAGTGCAGAATGGCTGGGTCGACACCTCAGCTAGCGGGGTCCCATGCAGACTCCGCGGCATAGAGCCTGAGCTGCAGCCAATGTAGCCCTCGGGAGCTCCATCCCCTCCCTCCCACTGACGCTGCCGGGGACCCTACACAGCAGCCCAGCCCACAGCCCATGGGGGAGTGCACGCTCTCACCTCTCCATTCTGTTTTCAAAATAATGTTTCCTTTGCTTCTGAACCAAACTCAGTCTTGATCTGTTGGCTCCAATGACACTGGGCACGGGGACTCCTGTTGGGGTCCACTCTGGAGGATCAGTAACAGAAATTGAGAACATTGTAACTTCAATGAACAGATGTGTGAGCCAAACTGTAGTTAACATAGAGCAGTGTATAATGCTCGGGTAAAATAAGATGTTTCTAAGACTTACATTTGATATTTCCATCACTTTCCTATAAGCAAGTTCAGTGAAGATGTCTGTCTTATTTGTCAGGTCAACATTAGAGAAATGAAGTGATTTATTTCCATGGATGTACATCAAATACTCTTGGCTGAAGCTTCAATCTTGTTTTGAATGCTTTTCCATTGAAAATTATACCTCTCTTTCAGCTCCCCCATTTCTGAGAAGTATAAAATCTTATAATTTATTATTACCAAAGGGGAAAGGTAGGAGAAGGGATAAATTAACAGTTTGGGATTAACACATACACACTGCTATGTATAAAAGAGATCATCAACAAGGAACTACTGTATAGCACAGGGAACTACACTGAATATTTTGCAATAACCTATAAGGGGAAATAATCTGAAAAAGAATAGATATTTTTATTGACATCATCTATCAATGACAGATAAAATGTAACCTAAGCAAGGCCGATGGTGAGCGCTTCTGACCCTGAAGATTTCAGTCATCTAAAGTTTGGGCTCTGCCTATTTCCCAAGGCCCTTAAAGGACATACGTGTAGCCGTAGCTTAAAAATTCCCCAGTTTGGGGTTCGGGGAGGCACTGATTTGGAAAAATCCCTGGTGTTCTCCTTACATGCACGGGACCCTTCCTACAGCTAAAACATGCCTGTCACACCTAGAGGATGGTACACCGTTTGATCGGAAAGAGTTTGGAAAAGGCACCTCATCTCCTCATCGCCTGGTGCTCGGGTTCAACCCTCCAGCATTTTTCCTAACAATCTCCTCACTTGGGCATATCAGCACCGTCAACATCCTGTTGCACACAGTTTGGAATTTGTCCAGAGGATGAAGCGGAAGGATGAGAAAAATTTAGAGACAAGTCTTAGGTGTTCGGACAGGCACATGCCACTCTAATTTCCAATCCAGAAGACAAATTCATCAAAGGCTAGAATTGCCCACGGAAACAGAATAGGGCTAGAGGAAATCCCGCTGTTTTGTGTCCAGTTTCCAAAAACACAAGTTGAAAAATGGAACTCAGGGGCACTAAAATTCATGAAACTGCAGAGTTGAAAATATCTATCGTCGAAAAATGTCTTGAGGTAAGTCACAGAAAAGGACTTGTAAGCAAGGGAGAGTGGCAGGAAACAGATTTGAAGAGGTAGAAAGGACTCCCCATTAAAGCACAAGAAAAGGGGCTGAACATCGCCAATGATGCAGTTGGCCAAAAAGGGTGTATGCATTTTTTCTGAATATATTCAAGTAAAGGCCATACACACTTTTTATCCAACCCAACAGGTGGGCACTGGAAATCAATATCACAAAATGTATCACTTCACATCAGTCAGAAGGGCCATCCACATAAAGTGTAAACACCAGAAATGCAGGACAGGGCGAGGAGAAAAGGGAGCCCTGTGAGGCTGATAGTGGAAATGTAATTTGCCAACGGCCACTCTGGAGAAGTGTATTGTGTTTGCTAAAACATCTAAAAAATGAGCTACAGAGCATAGGGCACTTGCACTCATGGGCGTGTACCTTGGGAAAAACAAAAATCGACAGAAAACAGGCACCCGAACGTTTACCACCTCTCTGTTAAAAAGGGCCTCAACTTGGATATAACCTAAATGTCCCTGGAAGGATAAAATGGATAAAAGAGATGGGGTACTTATGTAGAGTGGAATATTACTCATCCAGAAATCAATGAAATAAGGCCAGTTGTAACAACTCTGGAGGAGTTACATACGATCATTCTAAGTGACATATGTCAGAAAGAAAAAGACACATATCATAAGATGTCACTTAAAGGTGGAATCAAAAATGGCTACACATGAAATAAATTACAAAACAGAAACATAGTCAAATATGTAGAAAATAGACATAAGGCTGCTAAATGGGAAAGGTGGGGAATGGTGAGGTATTATCCAGGAGGTTGAAATTAGCAAAGATACCATTCCAAGTACCAAATTGAATAACTGACAAGGCCTACACGGTACCTCAAAGAACTGCACTCAGCCCACTCAAGTCACTGGAAAATAATACATATGACTGGTAAGCATCTGAAAAAGAAGTTACTGTTGTCTCACAGTACATGAATCAAGTGGATGTACAGCAGCAAAAAACAGAGCTTTGAAAATCAGCTGTAACCAATATAAAAATAAATTTAAAACTATTTATAAAAACAGTGAGACAGACAAAAATTCTTACAACTTTTGTTGAAGGGCTACGATGTAACATGGATTGAACACATGTAGACCCACAGCAGGATGATTATAAGGCTGGAAGCTATGCACGCTAAGAGATGTTAGAGAGGCTGGGTGAGGAAATGCAGACCTTTTAAAGTAATACTGCCTGGTACCCATTCCATGGGTCCCAAATCTGCAGGTTCAAGGGAATCTTCTGACAGCGAAAACATGCCTGGGAAACCGAGATGAATGTACACCGTGTGCTCAGGAAAGGTGTCTAAAATGCACCTCATTTTTGATCTCCTGGTGCTGGGGTTCGCCATTCCAGCCACATTACTAACAATCTCCCCACTTGGAGAATCAGCACCTTTAACCTCCTGTTTCACACAGTTGGCAATTTGTGCAGAGGATAAATGGGAAGAGGGGGAAACAATGAGAGATTAGCTGTAGGAGTTTTGACAGGCACATGTCACTCTAATTTCCCATTAGGAAGAAGAATTAACCAAAGGCTCAGCCTGCCTCCCCAGAACCAGAATAGGGCCAGAAGTAATCCAATGGTTTGGCGGCCAGCTCACAAAAAAAGCGAGTTGCAAAATGGAGCTCAGGAGCAGACAATTCCAAGACCTGCAAAGATATAAATGATAACCAATGTCCAAAAATATATTCAGGTAAGGTAACGAAGAGGATCTGAATGAGAGGCAGAATTGCAGGAAACAGATTTCAAAAGGTAGATTGTACTCACATTTAAAGCATATGAAAAGCAGCAGAATTTCTAAAATGATGCGGTTGGGCAAAAGGGTGTATGCGTTTTTTCGTGAATATCTTCAGGAAAAAAACACATGCAGAGTTTTTGGCCAACCAAGCAAGAGGGAAATGCAAATCCGCACAACAAAGAAGTCTCAATTTCCACTGCTCAGAAAGGCCATCCAAAAAATGTGTAAAAACAAGAAATGCAGGAGAGGCCATGGAAAACAGGGAGCCTAGTCACGCTGATGGGTGGGGTATAAATATCCAAGAGCCACTCTGAAGAAGTGTATGCTGTTTTTAAAACATCTAAAATACAAAGCCCCAGAGCAAGGGGATTTCAACTCATGGACATATAACTTGGGAAGACTAAATGTCAATAAGACACAGGCACCCCAAAGTTTAGGGCTGCTCTGCATACAAGAACCTCAACTTTGGTACACCTAAAATATCCCAGGAAAAAGAGAAATGCATAAAGAACTTGTGGTAATTTTGTACAACGGAATATCACTCAGACGTGAAATCAATGTATATAAGGCCAGTAGCAGCATAATGAGTGGAATTAGGTATGATGATTTTAAGGGAAATTAGTCACACAGAAAAAGAATCTTATCATAAGATATCACTTATAGAGGGAATGTCAATATCACAACACATGAACTGAATTAGGAAAGAGAACAGAGTATCACATTTAGCAAAAATCTCTTATGCCTGCTTCAGGGGAAAGGAGAGGTGGTGTGATGCATAAAACCAGAGTTTGATATTAGCACAGGTACCATTCCATAAACCAAATACAGAATAGACAAGACCTACACCTTCCTCAGTGAACGGGACTCAACACCCCTATGCCCCACAGAGGAATATATCTGACTACAAAGAATCTTAAAACCTATGTATTGATATGTCTCCGTAAGGGAATCAATTGTGTCTAGACTGGCATAAACACGTCAGTGAAAATCAGCTCAACCCCATTATAAAAATGAATTTCAAAAAACCCCCAAAAAACAGCGAAATTCTTACACAATTCCTTCAGGGGTTCTGATGAAACCTGGAATGACCCTATCTGCAAAGACAGCTGGATGAGACATAAGGCTGGACACTTGGGACTGAGAGGACTGGTGAGATTGGGAGAGAAAATGCAGACCTTTTAAAGTAGTAATGCATGCCATCATTCCATGTGTCCCAAATCTCCAGGTAGAAGGGAATATCACTACAATTATAACATGTATGGGAAACCTAGAAAATGGACACCCTGTGATGGCGAAAGGTTTCTAAAACTCTCCTAATTTTTCCTCTCCTTGTGCTCCACTTTGGCATTCCAACTGCTTTACTATCAATCTCCCAACTTAGGAGAGTCAGCCCCTATAACCTCCTGGTTCGCACAGTTTGCTAATTGTGCAGAGGATGAAAGGGAAGAGGGAGAACCAATCAGAGAGTAGATGTAGGCATTTGGACGGGCACATGTCACTCTAATTTCCCGGCAGGAAGAAGAATTAACCAAAGCCTCAGCCACACACAGGGAACCAATATAGCCACCCCTGGGACCAGTATAGGTCCTGAAGCAAAATTGTGGATTTGCGGCCAGCTCACAAAGATGGGATTTGAAAATTGGAGCTCAGGGGCACAGCAATTCACAAACCTTCAGATTTATAAAGGACTACTCTCTTCCAAAAATCTGTTGAGGGAAGGCAATGAAGCGGCCTTGAAAATGAGGCAGAATTGCACAAAACAAATTTCAAGAGGTAAATTGGAATCGCCTTTAAAGCACAGGAAAAGCATCCCAACTTGGACAGAGATGCACTTGGCCAAAAAGGGCATATGCCTTTTCTCCTGAATATATTCAGAAGAAAACGCATACGCCCTTTTTGGCCAATCAAGCAAGCGCGCAATACAAATCCACACTACAAAGAATTGTCACTTACCACCGCTCAAAACGGACATCCGAATATCTGTAAAAACCAGAAAGGTAAGAGAGAGATGGCAAGGGCATGAAGCAATGTGATCCCAATGGTCATGGAGGATTGTGTTGACAAGCGCATGGAGCATTGTGATGACAAGATTATGTACCATTTTGTTGACAAAGGCAAGGAGCATTATGATGACAAGGTTCATGGAGCACTGAGATGACAAGCATCACGGAGCATAGTGATTACAGGGGTCATGGAGCATTGGGATGACAAGCGCATGGATCATTGTGATGACAATGGTCATGGAGCATTTTAATGACAAGAGTCCCGGATCATTGTGTTGTCAGGGTTCATGGAGCGTTGTGATGACAGTGGTCATGGAGCATTGTGATGACAGGGGTCATGGCGCATTGTGATGAGAAGGTCATGGAGCATTGGGCTGAAAATGTCCATGGAGTACTGTGATGACAGGGGTCATGGAGCATTGTGATGACAAGGTACTGGAGCACTGTGATGAGAAGACCATGGAGCCTTGTGATGACAAGTCTCATGGAGCATTCTGATGAAAAGTGCCATGGAGCATTGTGATTACAGGGGTCTTGGAGCATTGTGATGACAAGGGCATGGAGCATTGGGATGAGAAGGCCATGGAGCATTCTGATCACATGCATCATGGAGCTTTGTGATGACAAGGACATGGAGCATTGTGATTACAGTGGTCTTGGAGCACTGTGATGAAAAGGGCATGGATCATTGTGATGAAAAAGGCATGGAGCCTTGTCATGACAGGGTTCAAGGAGCAAACTGACAACAAGTGTCAGGGAGCATTGTGATGACAAGGGTATTGAGTATTGTGATGACAAAGGTCATGGAGCATTGTGATGAGAAGACCATGGATAATTGTGATGACGAGCGTCATGGGGCGTTGTGATGATAAGTGTTATGGAACATTTTGATCACAAGGATTTGGAGCATTTTGATGACAGAGGTCATGGAGCATTTTGGTTTCATTGTGATGACAATAGCCTGAAGCATTATGATGATGGGCATGGTGCATTGTGATGACAGGGTTCATGGAGCATTGAGATGAAAAGGGGCATGGAGCATTGCGATTACAGGAGTCTTGGAGCATTGTGATGACAAAGGCATGGAACATCGTGAATGAGAAGGCCATGGAGCATTCTGTTGACATGCGTCATGGAGCTTTGTGATGACAAGGGCATGGAGCATTGTGATTACAGGGGTCTTGGTGCATTGTGATGACAAGGGTCATGGCGCATTGTTATAACAAGGGCCATTGAGAATTTTGATGACATGTTCATGAAGCATTGTGATGACAATCACATGGAGCTTGCTGTAACAGGGGTCATGGAGCATTGCGATGACAAGTGCATAGAGAATTGTGATGACAAAACATGTAACACTGTGATGAGAAGTATCATGGAGCATAGTGATGCCAAGAACGTGGAGAATTGTGATGACAGGGGACATGGAGCATTGTGATGACCAGGGCATGGAGCATTGTGATGGCAAGACCGTGGAGCACTGTGATGAGAAGACCATGGATAATTGTGATGACGAGCGTCATGGAGCACTGTAATGACAAGGGGTATGGAGCATTGTGATGACAGGGGTCATGGAGCATTGTGATGACTGAGGACATGGAGCATCGTGATGACCAAGGCATGGAGCATTGTGATGGCAAGACCGTGGAGCATTGTGATGAGAAGACCATGTATAATTTTGATGACGAGCGTCATGGAACACTGTAATGACAAGGGGTATGGAGCATTGTGATGACAGGGGTCTTGGAGCATTGTGATGACAAGGGTCATGGTGCCTTGTGATGACAATGGTGTGGAACATTGTGATGGCAAGGGTCATGGAGCATTGTTATGACAGGGGTAATGGAGCATTGTGATGAGAAGGGCATGGAGCATTGGTCTGAAAAGTTTCATGGATTATTGTGATGAGAGTGGGCATGGAGCATTGTGATGACAAGGTCACGGAACACTGTGATCCATGGGTCATGGAGGATTGTAATGACAAGGGCATGGAGCATTGTGATGAGAAGGGCATCGAGCAGTGTGATGACAAGCACCATGGAGCTTTTTGATGACAATTGCATGGAACAATGTGATGAGAGGTTTCATGGAGTATTGTGATGACAATGGCATGGAGCATTGTGATGCCAAGGGTCATGGAGCTTTGTGATGACAAAGGTCATGGAGCATTTTGATGACAAGGGCGTGGTGCATTGTGATGAGAAGGGTAGGGAGCATTGTGATGACATTGTCATGGACCAATTTGATGAAAAGGGTCATGGAACATTTTGATGAGAGGCGTTATGTAACATTGTGATGTTAGGGGTCATGGAGCATTTTGATGAAAAGGGTCATGGAGCATTTTGATGACAGGGGTTATGGAACATTGTGATGTCAGGGATCATCAAACATTGTGATGATAAGTGCATGTAGCATTGTGATGACAGGAGTCATGGAACATTGTGATGACAGGGTTGAGGGAGTATTGTGATGAATAGTGATGTACCATTGTGATATCAGTGGTGAGAGAGCATTTTGATTTGAAGTGCATGGAGCATTGTGATGACAAGGTTTATGGAGCATTGTGATGACAAGATTGTGGAGCACTGTGACGACAAGCGCATGGTGCATTGTGATGACATGGGTCATGGAGCATTGTGCTGACAAGCGCATGGAGCATTGTGATGACAAGGGTCATGGAGCATTGTGCTGAGAAAGGCATAGAGCATTGTGATGACAAGGGTCAAAGGGCATTGTGATGAAAAGTTCATGAAGCATTGTGGTTAAAAAGGTCACAGAGACTGTTGATGACAAGGGCATGGACCACTGTGATGACAAAGGTCATGAAGCCTTGTGATGACTGGAGTCACGGAGCATTGTGATGACAGGGGTCATGGAACATTGTGATAACAAGGGCATGGGGCATTGTGATGACAAGGGCATGGAGCATTGGTCTAATAAGTTTCATGGCTTATTGCGATGACAGTTGGAATGGCGCATTGTGATGACAAGGGCATGGAGCATTGTGATGACCAGGTCATTCATTATTGTGAAGACAGGTGTCAGGGAGCATTGTGATGACATATGTAATGACCCATTGTGATGACAATGCCATGGAGCATTGTGATGCCAAGTGTCATGGAGGATTCTGATGACAAAGGTAATGGAGCATTGTGATGACAATGGCTTGGAGCATTGTGATGACAAGGGTCAGGGAGCATTGTGCTGACAAGTGCATGGAAAATTGTGATGACAAGGGACATGGAGCATTCTGATGACAAGCTTGTGGAGTATTTTGATGACAATGGCATGGAGCATTGTGTTGAAAATGGCATGGTGCATTTTGATGAAAAAGGCATGGAGCCTTTTTGTGACAGGGTTCAAGGAGCATTCTGACGACAAGTGTCAGGGAGCATTGTGATGACAAGTGTATCGAGAATTGTGATGACAAAGGTCATGGAGCATTGTGATGAAAAGGGCATGGAGTATTGTGATGACAGGCATCATGGAGCATTGTGATGACAAGTGTTATGGAACATTGTGATCACAAGGGTTTGGAGCATTGTGATGACAGAGGTCATGGATCATTTTGATTTCAAGGAGCATGGAGCATTGTGATGACAAGGGCATGGAGCAATGTGATCCCAAGGTTCATGGAGGATTGTGATGGCAATGGTAATGGAGTATTGTGATGACAAGTGCATAGAACATTGTAATGACAAGGTCATGTAGCATTTTGCTGACAAAGGCATGGAGCATTGTGATGACAGGTGTCATGGAGCACTGTGATGACAAGCGTCACGGAGCATTGTGATTACAGGGGTCATGGAGCATTGGGATGACAAGGGCATGCATCATTGTGATGACAAGTGTCATGGAGCATTGGGCTGAAAATGTTCATGGAGTATTGTGATGGCAGGCGTCATGGAGCATTGTGATGACTAGGGAATGGAGCATTGTGATGACAAGAGTCCCGGATCATTGTGTTGTCAGGTGATATTGAGCGTTGTGATGACTGTGGTCATGGAAAATTGTGATGATATTGGTCATGGAGCATTGTGATGAGAAGGTCATGGAGCATTGGGCTGAAAATGTTCATGGAGTATTGTGATGACAGGGGTCATGGAGCATTGTGATGATAAGGGAATGGGGCATTTTGATGACAATGTCCTGGAGCATTGTGATGAGAAGACCATGGAGCCTTGTGATGACAAGTCTCATGGAGCATTCTGATGAAAAGGGGCATGGACCATTGTGATTACAGGGGTCTTGGAGCATTGTGATGACAAGGGCATGGAGCATTGTGATGAGAAGGCCATGGAGCATTCTGATGACATGCATCATGGAGCTTTGTGATGACAAGGGCATGGAGCATTGTGATGACAAGGGTCACGTAGCATTGTGATGAAAAGTTCATGGAGTATTGTGGTTACAAAGGTCACAGAGCCTTGTGATGATGTGGGCATGGACCACTGTGATGACAAATGTTATGAAGCATTGTGATGACTGGAGTCACAGAGCATTGTGATGACAAGGGTCATGGAGCATTGTGATGACAAGGGCATGGAGCATTGTGATGACAGGGGCATGGAGCATTGGTCTGACAAGTTTAATAGATTATTGTGATGACAGTGGGCATGGGGCATTGTGATGACAAGGGCATGGGGCATTGTGATGAGAAGGTCATGGAGTATTGTGAAGACAGGTGTCAGGGAGCATTGTGATGACATATGTCATGGTCCATTGCGATGACAATGGCATGGAGCATTGTGATGCCAAATGTAATGGAGGACTGTGATGACAAATATAATGGAGCATTGTGATGACTAGGGCTTGGAGCATTATGATGACAAGGGCCATTGAAAATTTTCATGACAAGGTCGTGAAGCATTGTGATGACAAGGTGCTGGAGCATTATGATGAGAAAACCATGGAGCCTTGTGAGACAAGTCTCATGGAGCATACTGATGAAAAGGGGCATGGAGCATTGTGATTAGAGTGTCTTGGAAAATTGTGATGACAAGCGCATGGAGCATTGTGATGAGAAGGCCAAGGAGCAGTCTGATGACATGCGTCATTGAGCTTTGTGATGACAAGGGCATGGAGCATTGTAATTACAGGCGTCTTGGAGCATTGTGATGAAAAAGGCATGGATCATTGTGATGAAAAAGGCATGGAGCCTTGTCATGACAGGGTTCAAGGAGCATACAGAGAACAAGTGTCAGGGAGCATTTTGATGACAAGTGTATTGAGCATTGTGATGACAAAGGTCATGGAGCATTGTGAAGAGAAGACCATAGATAATTGTGATGACGAGCGTCATGGGGCATTGTGATGACAAGTGTTATGGAATATTGTGATCAAAAGGGTTTGGAGCAGTGTTATGACAGAGGTCATGGAGCATTTTGATTTCATTGTGATGACAATAGCCTGAAGCATTATGATGATGGGCATGGTGCATTGTGATGACAGGGTTCATGGATCATTGAGATAAAAAGGGACATGGAGCATTGTGATTACAGGTGTCTTGGAGCATTGTGATGAGAAGGGTCATGGAGCCTTGTGATGACAAGGCCATGGAACATCGTGATGGCAGGGGTCATGGAGCATTGTTATCACAGGGGTAATGGAGCATTGTGATGGCAAGGGCATGGAGCATTCTGATGACATGCATCATGGAGCTTTGTGATGACAAGGGTATGTAGCACTGTGATTACAGGGGTCTTGGAGCATTGTGATGACAAGGGTCATGGAGCCTTGTGATGACAAGGCCGTGGAACGTTGTGATGGCAGGGGTCATGGAGCATTGTTATGACAGGGGTAATGGAGCATTGTGATGACAAGGGCATGGAACATTTGTCTGAAAAGTTTCATGGATTATTGTGATGAGAGTGGGCATGGAGCATTGTGATGACAAGGGCACGGAACACAGTGATACATGGGTCATGGAGGATTGTAATGACAAAGGCATGGAGCATTGTGATGAGAAGGGCATCGAGCAGTGTGATGACAAGCACCATGGAGCTTTTTGATGACAATTGCATGGAACAATGTGATGAGAGGTTTCATGGAGTATTGTGATGACAATGGCATGGAGCATTGTGATGCCAAGGGTCATGGAGCTTTGTGATGACAAAGGTCATGGAGCATTTTGATGACAAGGGCGTGGTGCATTGTGATGAGAAGGGTAGGGAGCATTGTGATGACATTGTCATGGACCAATTTGATGAAAAGGGTCATGGAACATTTTGATGAGAGGCGTTATGTAACATTGTGATGTTAGGGGTCATGGAGCATTTTGATGAAAAGGGTCATGGAGCATTTTGATGACAGGGGTTATGGAACATTGTGATGTCAGGGATCATCAAACATTGTGATGATAAGTGCATGTAGCATTGTGATGACAGGAGTCATGGAACATTGTGATGACAGGGTTGAGGGAGTATTGTGATGAATAGTGATGTACCATTGTGATATCAGTGGTGAGAGAGCATTTTGATTTGAAGTGCATGGAGCATTGTGATGACAAGGTTTATGGAGCATTGTGATGACAAGATTGTGGAGCACTGTGACGACAAGCGCATGGTGCATTGTGATGACATGGGTCATGGAGCATTGTGCTGACAAGCGCATGGAGCATTGTGATGACAAGGGTCATGGAGCATTGTGCTGAGAAAGGCATAGAGCATTGTGATGACAAGGGTCAAAGGGCATTGTGATGAAAAGTTCATGAAGCATTGTGGTTAAAAAGGTCACAGAGACTGTTGATGACAAGGGCATGGACCACTGTGATGACAAAGGTCATGAAGCCTTGTGATGACTGGAGTCACGGAGCATTGTGATGACAGGGGTCATGGAACATTGTGATAACAAGGGCATGGGGCATTGTGATGACAAGGGCATGGAGCATTGGTCTAATAAGTTTCATGGCTTATTGCGATGACAGTTGGAATGGCGCATTGTGATGACAAGGGCATGGAGCATTGTGATGACCAGGTCATTCATTATTGTGAAGACAGGTGTCAGGGAGCATTGTGATGACATATGTAATGGCCCATTGTGATGACAATGCCATGGAGCATTGTGATGCCAAGTGTCATGGAGGATTCTGATGACAAAGGTAATGGAGCATTGTGATGACAATGGCTTGGAGCATTGTGATGACAAGGGTCAGGGAGCATTGTGCTGACAAGTGCATGGAAAATTGTGATGACAAGGGACATGGAGCATTCTGATGACAAGCTTGTGGAGTATTTTGATGACAATGGCATGGAGCATTGTGTTGAAAATGGCATGGTGCATTTTGATGAAAAAGGCATGGAGCCTTTTTGTGACAGGGTTCAAGGACCATTCTGACGACAAGTGTCAGGGAGCATTGTGATGACAAGTGTATCGAGAATTGTGATGACAAAGGTCATGGAGCATTGTGATGAAAAGGGCATGGAGTATTGTGATGACAGGCATCATGGAGCATTGTGATGACAAGTGTTATGGAACATTGTGATCACAAGGGTTTGGAGCATTGTGATGACAGAGGTCATGGATCATTTTGATTTCAAGGAGCATGGAGCATTGTGATGACAAGGGCATGGAGCAATGTGATCCCAAGGTTCATGGAGGATTGTGATGGCAATGGTAATGGAGTATTGTGATGACAAGTGCATAGAACATTGTAATGACAAGGTCATGTAGCATTTTGCTGACAAAGGCATGGAGCATTGTGATGACAGGTGTCATGGAGCACTGTGATGACAAGCGTCACGGAGCATTGTGATTACAGGGGTCATGGAGCATTGGGATGACAAGGGCATGCATCATTGTGATGACAAGTGTCATGGAGCATTGGGCTGAAAATGTTCATGGAGTATTGTGATGACAGGCGTCATGGAGCATTGTGATGACTAGGGAATGGAGCATTGTGATGACAAGAGTCCCGGATCATTGTGTTGTCAGGTGATATTGAGCGTTGTGATGACTGTGGTCATGGAGAATTGTGATGATATTGGTCATGGAGCATTGTGATGAGAAGGTCATGGAGCATTGGGCTGAAAATGTTCATGGAGTATTGTGATGACAGGGGTCATGGAGCATTGTGATGATAAGGGAATGGGGCATTTTGATGACAATGTCCTGGAGCATTGTGATGAGAAGACCATGGAGCCTTGTGATGACAAGTCTCATGGAGCATTCTGATGAAAAGGGGCATGGACCATTGTGATTACAGGGGTCTTGGAGCATTGTGATGACAAGGGCATGGAGCATTGTGATGAGAAGGCCATGGAGCATTCTGATGACATGCATCATGGAGCTTTGTGATGACAAGGGCATGGAGCATTGTGATGACAAGGGTCACGTAGCATTGTGATGAAAAGTTCATGGAGTATTGTGGTTACAAAGGTCACAGAGCCTTGTGATGATGTGGGCATGGACCACTGTGATGACAAATGTTATGAAGCATTGTGATGACTGGAGTCACAGAGCATTGTGATGACAAGGGTCATGGAGCATTGTGATGACAAGGGCATGGAGCATTGTGATGACAGGGGCATGGAGCATTGGTCTGACAAGTTTAATAGATTATTGTGATGACAGTGGGCATGGGGCATTGTGATGACAAGGGCATGGGGCATTGTGATGAGAAGGTCATGGAGTATTGTGAAGACAGGTGTCAGGGAGCATTGTGATGACATATGTCATGGTCCATTGCGATGACAATGGCATGGAGCATTGTGATGCCAAATGTAATGGAGGACTGTGATGACAAATATAATGGAGCATTGTGATGACTAGGGCTTGGAGCATTATGATGACAAGGGCCATTGAAAATTTTCATGACAAGGTCGTGAAGCATTGTGATGACAAGGTGCTGGAGCATTATGATGAGAAAACCATGGAGCCTTGTGAGACAAGTCTCATGGAGCATACTGATGAAAAGGGGCATGGAGCATTGTGATTAGAGTGTCTTGGAAAATTGTGATGACAAGCGCATGGAGCATTGTGATGAGAAGGCCAAGGAGCAGTCTGATGACATGCGTCATTGAGCTTTGTGATGACAAGGGCATGGAGCATTGTAATTACAGGCGTCTTGGAGCATTGTGATGAAAAAGGCATGGATCATTGTGATGAAAAAGGCATGGAGCCTTGTCATGACAGGGTTCAAGGAGCATACAGAGAACAAGTGTCAGGGAGCATTTTGATGACAAGTGTATTGAGCATTGTGATGACAAAGGTCATGGAGCATTGTGAAGAGAAGACCATAGATAATTGTGATGACAAGCGTCATGGGGCATTGTGATGACAAGTGTTATGGAATATTGTGATCACAAGGGTTTGGAGCAGTGTTATGACAGAGGTCATGGAGCATTTTGATTTCATTGTGATGACAATAGCCTGAAGCATTATGATGATGGGCATGGTGCATTGTGATGACAGGGTTCATGGATCATTGAGATAAAAAGGGACATGGAGCATTGTGATTACAGGTGTCTTGGAGCATTGTGATGAGAAGGGTCATGGAGCCTTGTGATGACAAGGCCATGGAACATCGTGATGGCAGGGGTCATGGAGCATTGTTATCACAGGGGTAATGGAGCATTGTGATGGCAAGGGCATGGAGCATTCTGATGACATGCATCATGGAGCTTTGTGATGACAAGGGCATGTAGCACTGTGATTACAGGGGTCTTGGAGCATTGTGATGACAAGGGTCATGGAGCCTTGTGATGACAAGGCCGTGGAACGTTGTGATGGCAGGGGTCATGGAGCATTGTTATGACAGGGGTAATGGAGCATTGTGATGACAAGGGCATGGAACATTTGTCTGAAAAGTTTCATGGATTATTGTGATGAGAGTGGGCATGGAGCATTGTGATGACAAGGGCACGGAACACAGTGATACATGGGTCATGGAGGATTGTAATGACAAGGGCATGGAGCATTGTGATGAGAAGGGCATCGAGCAGTGTGATGACAAGCACCATGGAGCTTTTTGATGACAATTGCATGGAACAATGTGATGAGAGGTTTCATGGAGTATTGTGATGACAATGGCATGGAGCATTGTGATGCCAAGGGTCATGGAGCTTTGTGATGACAAAGGTCATGGAGCATTTTGATGACAAGGGCGTGGTGCATTGTGATGAGAAGGGTAGGGAGCATTGTGATGACATTGTCATGGACCAATTTGATGAAAAGGGTCATGGAACATTTTGATGAGAGGCGTTATGTAACATTGTGATGTTAGGGGTCATGGAGCATTTTGATGAAAAGGGTCATGGAGCAGTTTGATGACAGGGGTTATGGAACATTGTGATGTCAGGGATCATCAAACATTGTGATGATAAGTGCATGTAGCATTGTGATGACAGGAGTCATGGAACATTGTGATGACAGGGTTGAGGGAGTATTGTGATGAATAGTGATGTACCATTGTGATATCAGTGGTGAGAGAGCATTTTGATTTGAAGTGCATGGAGCATTGTGATGACAAGGTTTATGGAGCATTGTGATGACAAGATTGTGGAGCACTGTGACGACAAGCGCATGGTGCATTGTGATGACATGGGTCATGGAGCATTGTGCTGACAAGCGCATGGAGCATTGTGATGACAAGGGTCATGGAGCATTGTGCTGAGAAAGGCATAGAGCATTGTGATGACAAGGGTCAAAGGGCATTGTGATGAAAAGTTCATGAAGCATTGTGGTTAAAAAGGTCACAGAGACTGTTGATGACAAGGGCATGGACCACTGTGATGACAAAGGTCATGAAGCCTTGTGATGACTGGAGTCACAGAGCATTGTGATGACAGGGGTCATGGAACATTGTGATAACAAGGGCATGGGGCATTGTGATGACAAGGGCATGGAGCATTGGTCTAATAAGTTTCATGGCTTATTGCGATGACAGTTGGAATGGCGCATTGTGATGACAAGGGCATGGAGCATTGTGATGACCAGGTCATTCATTATTGTGAAGACAGGTGTCAGGGAGCATTGTGATGACATATGTAATGGCCCATTGTGATGACAATGCCATGGAGCATTGTGATGCCAAGTGTCATGGAGGATTCTGATGACAAAGGTAATGGAGCATTGTGATGACAATGGCTTGGAGCATTGTGATGACAAGGGTCAGGGAGCCTTGTGCTGACAAGTGCATGGAAAATTGTGATGACAAGGGACATGGAGCATTCTGATGACAAGCTTGTGGAGTATTTTGATGACAATGGCATGGAGCATTGTGTTGATAATGGCATGGTGCATTTTGATGAAAAAGGCATGGAGCCTTTTTGTGACAGGGTTCAAGGAGCATTCTGACGACAAGTGTCAGGGAGCATTGTGATGACAAGTGTATCGAGAATTGTGATGACAAAGGTCATGGAGCATTGTGATGAAAAGGGCATGGAGTATTGTGATGACAGGCATCATGGAGCATTGTGATGACAAGTGTTATGGAACATTGTGATCACAAGGGTTTGGAGCATTGTGATGACAGAGGTCATGGATCATTTTGATTTCAAGGAGCATGGAGCATTGTGATGACAAGGGCATGGAGCAATGTGATCCCAAGGTTCATGGAGGATTGTGATGGCAATGGTAATGGAGTATTGTGATGACAAGTGCATAGAACATTGTAATGACAAGGTCATGTAGCATTTTGCTGACAAAGGCATGGAGCATTGTGATGACAGGTGTCATGGAGCACTGTGATGACAAGCGTCACGGAGCATTGTGATTACAGGGGTCATGGAACATTGGGATGACAAGGGCATGCATCATTGTGATGACAAGTGTCATGGAGCATTGGGCTGAAAATGTTCATGGAGTATTGTGATGACAGGCGTCATGGAGCATTGTGATGACTAGGGAATGGAGCATTGTGATGACAAGAGTCCCGGATCATTGTGTTGTCAGGTGATATTGAGCGTTGTGATGACTGTGGTCATGGAGAATTGTGATGATATTGGTCATGGAGCATTGTGATGAGAAGGTCATGGAGCATTGGGCTGAAAATGTTCATGGAGTATTGTGATGACAGGGGTCATGGAGCATTGTGATGATAAGGGAATGGGGCATTTTGATGACAATGTCCTGGAGCATTGTGATGAGAAGACCATGGAGCCTTGTGATGACAAGTCTCATGGAGCATTCTGATGAAAAGGGGCATGGACCATTGTGATTACAGGGGTCTTGGAGCATTGTGATGACAAGGGCATGGAGCATTGTGATGAGAAGGCCATGGAGCATTCTGATGACATGCATCATGGAGCTTTGTGATGACAAGGGCATGGAGCATTGTGATGACAAGGGTCACGTAGCATTGTGATGAAAAGTTCATGGAGTATTGTGGTTACAAAGGTCACAGAGCCTTGTGATGATGTGGGCATGGACCACTGTGATGACAAATGTTATGAAGCATTGTGATGACTGGAGTCACAGAGCATTGTGATGACAAGGGTCATGGAGCATTGTGATGACAAGGGCATGGAGCATTGTGATGACAGGGGCATGGAGCATTGGTCTCACAAGTTTAATAGCTTATTGTGATGACAGTGGGCATGGGGCGTTGTGATGACAAGGGCATGGGGCATTGTGATGAGAAGGTCATGGAGTATTGTGAAGACAGGTGTCAGGGAGCATTGTGATGACATATGTCATGGTCCATTGCGATGACAATGGCATGGAGCATTGTGATGCCAAATGTAATGGAGGACTGTGATGACAAATATAATGGAGCATTGTGATGACTAGGGCTTGGAGCATTATGATGACAAGGGCCATTGAAAATTTTCATGACAAGGTCGTGAAGCATTGTGATGACAAGGTGCTGGAGCATTATGATGAGAAAACCATGGAGCCTTGTGAGACAAGTCTCATGGAGCATACTGATGAAAAGGGGCATGGAGCATTGTGATTAGAGTGTCTTGGAAAATTGTGATGACAAGCGCATGGAGCATGGTGATGAGAAGGCCAAGGAGCAGTCTGATGACATGCGTCATTGAGCTTTGTGATGACAAGGGCATGGAGCATTGTAATTACAGGCGTCTTGGAGCATTGTGATGAAAAAGGCATGGATCATTGTGATGAAAAAGGCATGGAGCCTTGTCATGACAGGGTTCAAGGAGCATACAGAGAACAAGTGTCAAGGAGCATTTTGATGACAAGTGTATTGAGCATTGTGATGACAAAGGTCATGGAGCATTGTGAAGAGAAGACCATAGATAATTGTGATGACGAGCGTCATGGGGCATTGTGATGACGAGCGTCTTGGGGCATTGTGATGACAAGTGTTATGGAATATTGTGATCACAAGGGTTTGGAGCAGTGTTATGACAGAGGTCATGGAGCATTTTGATTTCATTGTGATGACATTAGCCTGAAGCATTATGATGATGGGCATGGTGCATTGTGATGACAGGGTTCATGGATCATTGAGATAAAAAGGGACATGGAGCATTGTGATTACAGGTGTCTTGGAGCATTGTGATGAGAAGGGTCATGGAGCCTTGTGATGACAAGGCCATGGAACATCGTGATGGCAGTGGTCATGGAGCATTGTTATCACAGAGGTAATGGAGCATTGTGATGGCAAGGGCATGGAGCATTCTGATGACATGCATCATGGAGCTTTGTGATGACAAGGGCATGTAGCACTGTGATTACAGGGGTCTTGGAGCATTGTGATGACAAGGGTCATGGAGCCTTGTGATGACAAGGCCGTGGAACGTTGTGATGGCAGGGGTCATGGAGCATTGTTATGACAGGGGTAATGGAGCATTGTGATGACAAGGGCATGGAACATTGGTCTGAAAAGTTTCATGGATTATTGTGATGAGAGTGGGCATGGAGCATTGTGATGACAAGGGCACGGAACACAGTGATACATGGGTCATGGAGGATTGTAATGACAAGGGCATGGAGCATTGTGATGAGAAGGGCATCGAGCAGTGTGATGACAAGCACCATGGAGCTTTTTGATGACAATTGCATGGAACAATGTGATGAGAGGTTTCATGGAGTATTGTGATGACAATGGCATGGAGCATTGTGATGCCAAGGGTCATGGAGCTTTGTGATGACAAAGGTCATGGAGCATTTTGATGACAAGGGCGTGGTGCATTGTGATGAGAAGGGTAGGGAGCATTGTGATGACATTGTCATGGACCAATTTGATGAAAAGAGTCATGGAACATTTGGATGAGAGGCGTTATGTAACATTGTGATGTTAGGGGTCATGGAGCATTTTGATGAAAAGGGTCATGGAGCATTTTGATGACAGGGGTTATGGAACATTGTGATGTCACGGATCATCAAACATTGTGATGATAAGTGCATGTAGCATTGTGATGACAGGAGTCATGGAACATTGTGATGACAGGGTTGAGGGAGTATTGTGATGAATAGTGATGTACCATTGTGATATCAGTGGTGAGAGAGCATTTTGATTTGAAGTGCATGGAGCATTGTGATGACAAGGTTTATGGAGCATTGTGATGACAAGATTGTGGAGCACTGTGACGACAAGCGCATGGTGCATTGTGATGACATGGGTCATGGAGCATTGTGCTGACAAGCGCATGGAGCATTGTGATGACAAGGGTCATGGAGCATTGTGCTGAGAAAGGCATAGAGCATTGTGATGACAAGGGTCAAAGGGCATTGTGATGAAAAGTTCATGAAGCATTGTGGTTAAAAAGGTCACAGAGACTGTTGATGACAAGGGCATGGACCACTGTGATGACAAAGGTCATGAAGCCTTGTGATGACTGGAGTCACAGAGCATTGTGATGACAGGGGTCATGGAACATTGTGATAACAAGGGCATGGGGCATTGTGATGACAAGGGCATGGAGCATTGGTCTAATAAGTTTCATGGCTTATTGCGATGACAGTTGGAATGGCGCATTGTGATGACAAGGGCATGGAGCATTGTGATGACCAGGTCATTCATTATTGTGAAGACAGGTGTCAGGGAGCATTGTGATGACATATGTAATGGCCCATTGTGATGACAATGCCATGGAGCATTGTGATGCCAAGTGTCATGGAGGATTCTGATGACAAAGGTAATGGAGCATTGTGATGACAATGGCTTGGAGCATTGTGATGACAAGGGTCAGGGAGCCTTGTGCTGACAAGTGCATGGAAAATTGTGATGACAAGGGACATGGAGCATTCTGATGACAAGCTTGTGGAGTATTTTGATGACAATGGCATGGAGCATTGTGTTGATAATGGCATGGTGCATTTTGATGAAAAAGGCATGGAGCCTTTTTGTGACAGGGTTCAAGGAGCATTCTGACGACAAGTGTCAGGGAGCATTGTGATGACAAGTGTATCGAGAATTGTGATGACAAAGGTCATGGAGCATTGTGATGAAAAGGGCATGGAGTATTGTGATGACAGGCATCATGGAGCATTGTGATGACAAGTGTTATGGAACATTGTGATCACAAGGGTTTGGAGCATTGTGATGACAGAGGTCATGGATCATTTTGATTTCAAGGAGCATGGAGCATTGTGATGACAAGGGCATGGAGCAATGTGATCCCAAGGTTCATGGAGGATTGTGATGGCAATGGTAATGGAGTATTGTGATGACAAGTGCATAGAACATTGTAATGACAAGGTCATGTAGCATTTTGCTGACAAAGGCATGGAGCATTGTGATGACAGGTGTCATGGAGCACTGTGATGACAAGCGTCACGGAGCATTGTGATTACAGGGGTCATGGAGCATTGGGATGACAAGGGCATGCATCATTGTGATGACAAGTGTCATGGAGCATTGGGCTGAAAATGTTCATGGAGTATTGTGATGACAGGCGTCATGGAGCATTGTGATGACTAGGGAATGGAGCATTGTGATGACAAGAGTCCCGGATCATTGTGTTGTCAGGTGATATTGAGCGTTGTGATGACTGTGGTTATGGAGAATTGTGATGATATTGGTCATGGAGCATTGTGATGAGAAGGTCATGGAGCATTGGGCTGAAAATGTTCATGGAGTATTGTGATGACAGGGGTCATGGAGCATTGTGATGATAAGGGAATGGGGCATTTTGATGACAATGTCCTGGAGCATTGTGATGAGAAGACCATGGAGCCTTGTGATGACAAGTCTCATGGAGCATTCTGATGAAAAGGGGCATGGACCATTGTGATTACAGGGGTCTTGGAGCATTGTGATGACAAGGGCATGGAGCATTGTGATGAGAAGGCCATGGAGCATTCTGATGACATGCATCATGGAGCTTTGTGATGACAAGGGCATGGAGCATTGTGATGACAAGGGTCACGTAGCATTGTGATGAAAAGTTCATGGAGTATTGTGGTTACAAAGGTCACAGAGCCTTGTGATGATGTGGGCATGGACCACTGTGATGACAAATGTTATGAAGCATTGTGATGACTGGAGTCACAGAGCATTGTGATGACAAGGGTCATGGAGCATTGTGATGACAAGGGCATGGAGCATTGTGATGACAGGGGCATGGAGCATTGGTCTGACAAGTTTAATAGCTTATTGTGATGACAGTGGGCATGGGGCGTTGTGATGACAAGGGTATGGGGCATTGTGATGAGAAGGTCATGGAGTATTGTGAAGACAGGTGTCAGGGAGCATTGTGATGACATATGTCATGGTCCATTGCGATGACAATGGCATGGAGCATTGTGATGCCAAATGTAATGGAGGATTGTGATGACAAATATAATGGAGCATTGTGATGACTAGGGCTTGGAGCATTATGATGACAAGGGCCATTGAAAATTTTCATGACAAGGTCGTGAAGCATTGTGATGACAAGGTGCTGGAGCATTATGATGAGAAAACCATGGAGCCTTGTGAGACAAGTCTCATGGAGCATACTGATGAAAAGGGGCATGGAGCATTGTGATTAGAGTGTCTTGGAAAATTGTGATGACAAGCGCATGGAGCATTGTGATGAGAAGGCCAAGGAGCAGTCTGATGACATGCGTCATTGAGCTTTGTGATGACAAGGGCATGGAGCATTGTAATTACAGGCGTCTTGGAACATTGTGATGAAAAAGGCATGGATCATTGTGATGAAAAAGGCATGGAGCCTTGTCATGACAGGGTTCAAGGAGCATACAGAGAACAAGTGTCAGGGAGCATTTTGATGACAAGTGTATTGAGCATTGTGATGACAAAGGTCATGGAGCATTGTGAAGAGAAGACCATAGATAATTGTGATGACGAGCGTCATGGGGCATTGTGATGACGAGCGTCATGGTGCATTGTGATGACAAGTGTTATGGAATATTGTGATCACAAGGGTTTGGAGCAGTGTTATGACAGAGGTCATGGAGCATTTTGATTTCATTGTGATGAAAATAGCCTGAAGCATTATGATGATGGGCATGGTGTATTGTGATGACAGGGTTCATGGATCATTGAGATAAAAAGGGACATGGAGCATTGTGATTACAGGTGTCTTGGAGCATTGTGATGAGAAGGGTCATGGAGCCTTGTGATGACAAGGCCATGGAACATCGTGATGGCAGGGGTCATGGAGCATTGTTATCACAGGGGTAATGGAGCATTGTGATGGCAAGGGCATGGAGCATTCTGATGACATGCATCATGGAGCTTTGTGATGACAAGGGCATGTAGCACTGTGATTACAGGGGTCTTGGAGCATTGTGATGACAAGGGTCATGGAGCCTTGTGATGACAAGGCCGTGGAACGTTGTGATGGCAGGGGTCATGGAGCATTGTTATGACAGGGGTAATGGAGCATTGTGATGACAAGGGCATGGAACATTTGTCTGAAAAGTTTCATGGATTATTGTGATGAGAGTGGGCATGGAGCATTGTGATGACAAGGGCACGGAACACAGTGATACATGGGTCATGGAGGATTGTAATGACAAGGGCATGGAGCATTGTGATGAGAAGGGTATCGAGCAGTGTGATGACAAGCACCATGGAGCTTTTTGATGACAATTGCATGGAATAATGTGATGAGAGGTTTCATGGAGTATTGTGATGACAATGGCATGGAGCATTGTGATGCCAAGGGTCATGGAGCTTTGTGATGACAAAGGTCATGGAGCATTTTGATGACAAGGGCGTGGTGCATTGTGAAGAGAAGGGTAGGGAGCATTGTGATGACATTGTCATGGACCAATTTGATGAAAAGGGTCATGGAACATTTTGATGAGAGGCGTTATGTAACATTGTGATGTTAGGGGTCATGGAGCATTTTGATGAAAAGGGTCATGGAGCATTTTGATGACAGGGGTTATGGAACATTGTGATGTCAGGGATCATCAAACATTGTGATGATAGGTGCATGTAGCATTGTGATGACAGGAGTCATGGAACATTGTGATGACAGGGTTGAGGGAGTATTGTGATGAATAGTGATGTACCATTGTGATATCAGTGGTGAGAGAGCATTTTGATTTGAAGTGCATGGAGCATTGTGATGACAAGGTTTATGGAGCATTGTGATGACAAGATTGTGGAGCACTGTGACGACAAGCGCATGGTGCATTGTGATGACATGGGTCATGGAGCATTGTGCTGACAAGCGCATGGAGCATTGTGATGACAAGGGTCATGGAGCATTGTGCTGAGAAAGGCATAGAGCATTGTGATGACAAGGGTCAAAGGGCATTGTGATGAAAAGTTCATGAAGCATTGTGGTTAAAAAGGTCACAGAGACTGTTGATGACAAGGGCATGGACCACTGTGATGACAAAGGTCATGAAGCCTTGTGATGACTGGAGTCACGGAGCATTGTGATGACAGGGGTCATGGAACATTGTGATAACAAGGGCATGGGGCATTGTGATGACAAGGGCATGGAGCATTGGTCTAATAAGTTTCATGGCTTATTGCGATGACAGTTGGAATGGCGCATTGTGATGACAAGGGCATGGAGCATTGTGATGACCAGGTCATTCATTATTGTGAAGACAGGTGTCAGGGAGCATTGTGATGACATATGTAATGGCCCATTGTGATGACAATGCCATGGAGCATTGTGATGCCAAGTGTCATGGAGGATTCTGATGACAAAGGTAATGGAGCATTGTGATGACAATGGCTTGGAGCATTGTGATGACAAGGGTCAGGGAGCCTTGTGCTGACAAGTGCATGGAAAATTGTGATGACAAGGGACATGGAGCATTCTGATGACAAGCTTGTGGAGTATTTTGATGACAATGGCATGGAGCATTGTGTTGAAAATGGCATGGTGCATTTTGATGAAAAAGGCATGGAGCCTTTTTGTGACAGGGTTCAAGGAGCATTCTGACGACAAGTGTCAGGGAGCATTGTGATGACAAGTGTATCGAGAATTGTGATGACAAAGGTCATGGAGCATTGTGATGAAAAGGGCATGGAGTATTGTGATGACAGGCATCATGGAGCATTGTGATGACAAGTGTTATGGAACATTGTGATCACAAGGGTTTGGAGCATTGTGATGACAGAGGTCATGGATCATTTTGATTTCAAGGAGCATGGAGCATTGTGATGACAAGGGCATGGAGCAATGTGATCCCAAGGTTCATGGAGGATTGTGATGGCAATGGTAATGGAGTATTGTGATGACAAGTGCATAGAACATTGTAATGACAAGGTCATGTAGCATTTTGCTGACAAAGGCATGGAGCATTGTGATGACAGGTGTCATGGAGCACTGTGATGACAAGCGTCACGGAGCATTGTGATTACAGGGGTCATGGAGCATTGGGATGACAAGGGCATGCATCATTGTGATGACAAGTGTCATGGAGCATTGGGCTGAAAATGTTCATGGAGTATTGTGATGGCAGGCGTCATGGAGCATTGTGATGACTAGGGAATGGAGCATTGTGATGACAAGAGTCCCGGATCATTGTGTTGTCAGGTGATATTGAGCGTTGTGATGACTGTGGTCATGGAGAATTGTGATGATATTGGTCATGGAGCATTGTGATGAGAAGGTCATGGAGCATTGGGCTGAAAATGTTCATGGAGTATTGTGATGACAGGGGTCATGGAGCATTGTGATGATAAGGGAATGGGGCATTTTGATGACAATGTCCTGGAGCATTGTGATGAGAAGACCATGGAGCCTTGTGATGACAAGTCTCATGGAGCATTCTGATGAAAAGGGGCATGGACCATTGTGATTACAGGGGTCTTGGAGCATTGTGATGACAAGGGCATGGAGCATTGTGATGAGAAGGCCATGGAGCATTCTGATGACATGCATCATGGAGCTTTGTGATGACAAGGGCATGGAGCATTGTGATGACAAGGGTCACGTAGCATTGTGATGAAAAGTTCATGGAGTATTGTGGTTACAAAGGTCACAGAGCCTTGTGATGATGTGGGCATGGACCACTGTGATGACAAATGTTATGAAGCATTGTGATGACTGGAGTCACAGAGCATTGTGATGACAAGGGTCATGGAGCATTGTGATGACAAGGGCATGGAGCATTGTGATGACAGGGGCATGGAGCATTGGTCTGACAAGTTTAATAGATTATTGTGATGACAGTGGGCATGGGGCATTGTGATGACAAGGGCATGGGGCATTGTGATGAGAAGGTCATGGAGTATTGTGAAGACAGGTGTCAGGGAGCATTGTGATGACATATGTCATGGTCCATTGCGATGACAATGGCATGGAGCATTGTGATGCCAAATGTAATGGAGGACTGTGATGACAAATATAATGGAGCATTGTGATGACTAGGGCTTGGAGCATTATGATGACAAGGGCCATTGAAAATTTTCATGACAAGGTCGTGAAGCATTGTGATGACAAGGTGCTGGAGCATTATGATGAGAAAACCATGGAGCCTTGTGAGACAAGTCTCATGGAGCATACTGATGAAAAGGGGCATGGAGCATTGTGATTAGAGTGTCTTGGAAAATTGTGATGACAAGCGCATGGAGCATTGTGATGAGAAGGCCAAGGAGCAGTCTGATGACATGCGTCATTGAGCTTTGTGATGACAAGGGCATGGAGCATTGTAATTACAGGCGTCTTGGAGCATTGTGATGAAAAAGGCATGGATCATTGTGATGAAAAAGGTATGGAGCCTTGTCATGACAGGGTTCAAGGAGCATACAGAGAACAAGTGTCAGGGAGCATTTTGATGACAAGTGTATTGAGCATTGTGATGACAAAGGTCATGGAGCATTGTGAAGAGAAGACCATAGATAATTGTGATGACGAGCGTCATGGGGCATTGTGATGACAAGTGTTATGGAATATTGTGATCACAAGGGTTTGGAGCAGTGTTATGACAGAGGTCATGGAGCATTTTGATTTCATTGTGATGACAATAGCCTGAAGCATTATGATGATGGGCATGGTGTATTGTGATGACAGGGTTCATGGATCATTGAGATAAAAAGGGACATGGAACATTGTGATTACAGGTGTCTTGGAGCATTGTGATGAGAAGGGTCATGGAGCCTTGTGATGACAAGGCCATGGAACATCGTGATGGCAGGGGTCATGGAGCATTGTTATCACAGGGGTAATGGAGCATTGTGATGGCAAGGGCATGGAGCATTCTGATGACATGCATCATGGAGCTTTGTGATGACAAGGGCATGTAGCACTGTGATTACAGGGGTCTTGGAGCATTGTGATGACAAGGGTCATGGAGCCTTGTGATGACAAGGCCGTGGAACGTTGTGATGGCAGGGGTCATGGAGCATTGTTATGACAGGGGTAATGGAGCATTGTGATGACAAGGGCATGGAACATTTGTCTGAAAAGTTTCATGGATTATTGTGATGAGAGTGGGCATGGAGCATTGTGATGACAAGTGCACGGAACACAGTGATACATGGGTCATGGAGGATTGTAATGACAAGGGCATGGAGCATTGTGATGAGAAGGGCATCGAGCAGTGTGATGACAAGCACCATGGAGCTTTTTGATGACAATTGCATGGAACAATGTGATGAGAGGTTTCATGGAGTATTGTGATGACAATGGCATGGAGCATTGTGATGCCAAGGGTCATGGAGCTTTGTGATGACAAAGGTCATGGAGCATTTTGATGACAAGGGCGTGGTGCATTGTGATGAGAAGGGTAGGGAGCATTGTGATGACATTGTCATGGACCAATTTGATGAAAAGGGTCATGGAACATTTTGATGAGAGGCGTTATGTAACATTGTGATGTTAGGGGTCATGGAGCATTTTGATGAAAAGGGTCATGGAGCATTTTGATGACAGGGGTTATGGAACATTGTGATGTCAGGGATCATCAAACATTGTGATGATAAGTGCATGTAGCATTGTGATGACAGGAGTCATGGAACATTGTGATGACAGGGTTGAGGGAGTATTGTGATGAATAGTGATGTACCATTGTGATATCAGTGGTGAGAGAGCATTTTGATTTGAAGTGCATGGAGCATTGTGATGACAAGGTTTATGGAGCATTGTGATGACAAGATTGTGGAGCACTGTGACGACAAGCGCATGGTGCATTGTGATGACATGGGTCATGGAGCATTGTGCTGACAAGCGCATGGAGCATTGTGATGACAAGGGTCATGGAGCATTGTGCTGAGAAAGGCATAGAGCATTGTGATGACAAGGGTCAAAGGGCATTGTGATGAAAAGTTCATGAAGCATTGTGGTTAAAAAGGTCACAGAGACTGTTGATGACAAGGGCATGGACCACTGTGATGACAAAGGTCATGAAGCCTTGTGATGACTGGAGTCACGGAGCATTGTGATGACAGGGGTCATGGAACATTGTGATAACAAGGGCATGGGGCATTGTGATGACAAGGGCATGGAGCATTGGTCTAATAAGTTTCATGGCTTATTGCGATGACAGTTGGAATGGCGCATTGTGATGACAAGGGCATGGAGCATTGTGATGACCAGGTCATTCATTATTGTGAAGACAGGTGTCAGGGAGCATTGTGATGACATATGTAATGGCCCATTGTGATGACAATGCCATGGAGCATTGTGATGCCAAGTGTCATGGAGGATTCTGATGACAAAGGTAATGGAGCATTGTGATGACAATGGCTTGGAGCATTGTGATGACAAGGGTCAGGGAGCCTTGTGCTGACAAGTGCATGGAAAATTGTGATGACAAGGGACATGGAGCATTCTGATGACAAGCTTGTGGAGTATTTTGATGACAATGGCATGGAGCATTGTGTTGAAAATGGCATGGTGCATTTTGATGAAAAAGGCATGGAGCCTTTTTGTGACAGGGTTCAAGGACCATTCTGACGACAAGTGTCAGGGAGCATTGTGATGACAAGTGTATCGAGAATTGTGATGACAAAGGTCATGGAGCATTGTGATGAAAAGGGCATGGAGTATTGTGATGACAGGCATCATGGAGCATTGTGATGACAAGTGTTATGGAACATTGTGATCACAAGGGTTTGGAGCATTGTGATGACAGAGGTCATGGATCATTTTGATTTCAAGGAGCATGGAGCATTGTGATGACAAGGGCATGGAGCAATGTGATCCCAAGGTTCATGGAGGATTGTGATGGCAATGGTAATGGAGTATTGTGATGACAAGTGCATAGAACATTGTAATGACAAGGTCATGTAGCATTTTGCTGACAAAGGCATGGAGCATTGTGATGACAGGTGTCATGGAGCACTGTGATGACAAGCGTCACGGAGCATTGTGATTACAGGGGTCATGGAGCATTGGGATGACAAGGGCATGCATCATTGTGATGACAAGTGTCATGGAGCATTGGGCTGAAAATGTTCATGGAGTATTGTGATGGCAGGCGTCATGGAGCATTGTGATGACTAGGGAATGGAGCATTGTGATGACAAGAGTCCCGGATCATTGTGTTGTCAGGTGATATTGAGCGTTGTGATGACTGTGGTCATGGAGAATTGTGATGATATTGGTCATGGAGCATTGTGATGAGAAGGTCATGGAGCATTGGGCTGAAAATGTTCATGGAGTATTGTGATGACAGGGTTCATGGAGCATTGTGATGATAAGGGAATGGGGCATTTTGATGACAATGTCCTGGAGCATTGTGATGAGAAGACCATGGAGCCTTGTGATGACAAGTCTCATGGAGCATTCTGATGAAAAGGGGCATGGACCATTGTGATTACAGGGGTCTTGGAGCATTGTGATGACAAGGGCATGGAGCATTGTGATGAGAAGGCCATGGAGCATTCTGATGACATGCATCATGGAGCTTTGTGATGACAAGGGCATGGAGCATTGTGATGACAAGGGTCACGTAGCATTGTGATGAAAAGTTCATGGAGTATTGTGGTTACAAAGGTCACAGAGCCTTGTGATGATGTGGGCATGGACCACTGTGATGACAAATGTTATGAAGCATTGTGATGACTGGAGTCACAGAGCATTGTGATGACAAGGGTCATGGAGCATTGTGATGACAAGGGCATGGAGCATTGTGATGACAGGGGCATGGAGCATTGGTCTGACAAGTTTAATAGATTATTGTGATGACAGTGGGCATGGGGCATTGTGATGACAAGGGCATGGGGCATTGTGATGAGAAGGTCATGGAGTATTGTGAAGACAGGTGTCAGGGAGCATTGTGATGACATATGTCATGGTCCATTGCGATGACAATGGCATGGAGCATTGTGATGCCAAATGTAATGGAGGACTGTGATGACAAATATAATGGAGCATTGTGATGACTAGGGCTTGGAGCATTATGATGACAAGGGCCATTGAAAATTTTCATGACAAGGTCGTGAAGCATTGTGATGACAAGGTGCTGGAGCATTATGATGAGAAAACCATGGAGCCTTGTGAGACAAGTCTCATGGAGCATACTGATGAAAAGGGGCATGGAGCATTGTGATTAGAGTGTCTTGGAAAATTGTGATGACAAGCGCATGGAGCATTGTGATGAGAAGGCCAAGGAGCAGTCTGATGACATGCGTCATTGAGCTTTGTGATGACAAGGGCATGGAGCATTGTAATTACAGGCGTCTTGGAGCATTGTGATGAAAAAGGCATGGATCATTGTGATGAAAAAGGCATGGAGCCTTGTCATGACAGGGTTCAAGGAGCATACAGAGAACAAGTGTCAGGGAGCATTTTGATGACAAGTGTATTGAGCATTGTGATGACAAAGGTCATGGAGCATTGTGAAGAGAAGACCATAGATAATTGTGATGACGAGCGTCATGGGGCATTGTGATGACAAGTGTTATGGAATATTGTGATCACAAGGGTTTGGAGCAGTGTTATGACAGAGGTCATGGAGCATTTTGATTTCATTGTGATGACAATAGCCTGAAGCATTATGATGATGGGCATGGTGCATTGTGATGACAGGGTTCATGGATCATTGAGATAAAAAGGGACATGGAGCATTGTGATTACAGGTGTCTTGGAGCATTGTGATGAGAAGGGTCATGGAGCCTTGTGATGACAAGGCCATGGAACATCATGATGGCAGGGGTCATGGAGCATTGTTATCACAGGGGTAATGGAGCATTGTGATGGCAAGGGCATGGAGCATTCTGATGACATGCATCATGGAGCTTTGCGATGACAAGGGCATGTAGCACTGTGATTACAGGGGTCTTGGAGCATTGTGATGACAAGGGCCATGGAGCCTTGTGATGACAAGGCCGTGGAACGTTGTGATGGCAGGGGTCATGGAGCATTGTTATGACAGGGGTAATGGAGCATTGTGATGACAAGGGCATGGAACATTTGTCTGAAAAGTTTCATGGATTATTGTGATGAGAGTGGGCATGGAGCATTGTGATGACAAGGGCACGGAACACAGTGATACATGGGTCATGGAGGATTGTAATGACAAGGGCATGGAGCATTGTGATGAGAAGGGCATCGAGCAGTGTGATGACAAGCACCATGGAGCTTTTTGATGACAATTGCATGGAACAATGTGATGAGAGGTTTCATGGAGTATTGTGATGACAATGGCATGGAGCATTGTGATGCCAAGGGTCATGGAGCTTTGTGATGACAAAGGTCATGGAGCATTTTGATGACAAGGGCGTGGTGCATTGTGATGAGAAGGGTAGGGAGCATTGTGATGACATTGTCATGGACCAATTTGATGAAAAGGGTCATGGAACATTTTGATGAGAGGCGTTATGTAACATTGTGATGTTAGGGGTCATGGAGCATTTTGATGAAAAGGGTCATGGAGCATTTTGATGACAGGGGTTATGGAACATTGTGATGTCACGGATCATCAAACATTGTGATGATAAGTGCATGTAGCATTGTGATGACAGGAGTCATGGAACATTGTGATGACAGGGTTGAGGGAGTATTGTGATGAATAGTGATGTACCATTGTGATATCAGTGGTGAGAGAGCATTTTGATTTGAAGTGCATGGAGCATTGTGATGACAAGGTTTATGGAGCATTGTGATGACAAGATTGTGGAGCACTGTGACGACAAGCGCATGGTGCATTGTGATGACATGGGTCATGGAGCATTGTGCTGACAAGCGCATGGAGCATTGTGATGACAAGGGTCATGGAGCATTGTGCTGAGAAAGGCATAGAGCATTGTGATGACAAGGGTCAAAGGGCATTGTGATGAAAAGTTCATGAAGCATTGTGGTTAAAAAGGTCACAGAGACTGTTGATGACAAGGGCATGGACCACTGTGATGACAAAGGTCATGAAGCCTTGTGATGACTGGAGTCACGGAGCATTGTGATGACAGGGGTCATGGAACATTGTGATAACAAGGGCATGGGGCATTGTGATGACAAGGGCATGGAGCATTGGTCTAATAAGTTTCATGGCTTATTGCGATGACAGTTGGAATGGCGCATTGTGATGACAAGGGCATGGAGCATTGTGATGACCAGGTCATTCATTATTGTGAAGACAGGTGTCAGGGAGCATTGTGATGACATATGTAATGGCCCATTGTGATGACAATGCCATGGAGCATTGTGATGCCAAGTGTCATGGAGGATTCTGATGACAAAGGTAATGGAGCATTGTGATGACAATGGCTTGGAGCATTGTGATGACAAGGGTCAGGGAGCATTGTGCTGACAAGTGCATGGAAAATTGTGATGACAAGGGACATGGAGCATTCTGATGACAAGCTTGTGGAGTATTTTGATGACAATGGCATGGAGCATTGTGTTGAAAATGGCATGGTGCATTTTGATGAAAAAGGCATGGAGCCTTTTTGTGACAGGGTTCAAGGAGCATTCTGACGACAAGTGTCAGGGAGCATTGTGATGACAAGTGTATCGAGAATTGTGATGACAAAGGTCATGGAGCATTGTGATGAAAAGGGCATGGAGTATTGTGATGACAGGCATCATGGAGCATTGTGATGACAAGTGTTATGGAACATTGTGATCACAAGGGTTTGGAGCATTGTGATGACAGAGGCCATGGATCATTTTGATTTCAAGGAGCATGGAGCATTGTGATGACAAGGGCATGGAGCAATGTGATCCCAAGGTTCATGGAGGATTGTGATGGCAATGGTAATGGAGTATTGTGATGACAAGTGCATAGAACATTGTAATGACAAGGTCATGTAGCATTTTGCTGACAAAGGCATGGAGCATTGTGATGACAGGTGTCATGGAGCACTGTGATGACAAGCGTCACGGAGCATTGTGATTACAGGGGTCATGGAGCATTGGGATGACAAGGGCATGCATCATTGTGATGACAAGTGTCATGGAGCATTGGGCTGAAAATGTTCATGGAGTATTGTGATGGCAGGCGTCATGGAGCATTGTGATGACTAGGGAATGGAGCATTGTGATGACAAGAGTCCCGGATCATTGTGTTGTCAGGTGATATTGAGCGTTGTGATGACTGTGGTCATGGAGAATTGTGATGATATTGGTCATGGAGCATTGTGATGAGAAGGTCATGGAGCATTGGGCTGAAAATGTTCATGGAGTATTGTGATGACAGGGTTCATGGAGCATTGTGATGATAAGGGAATGGGGCATTTTGATGACAATGTCCTGGAGCATTGTGATGAGAAGACCATGGAGCCTTGTGATGACAAGTCTCATGGAGCATTCTGATGAAAAGGGGCATGGACCATTGTGATTACAGGGGTCTTGGAGCATTGTGATGACAAGGGCATGGAGCATTGTGATGAGAAGGCCATGGAGCATTCTGATGACATGCATCATGGAGCTTTGTGATGACAAGGGCATGGAGCATTGTGATGACAAGGGTCACGTAGCATTGTGATGAAAAGTTCATGGAGTATTGTGGTTACAAAGGTCACAGAGCCTTGTGATGATGTGGGCATGGACCACTGTGATGACAAATGTTATGAAGCATTGTGATGACTGGAGTCACAGAGCATTGTGATGACAAGGGTCATGGAGCATTGTGATGACAAGGGCATGGAGCATTGTGATGACAGGGGCATGGAGCATTGGTCTGACAAGTTTAATAGATTATTGTGATGACAGTGGGCATGGGGCATTGTGATGACAAGGGCATGGGGCATTGTGATGAGAAGGTCATGGAGTATTGTGAAGACAGGTGTCAGGGAGCATTGTGATGACATATGTCATGGTCCATTGCGATGACAATGGCATGGAGCATTGTGATGCCAAATGTAATGGAGGACTGTGATGACAAATATAATGGAGCATTGTGATGACTAGGGCTTGGAGCATTATGATGACAAGGGCCATTGAAAATTTTCATGACAAGGTCGTGAAGCATTGTGATGACAAGGTGCTGGAGCATTATGATGAGAAAACCATGGAGCCTTGTGAGACAAGTCTCATGGAGCATACTGATGAAAAGGGGCATGGAGCATTGTGATTAGAGTGTCTTGGAAAATTGTGATGACAAGCGCATGGAGCATTGTGATGAGAAGGCCAAGGAGCAGTCTGATGACATGCGTCATTGAGCTTTGTGATGACAAGGGCATGGAGCATTGTAATTACAGGCGTCTTGGAGCATTGTGATGAAAAAGGCATGGATCATTGTGATGAAAAAGGCATGGAGCCTTGTCATGACAGGGTTCAAGGAGCATACAGAGAACAAGTGTCAGGGAGCATTTTGATGACAAGTGTATTGAGCATTGTGATGACAAAGGTCATGGAGCATTGTGAAGAGAAGACCATAGATAATTGTGATGACGAGCGTCATGGGGCATTGTGATGACAAGTGTTATGGAATATTGTGATCACAAGGGTTTGGAGCAGTGTTATGACAGAGGTCATGGAGCATTTTGATTTCATTGTGATGACAATAGCCTGAAGCATTATGATGATGGGCATGGTGCATTGTGATGACAGGGTTCATGGATCATTGAGATAAAAAGGGACATGGAGCATTGTGATTACAGGTGTCTTGGAGCATTGTGATGAGAAGGGTCATGGAGCCTTGTGATGACAAGGCCATGGAACATCGTGATGGCAGGGGTCATGGAGCATTGTTATCACAGGGGTAATGGAGCATTGTGATGGCAAGGGCATGGAGCATTCTGATGACATGCATCATGGAGCTTTGCGATGACAAGGGCATGTAGCACTGTGATTACAGGGGTCTTGGAGCATTGTGATGACAAGGGCCATGGAGCCTTGTGATGACAAGGCCGTGGAACGTTGTGATGGCAGGGGTCATGGAGCATTGTTATGACAGGGGTAATGGAGCATTGTGATGACAAGGGCATGGAACATTTGTCTGAAAAGTTTCATGGATTATTGTGATGAGAGTGGGCATGGAGCATTGTGATGACAAGGGCACGGAACACAGTGATACATGGGTCATGGAGGATTGTAATGACAAGGGCATGGAGCATTGTGATGAGAAGGGCATCGAGCAGTGTGATGACAAGCACCATGGAGCTTTTTGATGACAATTGCATGGAACAATGTGATGAGAGGTTTCATGGAGTATTGTGATGACAATGGCATGGAGCATTGTGATGCCAAGGGTCATGGAGCTTTGTGATGACAAAGGTCATGGAGCATTTTGATGACAAGGGCGTGGTGCATTGTGATGAGAAGGGTAGGGAGCATTGTGATGACATTGTCATGGACCAATTTGATGAAAAGGGTCATGGAACATTTTGATGAGAGGCGTTATGTAACATTGTGATGTTAGGGGTCATGGAGCATTTTGATGAAAAGGGTCATGGAGCATTTTGATGACAGGGGTTATGGAACATTGTGATGTCACGGATCATCAAACATTGTGATGATAAGTGCATGTAGCATTGTGATGACAGGAGTCATGGAACATTGTGATGACAGGGTTGAGGGAGTATTGTGATGAATAGTGATGTACCATTGTGATATCAGTGGTGAGAGAGCATTTTGATTTGAAGTGCATGGAGCATTGTGATGACAAGGTTTATGGAGCATTGTGATGACAAGATTGTGGAGCACTGTGACGACAAGCGCATGGTGCATTGTGATGACATGGGTCATGGAGCATTGTGCTGACAAGCGCATGGAGCATTGTGATGACAAGGGTCATGGAGCATTGTGCTGAGAAAGGCATAGAGCATTGTGATGACAAGGGTCAAAGGGCATTGTGATGAAAAGTTCATGAAGCATTGTGGTTAAAAAGGTCACAGAGACTGTTGATGACAAGGGCATGGACCACTGTGATGACAAAGGTCATGAAGCCTTGTGATGACTGGAGTCACGGAGCATTGTGATGACAGGGGTCATGGAACATTGTGATAACAAGGGCATGGGGCATTGTGATGACAAGGGCATGGAGCATTGGTCTAATAAGTTTCATGGCTTATTGCGATGACAGTTGGAATGGCGCATTGTGATGACAAGGGCATGGAGCATTGTGATGACCAGGTCATTCATTATTGTGAAGACAGGTGTCAGGGAGCATTGTGATGACATATGTAATGGCCCATTGTGATGACAATGCCATGGAGCATTGTGATGCCAAGTGTCATGGAGGATTCTGATGACAAAGGTAATGGAGCATTGTGATGACAATGGCTTGGAGCATTGTGATGACAAGGGTCAGGGAGCATTGTGCTGACAAGTGCATGGAAAATTGTGATGACAAGGGACATGGAGCATTCTGATGACAAGCTTGTGGAGTATTTTGATGACAATGGCATGGAGCATTGTGTTGAAAATGGCATGGTGCATTTTGATGAAAAAGGCATGGAGCCTTTTTGTGACAGGGTTCAAGGAGCATTCTGACGACAAGTGTCAGGGAGCATTGTGATGACAAGTGTATCGAGAATTGTGATGACAAAGGTCATGGAGCATTGTGATGAAAAGGGCATGGAGTATTGTGATGACAGGCATCATGGAGCATTGTGATGACAAGTGTTATGGAACATTGTGATCACAAGGGTTTGGAGCATTGTGATGACAGAGGCCATGGATCATTTTGATTTCAAGGAGCATGGAGCATTGTGATGACAAGGGCATGGAGCAATGTGATCCCAAGGTTCATGGAGGATTGTGATGGCAATGGTAATGGAGTATTGTGATGACAAGTGCATAGAACATTGTAATGACAAGGTCATGTAGCATTTTGCTGACAAAGGCATGGAGCATTGTGATGACAGGTGTCATGGAGCACTGTGATGACAAGCGTCACGGAGCATTGTGATTACAGGGGTCATGGAGCATTGGGATGACAAGGGCATGCATCATTGTGATGACAAGTGTCATGGAGCATTGGGCTGAAAATGTTCATGGAGTATTGTGATGGCAGGCGTCATGGAGCATTGTGATGACTAGGGAATGGAGCATTGTGATGACAAGAGTCCCGGATCATTGTGTTGTCAGGTGATATTGAGCGTTGTGATGACTGTGGTCATGGAGAATTGTGATGATATTGGTCATGGAGCATTGTGATGAGAAGGTCATGGAGCATTGGGCTGAAAATGTTCATGGAGTATTGTGATGACAGGGGTCATGGAGCATTGTGATGATAAGGGAATGGGGCATTTTGATGACAATGTCCTGGAGCATTGTGATGAGAAGACCATGGAGCCTTGTGATGACAAGTCTCATGGAGCATTCTGATGAAAAGGGGCATGGACCATTGTGATTACAGGGGTCTTGGAGCATTGTGATGACAAGGGCATGGAGCATTGTGATGAGAAGGCCATGGAGCATTCTGATGACATGCATCATGGAGCTTTGTGATGACAAGGGCATGGAGCATTGTGATGACAAGGGTCACGTAGCATTGTGATGAAAAGTTCATGGAGTATTGTGGTTACAAAGGTCACAGAGCCTTGTGATGATGTGGGCATGGACCACTGTGATGACAAATGTTATGAAGCATTGTGATGACTGGAGTCACAGAGCATTGTGATGACAAGGGTCATGGAGCATTGTGATGACAAGGGCATGGAGCATTGTGATGACAGGGGCATGGAGCATTGGTCTGACAAGTTTAATAGATTATTGTGATGACAGTGGGCATGGGGCATTGTGATGACAAGGGCATGGGGCATTGTGATGAGAAGGTCATGGAGTATTGTGAAGACAGGTGTCAGGGAGCATTGTGATGACATATGTCATGGTCCATTGCGATGACAATGGCATGGAGCATTGTGATGCCAAATGTAATGGAGGACTGTGATGACAAATATAATGGAGCATTGTGATGACTAGGGCTTGGAGCATTATGATGACAAGGGCCATTGAAAATTTTCATGACAAGGTCGTGAAGCATTGTGATGACAAGGTGCTGGAGCATTATGATGAGAAAACCATGGAGCCTTGTGAGACAAGTCTCATGGAGCATACTGATGAAAAGGGGCATGGAGCATTGTGATTAGAGTGTCTTGGAAAATTGTGATGACAAGCGCATGGAGCATTGTGATGAGAAGGCCAAGGAGCAGTCTGATGACATGCGTCATTGAGCTTTGTGATGACAAGGGCATGGAGCATTGTAATTACAGGCGTCTTGGAGCATTGTGATGAAAAAGGCATGGATCATTGTGATGAAAAAGGCATGGAGCCTTGTCATGACAGGGTTCAAGGAGCATACAGAGAACAAGTGTCAGGGAGCATTTTGATGACAAGTGTATTGAGCATTGTGATGACAAAGGTCATGGAGCATTGTGAAGAGAAGACCATAGATAATTGTGATGACGAGCGTCATGGGGCATTGTGATGACAAGTGTTATGGAATATTGTGATCACAAGGGTTTGGAGCAGTGTTATGACAGAGGTCATGGAGCATTTTGATTTCATTGTGATGACAATAGCCTGAAGCATTATGATGATGGGCATGGTGCATTGTGATGACAGGGTTCATGGATCATTGAGATAAAAAGGGACATGGAGCATTGTGATTACAGGTGTCTTGGAGCATTGTGATGAGAAGGGTCATGGAGCCTTGTGATGACAAGGCCATGGAACATCGTGATGGCAGGGGTCATGGAGCATTGTTATCACAGGGGTAATGGAGCATTGTGATGGCAAGGGCATGGAGCATTCTGATGACATGCATCATGGAGCTTTGCGATGACAAGGGCATGTAGCACTGTGATTACAGGGGTCTTGGAGCATTGTGATGACAAGGGCCATGGAGCCTTGTGATGACAAGGCCGTGGAACGTTGTGATGGCAGGGGTCATGGAGCATTGTTATGACAGGGGTAATGGAGCATTGTGATGACAAGGGCATGGAACATTTGTCTGAAAAGTTTCATGGATTATTGTGATGAGAGTGGGCATGGAGCATTGTGATGACAAGGGCACGGAACACAGTGATACATGGGTCATGGAGGATTGTAATGACAAGGGCATGGAGCATTGTGATGAGAAGGGCATCGAGCAGTGTGATGACAAGCACCATGGAGCTTTTTGATGACAATTGCATGGAACAATGTGATGAGAGGTTTCATGGAGTATTGTGATGACAATGGCATGGAGCATTGTGATGCCAAGGGTCATGGAGCTTTGTGATGACAAAGGTCATGGAGCATTTTGATGACAAGGGCGTGGTGCATTGTGATGAGAAGGGTAGGGAGCATTGTGATGACATTGTCATGGACCAATTTGATGAAAAGGGTCATGGAACATTTTGATGAGAGGCGTTATGTAACATTGTGATGTTAGGGGTCATGGAGCATTTTGATGAAAAGGGTCATGGAGCATTTTGATGACAGGGGTTATGGAACATTGTGATGTCACGGATCATCAAACATTGTGATGATAAGTGCATGTAGCATTGTGATGACAGGAGTCATGGAACATTGTGATGACAGGGTTGAGGGAGTATTGTGATGAATAGTGATGTACCATTGTGATATCAGTGGTGAGAGAGCATTTTGATTTGAAGTGCATGGAGCATTGTGATGACAAGGTTTATGGAGCATTGTGATGACAAGATTGTGGAGCACTGTGACGACAAGCACATGGTGCATTGTGATGACATGGGTCATGGAGCATTGTGCTGACAAGCGCATGGAGCATTGTGATGACAAGGGTCATGGAGCATTGTGCTGAGAAAGGCATAGAGCATTGTGATGACAAGGGTCAAAGGGCATTGTGATGAAAAGTTCATGAAGCATTGTGGTTAAAAAGGTCACAGAGACTGTTGATGACAAGGGCATGGACCACTGTGATGACAAAGGTCATGAAGCCTTGTGATGACTGGAGTCACGGAGCATTGTGATGACAGGGGTCATGGAACATTGTGATAACAAGGGCATGGGGCATTGTGATGACAAGGGCATGGAGCATTGGTCTAATAAGTTTCATGGCTTATTGCGATGACAGTTGGAATGGCGCATTGTGATGACAAGGGCATGGAGCATTGTGATGACCAGGTCATTCATTATTGTGAAGACAGGTGTCAGGGAGCATTGTGATGACATATGTAATGTCCCATTGTGATGACAATGCCATGGAGCATTGTGATGCCAAGTGTCATGGAGGATTCTGATGACAAAGGTAATGGAGCATTGTGATGACAATGGCTTGGAGCATTGTGATGACAAGGGTCAGGGAGCATTGTGCTGACAAGTGCATGGAAAATTGTGATGACAAGGGACATGGAGCATTCTGATGACAAGCTTGTGGAGTATTTTGATGACAATGGCATGGAGCATTGTGTTGAAAATGGCATGGTGCATTTTGATGAAAAAGGCATGGAGCCTTTTTGTGACAGGGTTCAAGGAGCATTCTGATGACAAGTGTCAGGGAGCATTGTGATGACAAGTGTATCGAGAATTGTGATGACAAAGGTCATGGAGCATTGTGATGAAAAGGGCATGGAGTATTGTGATGACAGGCATCATGGAGCATTGTGATGACAAGTGTTATGGAACATTGTGATCACAAGGGTTTGGAGCATTGTGATGACAGAGGCCATGGATCATTTTGATTTCAAGGAGCATGGAGCATTGTGATGACAAGGGCATGGAGCAATGTGATCCCAAGGTTCATGGAGGATTGTGATGGCAATGGTAATGGAGTATTGTGATGACAAGTGCATAGAACATTGTAATGACAAGGTCATGTAGCATTTTGCTGACAAAGGCATGGAGCATTGTGATGACAGGTGTCATGGAGCACTGTGATGACAAGCGTCACGGAGCATTGTGATTACAGGGGTCATGGAGCATTGGGATGACAAGGGCATGCATCATTGTGATGACAAGTGTCATGGAGCATTGGGCTGAAAATGTTCATGGAGTATTGTGATGGCAGGCGTCATGGAGCATTGTGATGACTAGGGAATGGAGCATTGTGATGACAAGAGTCCCGGATCATTGTGTTGTCAGGTGATATTGAGCGTTGTGATGACTGTGGTCATGGAGAATTGTGATGATATTGGTCATGGAGCATTGTGATGAGAAGGTCATGGAGCATTGGGCTGAAAATGTTCATGGAGTATTGTGATGACAGGGGTCATGGAGCATTGTGATGATAAGGGAATGGGGCATTTTGATGACAATGTCCTGGAGCATTGTGATGAGAAGACCATGGAGCCTTGTGATGACAAGTCTCATGGAGCATTCTGATGAAAAGGGGCATGGACCATTGTGATTACAGGGGTCTTGGAGCATTGTGATGACAAGGGCATGGAGCATTGTGATGAGAAGGCCATGGAGCATTCTGATGACATGCATCATGGAGCTTTGTGATGACAAGGGCATGGAGCATTGTGATGACAAGGGTCACGTAGCATTGTGATGAAAAGTTCATGGAGTATTGTGGTTACAAAGGTCACAGAGCCTTGTGATGATGTGGGCATGGACCACTGTGATGACAAATGTTATGAAGCATTGTGATGACTGGAGTCACAGAGCATTGTGATGACAAGGGTCATGGAGCATTGTGATGACAAGGGCATGGAGCATTGTGATGACAGGGGCATGGAGCATTGGTCTGACAAGTTTAATAGATTATTGTGATGACAGTGGGCATGGGGCATTGTGATGACAAGGGCATGGGGCATTGTGATGAGAAGGTCATGGAGTATTGTGAAGACAGGTGTCAGGGAGCATTGTGATGACATATGTCATGGTCCATTGCGATGACAATGGCATGGAGCATTGTGATGCCAAATGTAATGGAGGACTGTGATGACAAATATAATGGAGCATTGTGATGACTAGGGCTTGGAGCATTATGATGACAAGGGCCATTGAAAATTTTCATGACAAGGTCGTGAAGCATTGTGATGACAAGGTGCTGGAGCATTATGATGAGAAAACCATGGAGCCTTGTGAGACAAGTCTCATGGAGCATACTGATGAAAAGGGGCATGGAGCATTGTGATTAGAGTGTCTTGGAAAATTGTGATGACAAGCGCATGGAGCATTGTGATGAGAAGGCCAAGGAGCAGTCTGATGACATGCGTCATTGAGCTTTGTGATGACAAGGGCATGGAGCATTGTAATTACAGGCGTCTTGGAGCATTGTGATGAAAAAGGCATGGATCATTGTGATGAAAAAGGCATGGAGCCTTGTCATGACAGGGTTCAAGGAGCATACAGAGAACAAGTGTCAGGGAGCATTTTGATGACAAGTGTATTGAGCATTGTGATGACAAAGGTCATGGAGCATTGTGAAGAGAAGACCATAGATAATTGTGATGACGAGCGTCATGGGGCATTGTGATGACAAGTGTTATGGAATATTGTGATCACAAGGGTTTGGAGCAGTGTTATGACAGAGGTCATGGAGCATTTTGATTTCATTGTGATGACAATAGCCTGAAGCATTATGATGATGGGCATGGTGCATTGTGATGACAGGGTTCATGGATCATTGAGATAAAAAGGGACATGGAGCATTGTGATTACAGGTGTCTTGGAGCATTGTGATGAGAAGGGTCATGGAGCCTTGTGATGACAAGGCCATGGAACATCGTGATGGCAGGGGTCATGGAGCATTGTTATCACAGGGGTAATGGAGCATTGTGATGGCAAGGGCATGGAGCATTCTGATGACATGCATCATGGAGCTTTGCGATGACAAGGGCATGTAGCACTGTGATTACAGGGGTCTTGGAGCATTGTGATGACAAGGGCCATGGAGCCTTGTGATGACAAGGCCGTGGAATGTTGTGATGGCAGGGGTCATGGAGCATTGTTATGACAGGGGTAATGGAGCATTGTGATGACAAGGGCATGGAACATTTGTCTGAAAAGTTTCATGGATTATTGTGATGAGAGTGGGCATGGAGCATTGTGATGACAAGGGCACGGAACACAGTGATACATGGGTCATGGAGGATTGTAATGACAAGGGCATGGAGCATTGTGATGAGAAGGGCATCGAGCAGTGTGATGACAAGCACCATGGAGCTTTTTGATGACAATTGCATGGAACAATGTGATGAGAGGTTTCATGGAGTATTGTGATGACAATGGCATGGAGCATTGTGATGCCAAGGGTCATGGAGCTTTGTGATGACAAAGGTCATGGAGCATTTTGATGACAAGGGCGTGGTGCATTGTGATGAGAAGGGTAGGGAGCATTGTGATGACATTGTCATGGACCAATTTGATGAAAAGGGTCATGGAACATTTTGATGAGAGGCGTTATGTAACATTGTGATGTTAGGGGTCATGGAGCATTTTGATGAAAAGGGTCATGGAGCATTTTGATGACAGGGGTTATGGAACATTGTGATGTCACGGATCATCAAACATTGTGATGATAAGTGCATGTAGCATTGTGATGACAGGAGTCATGGAACATTGTGATGACAGGGTTGAGGGAGTATTGTGATGAATAGTGATGTACCATTGTGATATCAGTGGTGAGAGAGCATTTTGATTTGAAGTGCATGGAGCATTGTGATGACAAGGTTTATGGAGCATTGTGATGACAAGATTGTGGAGCACTGTGACGACAAGCGCATGGTGCATTGTGATGACATGGGTCATGGAGCATTGTGCTGACAAGCGCATGGAGCATTGTGATGACAAGGGTCATGGAGCATTGTGCTGAGAAAGGCATAGAGCATTGTGATGACAAGGGTCAAAGGGCATTGTGATGAAAAGTTCATGAAGCATTGTGGTTAAAAAGGTCACAGAGACTGTTGATGACAAGGGCATGGACCACTGTGATGACAAAGGTCATGAAGCCTTGTGATGACTGGAGTCACGGAGCATTGTGATGACAGGGGTCATGGAACATTGTGATAACAAGGGCATGGGGCATTGTGATGACAAGGGCATGGAGCATTGGTCTAATAAGTTTCATGGCTTATTGCAATGACAGTTGGAATGGCGCATTGTGATGACAAGGGCATGGAGCATTGTGATGACCAGGTCATTCATTATTGTGAAGACAGGTGTCAGGGAGCATTGTGATGACATATGTAATGGCCCATTGTGATGACAATGCCATGGAGCATTGTGATGCCAAGTGTCATGGAGGATTCTGATGACAAAGGTAATGGAGCATTGTGATGACAATGGCTTGGAGCATTGTGATGACAAGGGTCAGGGAGCATTGTGCTGACAAGTGCATGGAAAATTGTGATGACAAGGGACATGGAGCATTCTGATGACAAGCTTGTGGAGTATTTTGATGACAATGGCATGGAGCATTGTGTTGAAAATGGCATGGTGCATTTTGATGAAAAAGGCATGGAGCCTTTTTGTGACAGGGTTCAAGGAGCATTCTGACGACAAGTGTCAGGGAGCATTGTGATGACAAGTGTATCGAGAATTGTGATGACAAAGGTCATGGAGCATTGTGATGAAAAGGGCATGGAGTATTGTGATGACAAGCATCATGGAGCATTGTGATGACAAGTGTTATGGAACATTGTGATCACAAGGGTTTGGAGCATTGTGATGACAGAGGCCATGGATCATTTTGATTTCAAGGAGCATGGAGCATTGTGATGACAAGGGCATGGAGCAATGTGATCCCAAGGTTCATGGAGGATTGTGATGGCAATGGTAATGGAGTATTGTGATGACAAGTGCATAGAACATTGTAATGACAAGGTCATGTAGCATTTTGCTGACAAAGGCATGGAGCATTGTGATGACAGGTGTCATGGAGCACTGTGATGACAAGCGTCACGGAGCATTGTGATTACAGGGGTCATGGAACATTGGGATGACAAGGGCATGCATCATTGTGATGACAAGTGTCATGGAGCATTGGGCTGAAAATGTTCATGGAGTATTGTGATGGCAGGCGTCATGGAGCATTGTGATGACTAGGGAATGGAGCATTGTGATGACAAGAGTCCCGGATCATTGTGTTGTCAGGTGATATTGAGCGTTGTGATGACTGTGGTCATGGAGAATTGTGATGATATTGGTCATGGAGCATTGTGATGAGAAGGTCATGGAGCATTGGGCTGAAAATGTTCATGGAGTATTGTGATGACAGGGGTCATGGAGCATTGTGATGATAAGGGAATGGGGCATTTTGATGACAATGTCCTGGAGCATTGTGATGAGAAGACCATGGAGCCTTGTGATGACAAGTCTCATGGAGCATTCTGATGAAAAGGGGCATGGACCATTGTGATTACAGGGGTCTTGGAGCATTGTGATGACAAGGGCATGGAGCATTGTGATGAGAAGGCCATGGAGCATTCTGATGACATGCATCATGGAGCTTTGTGATGACAAGGGCATGGAGCATTGTGATGACAAGGGTCACGTAGCATTGTGATGAAAAGTTCATGGAGTATTGTGGTTACAAAGGTCACAGAGCCTTGTGATGATGTGGGCATGGACCACTGTGATGACAAATGTTATGAAGCATTGTGATGACTGGAGTCACAGAGCATTGTGATGACAAGGGTCATGGAGCATTGTGATGACAAGGGCATGGAGCATTGTGATGACAGGGGCATGGAGCATTGGTCTGACAAGTTTAATAGATTATTGTGATGACAGTGGGCATGGGGCATTGTGATGACAAGGGCATGGGGCATTGTGATGAGAAGGTCATGGAGTATTGTGAAGACAGGTGTCAGGGAGCATTGTGATGACATATGTCATGGTCCATTGCGATGACAATGGCATGGAGCATTGTGATGCCAAATGTAATGGAGGACTGTGATGACAAATATAATGGAGCATTGTGATGACTAGGGCTTGGAGCATTATGATGACAAGGGCCATTGAAAATTTTCATGACAAGGTCGTGAAGCATTGTGATGACAAGGTGCTGGAGCATTATGATGAGAAAACCATGGAGCCTTGTGAGACAAGTCTCATGGAGCATACTGATGAAAAGGGGCATGGAGCATTGTGATTAGAGTGTCTTGGAAAATTGTGATGACAAGCGCATGGAGCATTGTGATGAGAAGGCCAAGGAGCAGTCTGATGACATGCGTCATTGAGCTTTGTGATGACAAGGGCATGGAGCATTGTAATTACAGGCGTCTTGGAGCATTGTGATGAAAAAGGCATGGATCATTGTGATGAAAAAGGCATGGAGCCTTGTCATGACAGGGTTCAAGGAGCATACAGAGAACAAGTGTCAGGGAGCATTTTGATGACAAGTGTATTGAGCATTGTGATGACAAAGGTCATGGAGCATTGTGAAGAGAAGACCATAGATAATTGTGATGACGAGCGTCATGGGGCATTGTGATGACAAGTGTTATGGAATATTGTGATCACAAGGGTTTGGAGCAGTGTTATGACAGAGGTCATGGAGCATTTTGATTTCATTGTGATGACAATAGCCTGAAGCATTATGATGATGGGCATGGTGCATTGTGATGACAGGGTTCATGGATCATTGAGATAAAAAGGGACATGGAGCATTGTGATTACAGGTGTCTTGGAGCATTGTGATGAGAAGGGTCATGGAGCCTTGTGATGACAAGGCCATGGAACATCGTGATGGCAGGGGTCATGGAGCATTGTTATCACAGGGGTAATGGAGCATTGTGATGGCAAGGGCATGGAGCATTCTGATGACATGCATCATGGAGCTTTGCGATGACAAGGGCATGTAGCACTGTGATTACAGGGGTCTTGGAGCATTGTGATGACAAGGGCCATGGAGCCTTGTGATGACAAGGCCGTGGAACGTTGTGATGGCAGGGGTCATGGAGCATTGTTATGACAGGGGTAATGGAGCATTGTGATGACAAGGGCATGGAACATTTGTCTGAAAAGTTTCATGGATTATTGTGATGAGAGTGGGCATGGAGCATTGTGATGACAAGGGCACGGAACACAGTGATACATGGGTCATGGAGGATTGTAATGACAAGGGCATGGAGCATTGTGATGAGAAGGGCATCGAGCAGTGTGATGACAAGCACCATGGAGCTTTTTGATGACAATTGCATGGAACAATGTGATGAGAGGTTTCATGGAGTATTGTGATGACAATGGCATGGAGCATTGTGATGCCAAGGGTCATGGAGCTTTGTGATGACAAAGGTCATGGAGCATTTTGATGACAAGGGCGTGGTGCATTGTGATGAGAAGGGTAGGGAGCATTGTGATGACATTGTCATGGACCAATTTGATGAAAAGGGTCATGGAACATTTTGATGAGAGGCGTTATGTAACATTGTGATGTTAGGGGTCATGGAGCATTTTGATGAAAAGGGTCATGGAGCATTTTGATGACAGGGGTTATGGAACATTGTGATGTCACGGATCATCAAACATTGTGATGATAAGTGCATGTAGCATTGTGATGACAGGAGTCATGGAACATTGTGATGACAGGGTTGAGGGAGTATTGTGATGAATAGTGATGTACCATTGTGATATCAGTGGTGAGAGAGCATTTTGATTTGAAGTGCATGGAGCATTGTGATGACAAGGTTTATGGAGCATTGTGATGACAAGATTGTGGAGCACTGTGACGACAAGCGCATGGTGCATTGTGATGACATGGGTCATGGAGCATTGTGCTGACAAGCGCATGGAGCATTGTGATGACAAGGGTCATGGAGCATTGTGCTGAGAAAGGCATAGAGCATTGTGATGACAAGGGTCAAAGGGCATTGTGATGAAAAGTTCATGAAGCATTGTGGTTAAAAAGGTCACAGAGACTGTTGATGACAAGGGCATGGACCACTGTGATGACAAAGGTCATGAAGCCTTGTGATGACTGGAGTCACGGAGCATTGTGATGACAGGGGTCATGGAACATTGTGATAACAAGGGCATGGGGCATTGTGATGACAAGGGCATGGAGCATTGGTCTAATAAGTTTCATGGCTTATTGCGATGACAGTTGGAATGGCGCATTGTGATGACAAGGGCATGGAGCATTGTGATGACCAGGTCATTCATTATTGTGAAGACAGGTGTCAGGGAGCATTGTGATGACATATGTAATGTCCCATTGTGATGACAATGCCATGGAGCATTGTGATGCCAAGTGTCATGGAGGATTCTGATGACAAAGGTAATGGAGCATTGTGATGACAATGGCTTGGAGCATTGTGATGACAAGGGTCAGGGAGCATTGTGCTGACAAGTGCATGGAAAATTGTGATGACAAGGGACATGGAGCATTCTGATGACAAGCTTGTGGAGTATTTTGATGACAATGGCATGGAGCATTGTGTTGAAAATGGCATGGTGCATTTTGATGAAAAAGGCATGGAGCCTTTTTGTGACAGGGTTCAAGGAGCATTCTGATGACAAGTGTCAGGGAGCATTGTGATGACAAGTGTATCGAGAATTGTGATGACAAAGGTCATGCAGCATTGTGATGAAAAGGGCATGGAGTATTGTGATGACAGGCATCATGGAGCATTGTGATGACAAGTGTTATGGAACATTGTGATCACAAGGGTTTGGAGCATTGTGATGACAGAGGCCATGGATCATTTTGATTTCAAGGAGCATGGAGCATTGTGATGACAAGGGCATGGAGCAATGTGATCCCAAGGTTCATGGAGGATTGTGATGGCAATGGTAATGGAGTATTGTGATGACAAGTGCATAGAACATTGTAATGACAAGGTCATGTAGCATTTTGCTGACAAAGGCATGGAGCATTGTGATGACAGGTGTCATGGAGCACTGTGATGACAAGCGTCACGGAGCATTGTGATTACAGGGGTCATGGAGCATTGGGATGACAAGGGCATGCATCATTGTGATGACAAGTGTCATGGAGCATTGGGCTGAAAATGTTCATGGAGTATTGTGATGGCAGGCGTCATGGAGCATTGTGATGACTAGGGAATGGAGCATTGTGATGACAAGAGTCCCGGATCATTGTGTTGTCAGGTGATATTGAGCGTTGTGATGACTGTGGTCATGGAGAATTGTGATGATATTGGTCATGGAGCATTGTGATGAGAAGGTCATGGAGCATTGGGCTGAAAATGTTCATGGAGTATTGTGATGACAGGGGTCATGGAGCATTGTGATGATAAGGGAATGGGGCATTTTGATGACAATGTCCTGGAGCATTGTGATGAGAAGACCATGGAGCCTTGTGATGACAAGTCTCATGGAGCATTCTGATGAAAAGGGGCATGGACCATTGTGATTACAGGGGTCTTGGAGCATTGTGATGACAAGGGCATGGAGCATTGTGATGAGAAGGCCATGGAGCATTCTGATGACATGCATCATGGAGCTTTGTGATGACAAGGGCATGGAGCATTGTGATGACAAGGGTCACGTAGCATTGTGATGAAAAGTTCATGGAGTATTGTGGTTACAAAGGTCACAGAGCCTTGTGATGATGTGGGCATGGACCACTGTGATGACAAATGTTATGAAGCATTGTGATGACTGGAGTCACAGAGCATTGTGATGACAAGGGTCATGGAGCATTGTGATGACAAGGGCATGGAGCATTGTGATGACAGGGGCATGGAGCATTGGTCTGACAAGTTTAATAGATTATTGTGATGACAGTGGGCATGGGGCATTGTGATGACAAGGGCATGGGGCATTGTGATGAGAAGGTCATGGAGTATTGTGAAGACAGGTGTCAGGGAGCATTGTGATGACATATGTCATGGTCCATTGCGATGACAATGGCATGGAGCATTGTGATGCCAAATGTAATGGAGGACTGTGATGACAAATATAATGGAGCATTGTGATGACTAGGGCTTGGAGCATTATGATGACAAGGGCCATTGAAAATTTTCATGACAAGGTCGTGAAGCATTGTGATGACAAGGTGCTGGAGCATTATGATGAGAAAACCATGGAGCCTTGTGAGACAAGTCTCATGGAGCATACTGATGAAAAGGGGCATGGAGCATTGTGATTAGAGTGTCTTGGAAAATTGTGATGACAAGCGCATGGAGCATTGTGATGAGAAGGCCAAGGAGCAGTCTGATGACATGCGTCATTGAGCTTTGTGATGACAAGGGCATGGAGCATTGTAATTACAGGCGTCTTGGAGCATTGTGATGAAAAAGGCATGGATCATTGTGATGAAAAAGGCATGGAGCCTTGTCATGACAGGGTTCAAGGAGCATACAGAGAACAAGTGTCAGGGAGCATTTTGATGACAAGTGTATTGAGCATTGTGATGACAAAGGTCATGGAGCATTGTGAAGAGAAGACCATAGATAATTGTGATGACGAGCGTCATGGGGCATTGTGATGACAAGTGTTATGGAATATTGTGATCACAAGGGTTTGGAGCAGTGTTATGACAGAGGTCATGGAGCATTTTGATTTCATTGTGATGACAATAGCCTGAAGCATTATGATGATGGGCATGGTGCATTGTGATGACAGGGTTCATGGATCATTGAGATAAAAAGGGACATGGAGCATTGTGATTACAGGTGTCTTGGAGCATTGTGATGAGAAGGGTCATGGAGCCTTGTGATGACAAGGCCATGGAACATCGTGATGGCAGGGGTCATGGAGCATTGTTATCACAGGGGTAATGGAGCATTGTGATGGCAAGGGCATGGAGCATTCTGATGACATGCATCATGGAGCTTTGCGATGACAAGGGCATGTAGCACTGTGATTACAGGGGTCTTGGAGCATTGTGATGACAAGGGCCATGGAGCCTTGTGATGACAAGGCCGTGGAACGTTGTGATGGCAGGGGTCATGGAGCATTGTTATGACAGGGGTAATGGAGCATTGTGATGACAAGGGCATGGAACATTTGTCTGAAAAGTTTCATGGATTATTGTGATGAGAGTGGGCA